>NC_139510.1:464694-584334 GCF_008360975.1 Lichenostomus cassidix
GAAAGCTGCGAAGGGCTCTCTTCAGCCGGGCAAGGCTGCGTGCAGAGGGGGGTACTGGAAGAAAGCCTTCTCTTCACCTGCTTCCTTCTGGGACAGTTATATATCCTTCATTGGGCCTGCAGCTGGAGGCCCTTTAGATCTCTCAACCTTAACCCTAGCCGTAAGCCTAACCCTAGCCCTCGTTAATTACCTGAGCCGAGCGCCTGTGTTCGCCAGCTGCGAAAGATGGCGGAGCAGCCCCCTTAGGGCCTTCTCACAATGGCCTTGGGAGGCTCTTTGCAGCGGCAGTGCGCCTGCAGCTGGAGACCCTTTAGATCTCTCAACCCAAAACCTAGCCGTAACCCTAGCCCGAGTTAATTATCTGAGCCAAGCGCCTGTGTTCGCCAGCTGAGAAAGATGGCGGAGCAGCCACGTTAGGGCCTTCTCGCAATGGCCTTGGGAGGCACTTTCCAGCGGCAGTGCGCCTGCAGCTGGAGACCCTTTAGATCTCTCAACCCTAACACTCGCCCTAGTTAATTACCTGAGCCGAGCACCTGCGTTCGCCAGCTGAGAACGATGGCAGACCAGACAGGTTATGGCCTTCTCACAATGGCCTTGGGAGGCTCGTTCCAGCAGCAGTGCGCCTGCAGCTGGAGGCCCTTTAGATCTCTCAACCCTAAACCTAGCCGTAACCCTAACCCTAGCCCTAGTTAATTACCTGAGCCGAGCGCCTGTGTTCGCCAGCTGAGAAAGATGGCGGTGTGGAAAGCTGGCTTCTAGAGAAGGGACACGCAGATGTAGATAGATTGCTTCTTAACAAGCCGCTTCTTAACAATAGCCATATTCAGCCAACTATTAATTAGAGACCTGCGTCCAATCAGCGATCTAAGGTCACCACGACTTTCTGCAACATAGGAGTCGTGGGGGCCGTCTAGAATGCATTAATTGGTAACAAATATGTAGAAATCAGGCACTATAGGTAAACATAGATACATGTTAAGGCAAGTAGCCAAACTTAGGGCGTGGAAGTATATAACCAATAGTATTGTATGATTACAGAATATGCATGAGTTCGTTAACTACACTATAAAACTATATGCTGTAAATCAATAAACTGAAGCTTGTGGTAAATTCATATTGGATTGTCAAGCCTCCGTTTCTCGGCAAATGGTGACCCCCGACGTGATACGAACAAGGGTCCTGCTCCCCGTCTGGCTGGACCTTTGGGGAACAGCGTGGCTACGGCCGAGAATCCAGGCACCTGGCTCCGAACACCCCCGGAGGGTCAATGCAGTGGGGCGCACTGATCAGACGACTGTATAGACAAGATCTGGACACTGCCGGACTTGCGAGGTGAATTTCGCACGCACCAGAGAGGAGAAGCAGCCGATAACCTCGAGGGGTCAAAGTAAGTGCGCAATTCCCTAAATCGGGATAGAGGCAAGCTGCTCTAGAGATATCATTATGCTTTTTAGAAAAGCATGGACTCAGTAAAAGCATTCTGTTACAGTTTGCTTCGCTAATCGTGGTGGGACAAGCCTATGGATTTCTTACAAATCCTTTTACAGTATTCAACCTAAAAGAGTGGTTAAATTATAGAGCTGGTTTACTTCTGGAGCGAGAGCTTGCAAGGGTAGCAGCACAGAAAATTGCAGCCGCAGAGAGCAGAAAGATACCTGAGAGTTGCCGTTCTGTTTTTAACATGCAAACAACTCCGGCAGCCGCGGCGCCCTCCCCACCAGGGGGGAGGGAGAATCGTAGCCCTCTATCGCTCCACGGCCGCACACACAAACCGCGGAAAAAGAACGGCAGTTTCTGCCAGATCAGAGCCACCACCCGCAAAGCCGAAACGCACCGCAGTAGCAGAGAGAGCTCAGAGCAGCCGCGCCGCCCAGGAACAGCCCCGCCGCGCGCCATGCAAACTCTGCAACCCGAGAGCGAAACGGAAGTTACTACAACCTCGGTTTCCTGTCAACTGAAGCAGAAGGCGGAAGTTGCAGAAGGCACCCCCAATGGGCGGTGCCGCTGGCTGTCCACGCCCCTTTCACCGCCTCCTGCCCACTGGAACCATCACTAACACCGACACTGGGACTGCCCCGCTGCGAATGATGCAGCAAACACTAGCTGTGCCACGGAAGATTCTTTTCAAAGCTCCAAAAATCAATTCTTAACTGTATTTTAAAGTACCCTGTTAATTGGTGCAACTAAGTTATGATTTAAACTTGTTTCCAGCTTTTATTAATGAGAAACCATTGTAACAACATGATTGTCCTGATGAACCTTAGTTACTAAAACCTTAAAGAAAAGCTAAAATTCCTTGCTAAAGCAATTTGAAAAGTGTTTATCCTAAGTATATTTTAACAAAGTTAATTTTTGAACTATTTCCTCAAAGCATCATTTATCATTATGTGTATAATATCTTAGCTTTTACACCAACTCAGTGTTTTAAACAAACTCAGTAAAACCCTTTTTAAAATAAAGTGAATATTAACTAAACAAAATATAAAGCTAGAGCCATTACCCTTAAATCCTTATATCAAAACATCAAATAATTTACAAAAATTATTAAATGCAATTAACTGTGTAAAGCTCACCCTAAGCTTTACCCCATGTAAGTTATTTGCAGAAACATCCAAAACTACGTCACAAAGTAACTACCACACTAAATTTAAAGAAATATTTTTATTTATAAGTGTTGTTTGGGGCAGCGTTTATGTGTGTGTGAGTGTGTCTGTGTGTGTGTGGGTGTGACAGTGCTGTGACAAACATACTATAAATGTTGTTTGGCTTCTAAAGCATTTTAAATTTGTGGACCAGGCCTATAAGTGAAACTATACTGGATAATTTGGGCTACCTGTTGAGTGCCATTAAAATTAAGCTCAAGTAACACCTTGATAAGCTTACCTAAGACAAAAGCTAAGCAGAGTCAAGAGAATAAAAGCACCGCAAATTATATTAAATTTTAAATTTTGTTAAGTTCAAACACTATTAAAGTTAAATGAATTTAGATTTTATTACAGGTATATTATGTTGTCTGTTATTTGACATTTCATTAAGCTTAAATTCAATTAATACCAAGTTCAACTGTTACTCAATATTTGTTGTTTTAAGTTCCATTAATTTTAGATCCTATTAAGTTTGAATTCAATTATAGTTAAGCCTCTTAAATGTTGCTTCAGATAGGGTTGTGTGTATGTGTGAATATTGCAGGCCTGCTGAAAGTGTTGTTTGCTTTTGAGTGTTTTAATGTGTAGATGAAACCTGTAACTGCTGAGAGTGTGGTTTTTGATTTTGAGAGTTTTGATGTGTGAATGAAACCTAAGAGCAAAGTTCTACTGAATAGTTAAATTTCCTGTTAAATGTCTTTATTTAAGTATAAATTCTATTAAAATTAAGTATTATTAGATGTAAATTTTAATAAGTTTTATATTCTGTTAAGGTTAAAATTCTGTTAAGTTTTAAATTCTGTTAGAGTTGAGTTGTTAAAGTGATATCAACTTTGAATTCCATTATAGTTAAGTCCTATTTGTTAGTTTTAAATCAAATTTATTAAGATCAAGCTTTATTTTAAGTTTTAAAATTGTTAGTTTATATTGTTGTTCACAAAAGCCTTGCAGTTTCATCTTCCTTGGTTAAGGTCAGATGAGAGGGTCCACTGTTTTCAAGTGTTTCACCTCACCTTATATGATTATCTACCAGGGTGGTAACATGATAAAACACTCTCCTTATTGGTATTAATCAAAGCTTGTTTATAAGATGCTCTAAGAAAACCCTCCCAGTTAAGGCCTGGGGCTCTGGCCAAGCCTTAGTCCTGACTGGTTGGGAAGTATGCCACCAAACCCAGGTGTTTCTGCACCAAAAATGTGATCGAGTCACCTTGACTCGCTGATTTGGACTTGTGAAAGCTGAGACCTCTTCCAGGCAAACTTGGAATCCTTGCCCGGGAAAGGTTCTCCAAGCCCTGCCTGTGGAATGAGGTTCCCAGCAATTGCAGTCCCTGGGAGATAGCAGAGTAGTTAAACAATTGAGGATGTATTTTCTTAAATAAGCTTATTGTTTCATTCCATGTATTGTTACACCTTTGTGTCATTTTCATCTTTTTATAGAAAGAAACACATCTTGCCAAAAACAAAAACGGGGGGAGTATAACCCCTCAAGCAATTAGACAATGCAATACTTATGCTAAAATTTTATGTATAGAAAAATGTAATTTCGCTTTTTAGAACAGTTATTGTTACTGTACTGATGATTCTAGATGTGTTGTTAAGGTAATTATGTGAATTCATCAACCTTAGCTTGCCTAATCTCTGTTGTTGTAGCATAGATTCCAGTGCAGCACAAAACAAATTTGTGGGTCACCTGGGCAAATCAAACACGTAATAGTGCTTTTTGCCTTGCGCTTGCATCAGCCACTAACCCTTTTCGCACATGCTTACTTGGTATCCCAGGCTTTGATAATACTAGCTTTGCACGGTTTTCAACTAACAACTGCTCACAAGCTGCCAATGTTAGCCATTGTACTGCTCTCTTGTTGTCGGGTCTTAATACCTCATTGCCATGGGATCCTCAGGAGTTGGATCTCTTGGGGAGCCGAGCTCTTAATGCAAGTGGCAATGAAACAGGCTGCATAACTTTTGGTAGCCCCATAGTGATTCCTAACAGCACCTGGTTGACTCCCCATACGGCAGAATATGCTAACATCTCTGCCCAATGTGGTCCACATGGAAGTTATGGCCGGGGCAGTGGTTATATACAAATTTGGGCCAATAAAAGTGCCCTTGCCCTTCCATCAGGTGTATTTCTCATTTGTGGAGACCGTGCATGGCAGGGAGTTCCGAAAGGTGCTTATGGGGGACCATGTTATTTGGGCAAACTCACTTTACTTGCCATGAATAAAACCACTGCAGCCAATTTAATGCGGTCCAGAAAGAGACGCAGTCTTACTTTGATGTAAACTGCAATGATGAAGTAGGCCTATGGAATAAACCGTCTCGGGTTTTTGATGGCCTATTCGGAATTCCATGGGGTGACTGGGGTATAACAGGATGGCTTCGCTATATCTTGCAAGTAGGATTAGTGATTTTACGTGTCCTTGTAAGCATAGCTGTTATTCTACCTTGTGCCTTGCAATGCTTAAAAAAAAAAAAATCATTATCACAGACAGTGAATCAGCTTTAGCTTGCACAAACGCGTAAAGAAAACAGGGGAATTGTGGAAAGCTGGCTTCTAGAGAAGGGACACGCAGATGTAGATAGATTGCTTCTTAACAAGCCGCTTCTTAACAATAGCCATATTCAGCCAACTATTAATTAGAGACCTGCGTCCAATCAGCGATCTAAGGTCACCACGACTTTCTGCAACATAGGAGTCGTGGGGGCCGTCTAGAATGCATTAATTGGTAACAAATATGTAGAAATCAGGCACTATAGGTAAACATAGATACATGTTAAGGCAAGTAGCCAAACTTAGGGCGTGGAAGTATATAACCAATAGTATTGTATGATTACAGAATATGCATGAGTTCGTTAACTACACTATAAAACTATATGCTGTAAATCAATAAACTGAAGCTTGTGGTAAATTCATATTGGATTGTCAAGCCTCCGTGTCACGGCATGGCGGAGCAGCCCCCTTAGGGCCTTCTAGTAATGGCCTTGATAGGCTCTTTGCAGCTGCAGTGCGCCTGCCGCTGGAGGCTATTTAGATTGCTCAACCCAAACCCTAGCCCTGACCCTAACCCTAGTCCTAGTTAATTACCTGAGCCGAGCGCCTGTGTTCGCCAGCTGAGAAAGATGGCGGAGCAGACAGGTTCGGGCCTTCACGCAATGGCCTTGGAAAGCTTTTCAAGCGGCAGTGTGCCTGCAGTTAGAGGCCCTATAGATCTCTCAACCCTAACCCTAGACCTAACCCTAACCCTAACCCTAGCCCTAGTTAATCACCTGAGCCGAGCGCCTGTGTTTGGAAGCTGAGAAAGATGGCAGAGCAGCCACGGAAGAGCCTTCTTGCAATGGCCGTGGGAGGCTTTTCCAGCGGCAGTGCGTCAGCAGCTGGAGGCCCTTTAGATCCCTCAACCCTAACCCTAGCCGTAACCCTAACTCTAGCCCTAGTTAATTTCCTCAGCCAAGCGCCTGTGTTTGGAAGCTGAGAAAGATGGCAGAGCAGCCACGTTAGGGCCTTCTCGCAATGGCCTTGGGAGGCACTTTCCAGCGGCAGTGCGCCTGCAGCTGGAGGCCCTTTTGATCTCTCAACCCTAAAACGAGCCGTAACCCTAACCCTAGCCCTAGTTAATTACCTAAAGCCAAGTGCCTGTGTTCGCCAGCTGAGAAAGATGGTGGAGAAGCCACATTAGTGCCTTCTCGCAATTGCCTTGGGAGGCTCTTTCCTGCGGCAGTGCGCCGGCAGCTGGAGGCCCTTAAGATCTCTCAACCCAAACCCTAGCCGGAACCCTAACCCTTGCCCTAGTTAATTACCTGAGCCGAGCGCCTGTGTTCGCCAACTTAGAAATATGGCGATGCAGCCACGTTAGGGCCTTCTCGCAATGGCTTTGCGAGGCTCTTTGCCGCGGCAGTGAGCCTGCAGCTGGGGCCCCTTTAGATCTCTCAACCCGAACCCTAGCCGTAACCCTAACCCTGGTGCTAGTTAATTACCTGAGCCGAGCGCCTGTGTTCGCCAGCTGAGAAAGATGGCAGAGCAGCCACGTTAGGGCCTTCTCGCAATGGCCTTTGGAGGTTCTTTCCAGCGGCAGTGCGCCTGCAGCTGGAGGCCCTTTAGATCTCTCAACCCTAACCCTAGCCGAAACCGAATCTCTAGCCCTAGTTAATTTCCTGAGCCAAGCGCCTGTGTTCGCCAGCTGAGAAAGATGGCGAAGCAGCCACGTTAGGGCCTTCTCGTAATGGCCTTGGGAGGCTCTTTCCAGCGGCAGTGCGCCGGCAGCTGGCGGCCCTTTAGATCTTTCAACCCTAACCCTAGCCGTAACCCTATCCCTAGCCTTATTAATCACCTGAGCCGAGCGCCTCTGTTTGGAAGCTGAGAAGGATGGCGGAGAAGCCACGTTAGGGCCTTCTCGCAATGGCCTTGGGAGGCTATTTCCAGCAACAGTGCGCCTGCAGCTGGAGGCCCTTTAGATCACTCAGCCCTAACCCTAGCCATAAGCCGAACCCTAGCCCTAGTTAATTACCTGAGCCGTGCGCCTGTGTTCACCAGCTGAGAAATATGGCGGAGCAGCCACGTTAGGGCCTTCTCGCAATGGCCTTGGGAGGCTCTGCCGCGGCAGTGAGCCTGCAGCTGGAGGCCCTTTAGATCTCTCAACCCTAACCCTAGCCGTGACCCTAACCCTAGCCCTAGTTAATTACCTGAGCCGAGCGCCTGTGTTCACCAGCTGAGAAAGATGGCGGAGCAGCCACCTTACGTTCTTCTCGCAATGGCCTTGGGAGGCTCTTTGCCGCGGCAGTGAGCCTGCAGCTGGAGGCCCTTTAGATCTCTCAACCCTAACCCTAGCCGTGACCCTAACCCTAGCCCTATTAATTACCTGAGCCGAGCGCCTGTGTTTGGAAGCTGAGAAAGATGGCAGAGCAGCCATGTTAGGGCCTTCTCGCAATGGCCTTGGGAGGCTCTTTCCAGTTGCAGTGTGCCTGCAGCTGGAGGCCCTTTAGATCTCTCAACCCTAACCCTAGCCGTAACCCTTTGTCTAGCCCTTGTTAATTACCTGAGTCGAGCGCCTGTGTTTGGAAGCTGAGAAAGATGGCGGAGCCGCCATGTTAGGGCCTTCACGCAATGGCCTTGGGAGGCTCTTTCCAGCGGCAGTGCGCCTGCAGCTGGAGGCCCTTTAGATCTCTCAACCCTAACCCTAGCCGTAACCCTAACAGTAGCCCTAGTTAATTACCTGAGCCAAGCGCCTGTGTTCGCCAGCTGAGAAAGATGGCGATGCAGCCACGTTAGGGCCTTCTTGCAATGGTCTTGGGAGGCTCGTTCAAGCAGGAGGGCGCCTGCAGCTGGAGGCCCTTGAGATCTCTCAACCCTAACCCTAGCCATAACCCTAATCCTAGCCCTAGTTAATTACCAGAGCCGAGCGCCTGTTTTTGGAAGCTGAGAATGATGGCGGAGCAGCCACGTTAGGGTCTGCTGGTAATGGCCTTGGGAGGCTCATTCCAGCGGCAGTGCGCCTGCAGCTGGAGGCCCTTTAGATCTCTCAACCCTAACCCTAGCCGTAACCTTAACCCTAGCCCTAGTTAATTACCTGAGTCGAGCGGCTGTGTTTGTAAGCTGCGAAAGGTGGCGGAGAAGCCACGTTAGGGCTTTCTCGCAATGGCCTTGGGAGGCTCTTTCCAGCGGCCGTGCGCCTGCAGCTGGCGGCCCTTTAGATCTTTCAACCCTAACCCTAGCCATAACCCTATCCCTAGCCTTATTAATTACCTGAGCCGAGCTCCTCTGTTTGGAAGCTGAGAAGGATGGCGGAGCAGCCACGTTAGGGCCTTCTCGCAATGGCCTTGGGAGGCTCTTTGCAGCGGCAGTGCGCCTGCAGCTGGAGGCCCTTTAGATCTCTCAGCCCTAACCCTAGCCATAAGCCGAACCCTAGCCCTAGTTAGTTACCTGAGCCGAGCGCCTGTGTTCACCAGCTGAGAAATATGGCGGAGCAGCCACGTTAGGGCCTTCTCGCAATGGCCTTGGGAGGCTCTTTCCAGTTGCAGTGTGCCTGCAGCTGGAGGCCCTTTAGATCTCTCAACCCTAACCCTAGCCGTAACCCTAGCCCTAGCCCTGTTAATTACCTGAGCCGAGCGCTAATGCGGAGGGGGAGGTGGGGTGGAACCAGGCCTCTGCGTTTACCGAAAGTGTCTCTATGGCTAACGCGAGATCACTCCAGCCAGCACTGCTCTGGTGCTGTACAGAAAGGCCCTTCTCACACCCGTGCCGGTGTAAGGCACATATTCTCACTCACCCACGGAGTTGGATAACTCGTGCGTCACTAGAGACAAAGAACTCAGAGCGCTCAGTCAGCTGGAGGTTCCAGAGGTTTATTCTGAAGGGTTCCAGGGTGAAACAGGGCGAGAGACCCCAGCCGTCTACATTTAAAGGGATGGCTGGAGGGTCAGGGGAGAGGAGGCGGGGGGAACACCACAACCAATGGGGAGGAGGAAGGGATGGAATCAGGGGTTAGGTTACAGCGGGGGGGATTTACATAATTTGGGGAGGAACCATCGTGTTCTCCAGGGGGGAGGCTAAGATGGCTCCCACCAGTGAAGCCTTGTGGTACTGGAACCACTCAGCTCCCCAGCAGTTCCTGAGGTGGTATTATCCACCCCAACAACTCCCCCTTCCTTATTTAAAGGAAAGGCCTCCCCTACTTGCTTAGTTAAACTCTTCTTGAGGCAACCGAACAAGCTTAGAACAAGGAAAATTATTAGGATCACCCACAGTCCAGTTTTGACTAAGGATGCTAGCCATCCCTGAAGTCCCCACTGTCCGAAAAGATCGCCAATCCAGTCTGCTTCTTTTTCTGTCTTCAGTTCTTTGATTTGATCCTTTATTTTCTGTATCGTCGCGTGGATGCTCTGGCTATGAGATGACAGGTTAATGCAACACAGTCCTTCGAATTCCTCACAGCCATGTCCATGGGCCAATAAAAGAAAATCGATGGCTGCTCTGTTTTGCAGTGTTGCATGCCTGGTGGTTTCTTCATCTTCAAGAAGTTGAGAGAGGGCACTCGAGGTTAGGTTAGCATGCTTTCCGAGCCAGCACTCAAGGTGGCTGAGTTCACCTAAGGCTTTTGCTGCTGCTACTCCAGGCAGGAAAAACGATGCAGCAATCCTTTTAGACAATGACCAATTGATAATTTCGCTATCACAATTGGGATCTAATTGTTGTATATTTCTTTTTTGGCGGGCCAATCGAGTATGGTTTCTCCAATGTAGAATTTGGGTTTTGTTGGGTGCTAGTACAGAAAGCCTGCCAAGAGTGCACGGTCCCCCTTGGAGCTGGGATGGGATTCCAGACCACGCCTGATTCCCGCAAATCAGGAATATACCTTTGGGCAGCACTTTGGGGTGTACAGATGACTCTGTTGGGATGACCTTTTTATCCTGACACCAATTACTGACAGAGTAAACCTTTCCCTGGGGTGTTGCATTTCTACTATGACTTAATTTCTGGTGTTCTGACCAGGATAATGCCATCCCTCTTTTCGGGCTGAAGACAAACTTGAGGCAAAGGGTGGCCTGGGAGGACCCCAATAATAGTAATTCGTGGGGTTCCTCTGGTGCTGTTGCCAGCGTGCTTACCCATTTCTCCCAAGCTTCTTTCTGGGGGAGCACCTCGTTTGCAAAAGGCAGTTCATCTTTGCGGAGAGGGATCCCCACCAGGCATGATGAAAGTGGGTCACTGACGCTGCCCATAGACAGGCACATATGGTCTTGCTGGAGTGCTTTTGCCAATGTAACCCACATATTGGTCTTTGGCTGAGGGACAATCCATGCGACAACCTCTGGTGGTAACAGGATGCAGGAGGTCAGGAGAATGCAGAGGTAGGCAATTACAGGCATGGTGGTAAGAGAGGTATAGGTAGTCCTTTTTTCTGTGGGATTTCAAGCAAAAATCATTAAAAGAAAAAGATGGTTTTCTGTTACTTCTTTTCTTTTTCCCCTCTCCTCCCCCCTTTTTTTCATAAGATACAGGTAATAAGGTTGTGGGTTAGGGAAACACATGAGAGTAACAGATAAGGGATTTGTGGGTTTGGGGAACTGCTTGAAGGCGGCACAAATAGCTGTTCACGTGGCTGGAATCTTGCGCCGACGTCTTCTCCAAGCGGCACTGGTTTCTTTGTCTGGAGTTTCTTTGTCAGTGTCTGGTGTGTCATCTTTCGCCTGCTCAGGAGCTGTCACTGACGGTCGGAGGTAGGGCTTTACATATTTTCCTGGTATCCACTTGGGTCCTGAAGGTGTGGAAACACAAGCATATCCCCTCCCCCATACAATTAGTGAAAAAGGGCCTGATATTTGATGGCTTTCTGGATCTTTGATTAACACTGGTGGTTGTTCTTTCAATTTGGCTTGGGTCGAATTGGAAAAATGCCGGAACACAGGGGAGTCAGGCTCTTCAAACGAATTGTTTAAGAAATTTATTGTAAAAAGGGCTTTGCAGAGTCTCATAATGGGAGAATTGAGTTCTGACCCTCCCCGCTGTTGGTCTAGGACCCTCTTAATTGTCTGGTGGGTCCTCTCAACTATGGATTGTCCTGTGGGGGAGTGGGGGATACCTGTAATGTGTTTGATGCCCCATGAGCTAAAAAACTCTTGAAGTTTGTTAGAGATGTATGCTGGACCGTTGTCAGTTTTTATCTCAGCAGGAACGCCCAGGGTAGCAAAAGCAAGGAGAAAGTGCTGTATAACATCTCTTGCCTTTTCTCCTGCATGGGCAGATGCAAAAACAGCTCCAGAAAACGTGTCTACAGAAACGTGTACATATTTCAATCTGCCAAACTGGGGGACATGGGTCACATCTGTTTGCCAGACTTCACAGCTGCCTAGACCCCGGGGGTTAACCCCAGACCCTAATGATGGCACTTGGTAGCTCTGACAGCTAGGACAGGTTGCTACAATTGCCCTTGCCTGGTTTCGAGGTAATTTAAACATTCTTATGAGTGCTGGTACATTCTGATGGTAAAATTGATGGCTCAGCTTTGCCTGAGCAAAGGTGTCTGGAATGTTAGGAGCTTTCACCGGCATAGCCAGAGCGTCTGCCCTCCGATTCCCTTCAGCAACTGGTCCAGGGAGATCGGTGTGTGACCTCACATGCATCACATGGAACGGCTGCTTTCTGTGGGAAAGCAGAAAAACAAGTTTTGAGAGCAGTTTATACAATTTAGGATTTGACACTTCTTTTAGCCAGGCATGTTCTGCTCTGGCGACTACTCCAGCTACATAAGCTGAATCTGTTACCAGATTAATAGGGTCTTCGAACATCTCAAAAGCTCTAACAGCAGCCGCAAGCTCTGCAATTTGCGGTGAGCCTTCAATTATTTGGATATCGTGCTCCCACACTTGCGTTTCGGGATGTTTCCAAGTCACGACTGACTTATGGGATTTCCCGGAGCCATCTGTAAAAACAGTTAGAGCCTTGAGAGGGGTTCGACTTTGGAGTTCTTTTGGGGCCAAATGAAAAGCCGAATTGAATAATTTATGTTTTGGATGATGATTTGAAACCTTGCCTGGATAACTATCCAGAGCAACTTGAAAGTGTTCATTTGTTTGGAGTATGTTTGCTAAGGATTCATTTTCCAATGACGGATAGATGCAGGTGAAATCACACCCTGCAAGGGTACGGAGGCGTGCTCTGGCTCTCATAATTAGTTGAGCTACTAGTTCCTGTTGTGTTGTTATGGTTTTGAGCGGCTGATGTGGTAAGAAAATCCACTCTATTATAAGAAGTGGGTCTTTTTGTGCAGTGTCCCATTGAAAAATCAGTCCATACAGCCTAGGTGACTCACCCAGAACGATGAAATTAAAAGGTAACTCAGGACTTGTCCGATGGGCTTGGCGAGAAGATAGGGCAAGCTGTACCTTAGCGATGGATTCCCGGGCCTCCTCTGTGATGACTCGGGGCGAGTCCAGGTGGTCACAGCCTTTCAGGAGGTTAAACAGCGGAGCAAGGTCCTGCGTAGTAATTCCCAGCAGAGGACGAATCCAGTTTATAGAACCACACAGTTGGTGCAAGTCCCGGAGTGTCCTTGGGTTGTCTTTGATGGTGAGCTGCTGGGGTACGATGGTCCGTTCGCTGATGCGGAGTCCCAGGTAGGTCCACGGGCAGGTACGCTGAATCTTTTCCTGCTGGATCTCAAACCCTGCTTTCTCAATGGCTTGAATAGTTTTTTCTAGAGTTAAGTTCAGGTATTTATCATTTGGTGCACAAATCAACACATCATCCATGTAGTGGAGAATGATAGAACGTGCAAACTCTTTGCGGACGGGGGACAGGACGCGAGCCACGTACCATTGGCAAATAGTTGGAGAATTTTTCATACCTTGGGGTAACACACACCAGTGGTATCTGCGCTGGGGGGCTTCCTGGTTTAGGGATGGCACGGAGAAAGCAAACCGAGGAGCATCACTTGGGTGTAGGGGGATTGTGAAGAAACAGTCCTTAATGTCAATGACAGCAAGCTTCCAATTCCTAGGAAGCATTGAGGGCGAGGGCAGGCCAAGCTGTAGGGGTCCCATATCTTCAATGACTTCATTGATTTTCCTGAGGTCTTGGAGGAGCCTCCATTTGTCTTTTCCAGGTTTCCGTATGACAAAGACAGGGGAGTTCCAAGGGCTATTAGATGGTACAATGTGACCCTTGGCGAGCTGTTCTTCTACTAGGGATTCTAAAGCGCTGAGCTTCTCTTTGCTTAGGGGCCACTGGGTCACCCAAACTGGGTCGTTTGTCTTCCAGGTAAGGGGCGGGGTGGAGCGCACCCCAGTGGCCCCAATTAGAAATCCTGAGATGGAGGTGGGATTACCAGCTGAGTCCCCCACTGGGTAAGGAGATCTCTGCCCCAGAGGGTAAAACCAGAGTCAATTACGTATGGGCGGATGGTGGCTGTGTGTCCTTCAGGGCTTTCTATGATGATATTATTTGTACTCCTCTGGGAAGTTGCTGACACTCCTATGCCTGTGATTCTGCCGCCTGCTGGTTTGGTCTTCCAGTCCTGGGGCCATTCTGCTCGAGAAATGATGGTTACATCGGCCCCTGTGTCTACCATCCCCGTCAGGTAAGCAGTGGATTTATCATTGTGTAGTTTACAATGCATCATGGGCTTGTCTGCACCTACAACTTCTGCCCACCATATGGAAGGTGTTCTGTGGCACCTGGGGTGGTTTTCAGGTAGTATGATAGCTTGTGCTACTACCTGACCCTTTGATAGAAACCAGGGAGTGTTGTTACAGGAGACAGAAATTTGTACTTGTCCACTGGGGTCTATTTTGTGCACCTCGGGTAAAATAAAAAGTTCGGGTGGACCATGCTTAGTGTCCGACTACTAGAATGTCCACAGTCCTGTCAAAAGGTTTTTCAAAGCCCACATATATGTGTTGTTTTCCATTGCGGAAGTGGTGTGTATCAGTACTTACAAGACAGAGTCTCTTGTCTGTTCTGCTGTGCGATGCGCAGTTATCATCCGTGGCAGGGGTGGCAGGGCAGGGAGAGACGGCTGTAGAATTTGTGTCCTTGCGCGGAGCCGTGCCGGGCTTCACTGTTCGTTTCCCTGGTCCTTCTGATGGTGATGCTGACAGGGACAGCCTGGGGGCACAGCCTCAGTATTTTTGTTAGTATTTCTCTTAACACGCTTTGGTTCAGGGCAGTCTTTGGCAATGTGTTCAAAACTCCCACAATTATAACATCTCCGTGGAGGTTTCTGAGATGCTGCTAGTGCTTCTGCTACCCCTTTTGAAACTGCTTGGGCTATGGCTGCCTCAGGAGATGCTAATTTGGTGCAAGCCTCAATCATCTGATCGAGGGTAGGAGGTGGGTCTAGCGGAAGGGTTTGGAGGACTTTTTTACAACTCTCATTAGCATTTGCCATAGCTAATGCACGCAGCAGCTCCTTTTGGGCTTCTGGATTCCCAACTTGCTTTTCAACTGACTCTTTTAGTCTATCGAAGAATTTTATAAAGGACTCATCGATAGTTTGTTTTATGGTGGAGAAATTTAGAGAGGGAGTGGAGTCCGAGGGGGTTGAGAGCAAAGCTCTGTCAGCTTCTCTTTTGATATCTTCTAAAATCAGTTCAGGCAATTGTCTCGCCTGATCCTGGGGTTTAACCAGGTTTCCTTCCCCGCAAAGATCATCCAGTGTTAGGTGAGCCCTGTTGGGATCTCTGTGATATACCTGGAGGAGGTCTTTTAATTGTTTTCTCCAAGTTCTGTCCCACAGCATGTATTCTCCGGGTGACAGAAGGCATGCCATAAGATTTTTTATATCATGCGGAACTAATACATTTGCAGCAAAAGTAGCTTGGAGTAGGTTCTTAAAGTAAGGGGAGTCACGCCCAAAATCTTTCCCTGCCTTGCACATCTCTTTTATCTGTGCATATGGGAGGGCGTCCCAGCGGGGGTTCCCTCCAGCCCTGTTATAATGGACTGGAGCAGCAGTGACAGAGATTTTGTTTGCTATTCCCCAGTGTCCGTCCTGCGCGGCTTGCCAGCGTATTTCAAGCCAGGGATCCTCTTCAGAATCGCTGCTCTCCTCTTCCGAAGAGGAGCAGGCAGCCTGAGGCCGGTACCGGGCACGGCAGGGACGGCTCCTCCTATGTCGCTGGCTGGCTCCGTTGCCGTGGGAACCGGGAGGAGCGGGGCAGTAGGAGTAGCACCGCCGGGGAGGGGGGCATGAACGAGGGAGGGACCCGCGCCGGGATGGGAGCTCCCCGCGGGGGCAGGGCTGAGCCAGGGACGACACCCGACACCACGGGGGGGAGTGAACCCGGCGCAGGGATACCCGATGACGCAAGGGGCGGGGCCGACGCTAGCCCGGGAGTTTTAGGCTGATATGAATCAGGCATGCTAGCTTGTTTCTCCACGTGGGCCGCGCCATATTGTCCCGCGGGGGGGAGGGTAACGCGTGGTTTGTGCCGTCTCACGAGAAACATGGAGTCGAGGTAGGGAGGTTTTGGGGAGCTGGGAAGAGGGTGAGGGACAGGCTCGAGCCGGGCTGGCCAGACCCTGCTGGAGCGGGGGATAGGGGAGAGAGCGCTTCTCCCCCCTGGGGTTCCGAGGGTTTGGGGACAGCGGGGGAGGGAACAGACACGGGGGAGGCAGCACAAGAGAGATCTGAATTTTTCGGCAGAACTGATTCAGTCTTAGCGTTCTTAACAGACTTATAAATCACTACAAACAAAGGGAGAAAATTAGCAACCTTTCGATCCCCAGCCTGTGTGAGAATAGTCAGCTTCTCTCCGACCTTATCCCAGAAACTAAGAGACTGAACAGCAGCTACAGAAACATTTGGAAAGATGTTAAAAATCCAGCGAACAAAACATTTTAAATTCCCCTTAGAAAACTGTGAATTATCTGACTTAAGAGTAGTTTTAAGGGAGGTATAAAGCTCTGATTGAGGACGGGTTAACTTCCCACCCATATTCCCCAAATAAATTCTTCCCAACACCGAAAGAAAAAAATAAGGAAAAAAAACAAAAGAAGAATTCACCCCAGCAAAGCCTCACTTACCACCTCGAGGCTTCCAAGAGTGTAAAAAAAAAGATTTCGGCGTGGTTCTCTGGTTTCAGCTGACTTCTCCCGTCCAAGACAATCGGAGATTGGTCAGCTGCCTCTCTAAACAGATCTAATAAAACTCAAACCTGTTTTTCGAGGGAAGTAGCTGCTCTGATCGTGACATCTATGGCATAAAGCCTTCCGAGACACTTTCAGGGATTTTTTCAGGTCCCTGTATCGAGCGCCACTTAACGCGGAGGGGGAGGAGGGGTGGAACCAGGCCTCTGCGTTTACCGAAAGTGTCTCTATGGCTATCGAGAGATCACTCCAGCCAGCACTGCTCTGGTGCTGTACAGAAAGGCCCTTCTCACACCCGTGCCAGTGTAAGGCACATATTCTCACTCACCCACGGACTTGGATAACTCGTGCGTCACTAGAGACAAAGAACTCAGAGCGCTCAGTCAGCTGGAGGTTCCAGAGGTTTAATCTGAAGGGTTCCAGGGTGAAAGAGGGCGAGAGACCCCAGCCGTCTACATTTAAAGGGATGGCTGGAGGGTCAGGGGAGAGGAGGCGGGGGGAACACCACAACCAATGGGGAGGAGGAAGGGATGGAATCAGGGGTTAGGTTACAGCGGGGGGGATTTACATAATTTGGGGAGGAACCATCGTGTTCTCCAGGGGGGAGGCTAAGATGGCTCCCACCAGTGAAGCCTTGTGGTACTGGAACCACTCAGCTCCCCAGCAGTTCCTGAGGTGGTATTATCCACCCCAACAGAGCGCCTGTGTTCGCCAGCTGAGAAAGATGGTGGAGCAGCCACGTTAGGGCCTTCTCGCAATGGCCTTGGGAGGCTCTTTCCAGCGGCAGTGCGCCTGCAGCTGGAGGCCCTTTAGATCTCTCAACCCTGACCCTAGCCGTAACTCTAACCCCAGGCCTAGTTAATTACCTGAGCCGAGCGCCTGTGTTTGGAGGCTGAGAATGATGGCGGAGCAGCCACGTTAGGGCCTTCTCGCAATGGCCTTGGGAGGCTCTTTGCAGCGGCAGTGCGCTTGCAGCTGGAGGCCCTTTAGATCTCTCAACCCTAACCCTAGCCATAACCCTAACCCTGGCGCTAGTTAATTACCTGAGCCGAGGGCCTGTGTTCGCCAGCTGAGAAAGATGGTGGAGCAGCCACCCGAGGTTCTTCTCGCAATGGCCTTTGGAGGCTCTTTGCAGCGGCAGTGCGCCTGCAGCTGGAGGCCCTTTAGATCTCTCAACCCTAACCCTAGCCGTAACCCTAATCCTAGCCCTAGTTATTTACCTGAGTCGAGCGCCTGTGTTTGGAAGCTGAGAAAGATGGCGGAGCAGCCACGTTAGGGCATTCTCGCAATGGCCTTGGGAGGCTCTTTGCAGCGGCAGTGTGCTTGCAGCTGGAGGCCCTTTAGATCTCTCAACCCTAAACCTAGCCGTAACCCGAACCCTAGCCCTAGTTAATTACCTGAGCCAAGCGCCTGTGTTTGGAGGCTGAGAAAGATGGTGGAGCAGCCACGTTAGGATCTTCTCGCAATGGCCTTGGGAGGCTCTTTCCAGCGGCAGTGCGCCTGCAGCTGGAGGCCCTTTAGATCTCTCAACCCTAACCCTAGCCGTAACCCTAATCCTAGCCCTAGTTAAATAGTCAAATAAATAGTTTTTTCTTCACTTCCATCTAAGAGGTTCTTTTGTGGGTGGGGGAGGGGGTGTCGGGGCCCTTCGCTCTCGGAGGAGAGAGAGTCTTATCATTAACCCAGGACAGTATTTGGCGCCCATCGTGGGGCTCGAACCCACGACCCTGAGATTAAGAGTCTCATGCTCTACTGACTGAGCTAGCTGGGCAGAGAGACTACCTGTGAAGGTCCGCCATGTAGACGCCCATGTCCCCAAGAGTCGAGCTAATGAGGAACACCGAAACAATGAACAGGTAGATCAGGCTGCAAAGATAAAGGTGTCCCAGGTAGACTTGGATTGGCAGCATAAAGGAGATTTATTCCTAGCTCGATGGGCCCATGATGCCTCAGGCCATCAGGGCAGAGATGCCACCTATAAGTGGGCACGAGACCGAGGGGTGGATCTAACCATGGACTGCATCTCTCAAGTTATCCATGACTGTGAAACGTGTGCTGCCATCAAGCAAGCCAAGCGGGTGAAACCCCTGTGGTATGGTGGAAGGTGGTCTAAATATAAGTATGGAGAGGCCTGGCAGATTGATTACATCACACTGCCTCAAACCCGCCATGGCAAGCGCTATGTGCTCACAATGGTAGAAGCCACCACTGGGTGGCTGGAAACCTACCCTGTGCCTGATGCCACTGCTCGTAACACCATCCTGGGCCTTGAGAACCAAGTCCTGTGGAGGCATGGTACTCCTGAGAGAATTGAGTCAGATAACGGAACTCATTTTAAAAATAGCCTCATAAACAACTGGGCTAGAGACCATGGCATTGAGTGGGTGTACCACATTCCCTATCATGCACCAGCCGCTGGCAAAGTGGAACGGTATAATGGACTGTTAAAAACCACCCTAAAGGCATTGGGTGGGGGAACTTATAAGAATTGGGAGCGACATTTAGCAGAGGCCACCTGGTTAGTCAATACCCGAGGCTCCATCAACTGAGCAGGTCCTGCCCAATCTGAGCTTCTACATACAGTAGATGGAGATAAGGTCCCAGCAGTACATGCCAGAGGCTTGTTAGGGAAAACTGTCTGGATTGATTCTGCCTCACATAAAGACAAACCCATCCGTGGGGTTGTCTTTGCCCAGGGACCAGGGTGTACTTGGTGGATAATGCAGGAAGATGGAAAAACACGATGTGTCCCTCAGGGAAATTTAATTTTGGGTGAAGGCCACATGTAAGGTTGGGATGGCAACATACCACCGTTCGCGAATGACATTATTTGTACATAGTTATGTGTATATATGTATATGTGTATATATGTATGTATGTATGTTTGTATATATGTGTATATATATGTGTGTGTGTTTAAAGTTGGAAGATGTTAAGGTGGGCCTTAAGCCAACACTATGGAATAAGGGGTGGAATGTCTTGGATTGATGTTATGATAATACTTTATCCCCTATCGTTGGCTTATATGCCCAAGAGAGAAAAATGTGTGGTCCTGTCTCTTTAACTACACCCAGCCGAAGAGAGAAACGCGGGTTGTTTTGAAAACATTTTCTCCAAGCCGCGCTCCGGGGGAGGATTCGTCGCCCGGCAGAGACTGCGTGCTGGACGGGGGTCGGAGCGAGCTCTGTTCCCATTTTTTTCCCATTTTTTTTTTCTTTTTCCTCGTTTGGACCCCTTCTCTTCGATCTGCTTTGCCACCCGGAGACCCAGGAGGGCCAGAGGACAGCAGAGCTCGCCAGGGAGCTCCACCCAGCCCCGGGGGGGGCGAGGAGGTGAGGGGCTGCATCTGAGAGAAGGACTTTTTAATCAGGTTGAATAACTCCTTTTCACCTTGGTTTTCCTCTTCCCCTGTGCCTTGCAGGGCACTCTGCGTGGTTTTGTCAAATAAAAAGTTTTTCCGTCACTTCCATCTAAGAGGTTCTGTTGTGGGTGGGGGAGGGGGTGTCAGGGCCCTTCGCTCTCGGAGGAGAGAGAGTCTTATCATGAACCCAGGACAGTATTTGGAGAGCTCACTCCGACCCCCGTCCAGCACGCAGTCTCTGCCGGGCGACGAATCCTCCCCCGGAGCGAGGCTTGGGGAAAATGTTTTCAAAACAACCCACGTTTCTCTCTTCGGCTGGGTGTAGTTAAAGAGACAGGACCACACATTTTTCTCTCTTGGGCATATAAGCCAACGATAGGGGATAAAGGATTATCATAACATCAATCCAAGACATTACCTGAGCCGAGCGCCTGCGTTTGGAGGCTGAGAAAGATGGAGGAGCAGCCACTTTAGGGCCTTCTCGCAATGGCCTTGGGAGGCTCTTTCCAGCGGCAGTGCGCCTGCAGCTGGAGGCCCTTTAGATCTATCAACCCTAACCCTAGCCGTAACCCTAATCCTAGCCCTAGTTAATTACCTGAGCCGAGCGCCTGTGTTTGGAAGCTGAGAAAGATGGCAGAGCAGCCACCTTAGGATCTTCTCGCAATGGCCTTGGGAGGCTCTTTCCAGCGGCAGTGCGCCTGCAGCTGGAGGCCCTTTAGATCTCTCAACCCGAACCCTTGCTGTAACCCAAACCCTAGCCCTAGTTAATTACCTGAGCCGAGCGCCAGTGTTCACCAGCTGAGAATGATGGCGGAGCAGCCATCTTAGGGCCTTCTCGCAATGGCTTTGGGAGGCTCTTTCCAGCGGCAGTGCACCTGCAGCTGGCGGCCCTTTAGATCTCTCAACCCTAACCCTAGCCGTAAGCCTAACCCTAGCCGTAAGCCTAACCCTAGCCCGAGTTAATCACCCCAGCCGAGCGCCTGTGTTCGCCAGCTGATAAAGATGGCAAAGAAGCCTCGTTAGGGCCTTCTCGCAATGGCTATGGGAGGCACTTTCCATCGGCAATGCGCCTGCATCTGGAGGCCCTTTAGATCTATCAACCCTAACCCTAGCCGCAACCCTAATCCTAGCCCTAGTCAATTACCAGAGCCGAGCGCCGGTGTTCGCCAGCTGAGAAAGATGGCGGAGCAGCCAAGTTAGGGCATTATCGCAGTGGCCTTGGGAGGCTCGTTCCAGTGGCAGTGAGCCTGCAGCTGGAGGCCCTTTAGATCTCTCAACCCTAACCCTAGCCGGAACCCTAACCGTAGCCCTAGTTAATCACAAGAGATGAGCGCCTGTGTTTGGAAGCTGAGAAGGATGGCAGAGAAGCAACGTTAGGGCCTTCTCGCAATGGCCTTGGGAGGCTATTTCCAGCAACAGTGCGCCTGCAGCTGGAGGCCCATTTGATCTCTCAAACCTAACCCTAGCCCTAACCCTAAACCTAGCCCTAGTTATTTACCTGAGCATAGTGCCAGTGTTCGCCAGCTGAGAAAGATGGCGGAGCAGCCAAGTCAGGGCATTATCGCAGTGGCCTTGGGAGGCTTTTTCCAGCGGCAGTGCGCCAGCAGCTGGATGCCCATTAGATCTCTCAAACCTAACCCTAGCCCTAACCCTAAACCTAGCCCTAGTTATTTACCTGAGCATAGTGCCAGTGTTCGCCAGCTGAGAAAGATGGCGGAGCAGCCAAGTCAGGGCATTATCGCAGTGGCCTTGGGAGGCTTTTTCCAGCGGCAGTGCGCCAGCAGCTGGATGCCCATTAGATCTCTCAAACCTAACCCTAGCCCTAACCCTAAACCTAGCCCTAGTTATTTACCTGAGCATAGTGCCAGTGTTCGCCAGCTGAGAAAGATGGCGGAGTAGCCACGTTAGGGCCTTCTCGCAATGGCCTTGGGAGGCTCGTTCCAGTGGCAGTGCGCCTGCAGCTGGAGGCCCTTTAGATCTCTCAACCCTAACCCTAGCCGTAACCCTATCTCTAGCCCTACTTAATTTCCTGAGCTGAGCGCCTGTGTTTGGAAGCTGAGAATGATGGCGGAGCAGCCATGTTAGGGTCTTCTCGCAATGGCCTTGGAAGGCTCTTTCCAGCGGCAGTGCGCCTGCAGCTGGAGGCCCTTTAGATCTCTCAACCATAACGCTAGCCGTAACCCTAACCGTAGCCATAGTTAATCCCCTTAGATGAGCGCCTGTGTTTGGAAGCTGAGAAAGATGGCGGAGCAGCCACCTTAGGGCCTTCTCGCAATGGCCTTGGGAGGCACTTTCCAGTGGCAGTGTGCCTGCAGCTGGAGGCCCTTTAGATCTCTCAACCCTAACCCTAGCTGTAACCCTAACCCAAGCCCTAGTTAATTACCTGAGCCGAGTGCCTGTGTTCGCCAGCTGAGAAAGATGGTGGAGCAGCCACCTTAGGGTCTTCTCGCAATGGCCTTGGGAGGCTTTTCCAGCAGCAGTGCGCCTGCAGCTGGAGGCCCTTTAGATCTCTCAACCCGAACCCTTGCTGTAACCCTAACCCTAGCCCTAGTTAATTACCTGAGCCAAGCGCCTGTGTCCGCCAGCTGAGAAAGATGGCGGTGCAGACACATTAGGGCCTTCTCGCAATGGCCTTGGAAGGCTCTTCCCAGCGGCAGTGCGCCTGCAGCTGGAGGCCCATTTGATCTCTCAAACCTAACCCTAGCCGTAACCCTAGACCTAGCCCTAGTTAATTACCTGAGCATAGTGCCAGTGTTCGCCTGCTATGAATGATGGCGGAGCAGCCACGTTGGGACCTTCTTGCAATGGCCTTGGGAGGCTCTTTGCAGCGGCAGGGCACCTGCAGCTGGAGGCCCTTTATATCCCTAAATCCTAACCCTGGCCGTAACCCTAACCCGAGGTTTAGTTAATTATCAGAGTTGAGCGCCTGTGTTTGGAGGCTGAGAATGATGGCAGAGCAGCAACGTTAGGGCCTTCTCGCCATGGCCTTGGGAGGCTCTTTCCAGCGGCAGTGTGCCTGCAGCTGGAGGCCCTTTAGATCTCTCAACCTGAACCCTTGCTGTAACCCTAACCCAAGCCCTAGTTAATTACCTGAGCCGAGCGCCAGTGTTCACCAGCTGAGAATGATGGCGGAGTAGCCACGTTAGGGCCTTCTCGCAATGGCCTTGGGAGGCTCTTTCCAGCGGCAGTGCGCCTGCAGCTGGAGGCCCTTTAGATCTCTCAACCATAATCCTAGCTGTAACCCTAACCCTAGCCCTAGTTTATTACCAGAGCCGAGCACCTGTGTTCGCCAGCTAAGAAAGATGGCGGAGCAGATACGTTAGGGCCTTCTCCAATGGCCTTGGGAGGCTCGTTCAAGTGGGAGTGCGCCTGCAGCCGGAGGCCCTTTAGATCTCTCCACCCTAACCCTAGCCGTAACCCTAACCCTAGCCCTAGTTAAGTACCTGAGCCGAGCACTTGTGATCGCCAGCTGAGAAAGATAGCGGAGCAGCCACGTTAGGGCCTTCTCGCAATGGCCTTGGGGGGCTCTTTCCAGCGGCAGTGCACCAGCAGCCGGAGGCCCATAACAGCTCGCAGACCTAACCCTAGCCGTAACCCTAACCGTAGCCATAGTTAATCCCCTTAGACGAGCGCCTGTGTTTGGAAGCTGAGAAAGATGGCAGAGCAGCCACCTTAGGGCCTTCTCGCAATGGCCTTGGGAGGCTCTTTCCAGTGGCAGTGCGCCTGCAGCTGGAGGCCCTTTAGATCTCTCAACCCTAATCCTAGCTGTAACCCTAATCCTAGCCCTAGTTAATTACCTGAGCCGAGTGCCTGTGTTCGCCAGCTGAGAAAGATGGTGGAGCAGCCACCTTAGGGTCTTCTCGCAATGGCCTTGGGAGGCTTTTCCAGCAGCAGTGCGCCTGCAGCTGGAGGCCCTTTAGATCTCTCAACCCTAACCCTAGCCTTAAGCCTAACCCTAGCCCTAGTTAATTACCTGAGCAGAACGCCTGTGTTCGCCAGCTGAGAAAGATGGCGGAGCAGCCACATTAGGGCCTTCTCGCAATGGCCTTGGGAGGCTCTTCCCAGCGGCAGTGCGCCTGCAGCTGGAGGCCCATTTGATCTCTCAAACCTAACCCTAGCCGTAACCCTAAACCTAGCCATAGTTAATTGCCTGAGCATAGTGCCAGTGTTCGCCTGCTATGAAAGATGGCGGAGCAGCCACGTTGGGACCTTCTCGCAATGGCCTTGGGAGGCTCTTTCCAGCGGCAGTGCGCCAGCAGCTGGAGGCCCATTAAATCTCTCAAACCTAACCCTAGCCCTAGTTAATTTCCTGAGCCGAGCGCCTCTGTTCGCCAGCAGAGAAAGATGGCGGAGCAGCCACCTTACGGTCTTCTCGCAATGGCCTTGGGAGGCTTTTCCAGCAGCAGTGCACCTGCAGCTGGAGGCCCTTTAGATCTCCCAACCCTAACCCTAGCCATAATCCTAACCCTAGCCCTAGTTAATTACCTGAGCCGAGCGCCTGTGTTCGCCAGCTGAGAAAGATGGCGGAGCAGCCACATTAGGGCCTTCTCGCAATGGCCTTGGGAGGCTCTTCCCAGCGGCAGTGCACCTGCAGCTGGAGGCCCTTTAGATCTCTCAACCCTAACCCTAGCTGTAAGCCTAACCCTAGCTTGAGTTAATTACCCCAGCCGAGCGCCTGTGTTCGCCAGCTGATAAAGATGGAAAAGAAGCCTCGTTAGGGCCTTCTCGCAATGGCTATGGGAGGCACTTTCCTGCGGCAATGCGCCTGCAGCTGGAGGCCCTTTAGATCTCTCAACCCGAACCCTTGCTGTAACCCTAACCCTAGCCCTAGTTAATTACCCCAGCCGAGCGCCAGTGTTCACCAGCTGAGAATGATGGCGGAGTAGCCACGTTAGGGCCTTCTCGCAATGGCATTGGGAGGCTCGTTCAAGTGGCAGTGCGCCTGCAGCTGGAGGCCCTTTAGATCTCTCAACCCTAACCCTAGCCGTAACCCTATCTCTAGCCCTAGTTAATTTCCTGAGCTGATCGCCTGTGTTTGGAAGCTGAGAAAGATGGCAGGGCAGCCACGTTAGGGCCTTCTCGCAATGGCCTTGGGAGGCTCTTTCCAGTGGCAGTGCGCCTGCAGCTGGAGGCCCTTTAGATCTCTCAACCCTGACCCTAGCTGTAACCCTAAACCTAGCCCTAGTTAATTACCTGAGCCGAGTGCCTGTGTTCGCCAGCTGAGAAATGTGGTGGAGCAGCCACCTTAGGTTCTTCTTGCAATGGCCTTGGGAGGCTTTTCCAGCAGAAGTGCGCCTGCAGCTGGAGGCCCTTTAGATCTCTCAACCCTAACCCTAGCCTTAAGCCTAACCCTAGCCCGAGTTAATTACCTGAGCAGAACGCCTCTGTTCGCCAGCTGAGAAAGATGGCGGAGCTGCCACCTTAGGGCCTTTTCGCAATGGCCTTGGAAGGCTCTTTCCAGCGGCAGTGCGCCTGCAGCTGGAGGCCAATTTGATCTCTCAAACCTAACCCTAGCCCTAGTTAATTTCCTGAGCCGAGCGCCTCTGTTCGCCAGCAGAGAAAGATGGCGGAGCAGCCACCTTACGGTCTTCTCGCAATGGCCTTGGGAGGTTTTTCCAGCAGCAGTGCACCTGCAGCTGGAGGCCCTTTAGATCTCTCAACCCTAACCCTAGCCATAACCCTAACACTAGTCCGAGTTAATTACCTGAGCCGAGCCCCAGTGTTTGGAAGCTGAGAAAGATGGCAGAGCAGCCACGTTAGGGTCTTGTCGCAATGGTCTTGGGAGGCGTTTCCAGCAGCAGTGCGCCTGCAGCTACAGGCCCTTTAGATCTCTCAACCCTATCCCTAGCCGTAACCCTAACCCTTGCCCTAGTTAATTACCTGGGCGGAGCGCCTGTTTACGCCAGCTGGAAAGATGGTGGAGAAGCCACGTTAGGGCCTTCTTGCAATGGCCTTGAAGGGCCCTTTCAAGCGGCAGTGCGCCTGCAGCTGGAGTCCCTTTAGATCTCTCAACCCTAACCCAGGCCATAACCCTAACCCGAGCCCTAGTTAATTACCTGAGCCGAGCACCTGCGTTCGCCAGATGAGAATTGTGGCGGAGCAGCCACGTTAGGGCCTTCTCGCAATGGCCTTGGGAGGCTTTTCCAGCGGCAGTGCGCCTGCAGCTGGAGACCCTTTAGATCTCTCAACCCTAACCCTAGCCGTAACCCCAACCCTAGTTCTAGTTAATTACCTGAGCATAGTGCCAGTGTTCGCTAGCTGAGAAAGATGGCGGAGCAGCCAAGTTAGGGCATTATCGCAGTGGCCTTGGGAGGCTGGTTCCAGTGGCAGTGAGCCTGCAGCTGGAGGCCCTTTAGATCTCTATCCTAACCCTAGCCGTAAGCCTAACCCTAGCCCGAGTTAATTACCAGAGATGAGCGCCTGTGTTTGGAAGCTGAGAAAGATGGCAGAGAAGCAAGGTTAGGGCCTTCTCGCAATGGCCTTGGGGGGCTATTTCCAGCAACAGTGCGCCTGCAGCTGGAGGACATTTAGATCTCTCAACCCTAACACTAGCCATAGCCCTAACAGTAGCCCTAGTTAATTACCTGAGCCGAGCGCCTGACTTTGCAAGCAGGGAAAGATGGCGGAGCAGTAAGGTTAGTGCCTTCTCGCAATGGCCATGGGAGGCTCTTTCCAGCAGCAGTGCGCCAGCAGCTGGAGGCCCTTTAGATCTCTCAACCCTAACCCTAGCCAAAAGCCGAACCCTAGCCCTAGTAAATTTCCTGAGCCGAGGGCCTGTGTTTTGAAGCTGAGAAATATGGCAGAGCAGCCACGTTAGGGCCTTCTCGCAATGGCCTTGGGAGGCTCTTCCCAGAAACAGTGGGCCTGCAGCTGGAGGCCCATTTGATCTCTCAAACCTAACCCTAGCCGTATCCCTAACCCTAGCCCTAGTTAATTACCTGAGCATAGTGCCAGTGTTCGCTAGCTGAGAAAGATGGCGGAGTAGCCAAGTTAGGGCATTATCGCAGTGGCCTTGGGAGGCTCGTTCCAGTGGCAGTGAGCCTGCAGCTGGAGGCCCTTTAGATCTCTCAACCCTAAACCTAGCCGTAACCCTAACCGTAGCCATAGTTAATTACCTGAGCCGAGCACCTTTGATCGCCAGCTGAGAAAGATGGCGGAGCAGCCACGTTAGGGCCTTCTCGCAATGGCCTTGGGAGGCTCATTCAAGCGGCAGTGCACCTGCAGCTGGAGGCCCTTTAGATCTCTCAACCCTAACCCTAGCCGTAACTCTGACCCTAGCCCAAGTTAATTACCTGAGCCGAGCGCCTGTGTTCGCCAGCTGAGAAAGATGGCGGAGACGCCACCTTAGGGTCTTCTCGCAATGGCCTTGGGAGGCTTTTCCAGCAGCAGTGCGCCAGCAGCTGGAGGCCCTTTAGATCTCTCAACACTAACCCTAGCCAAAAGCCGAACCCTAGCCCTAGTTAATTTCCTGAGACGAGGGCCTGTGTTTGGAAGCTGAGAAATATGGCAGAGCAGCCACGTTAGGGCCTTCTCGCAATGGCCATGGGAGGCTCTTCCCAGAAACAGTGGGCCTGCAGCTGGAGGCCCATTTGATCTCTCAAACCTAACCCTAGCCGTAACCCTAACCGTAGCCATAGTTAATTACCTGAGCCGAGCACATGTGATCGCCAGCTGAGAAAGATGGCGGAGCAGCCACGTTAGGGTCTTCTCGCAATGGCCTTGGGAGGCTCTTTGCAGCGGCAGTGCACCTGCAGCTGGAGGCCCTTTATATCCCTAAATCCTAACTCTAGCCGTAACCCTAACCCTAGCTTTAGTTAATTAGGACAGTTGAGCGCCTGTTTTCGCCAGCAGAGAAAGATGGCGGAGCAGCCCCCTTAGGGTCTTTTCGCAATGGTCTTGGGAGGCGTTTCCAGCAGCAGTGCGCCTGCAGCTACAGGCCCTTTAGATCTCTCAACCCTAATCCTAGCCGTAATCCTAACCCTAGCCCAAGATGATATCCTGAGCCGAGCGCCTGTGTTCGCCAGCTGAGAAAGATGGCGGAGCAGCCACGTTAGGGCCTTCTCGCAATGACCTTGGGAGGCTCGTTCTGGCAGCCGTGTGCCTGCAGCTGGCGGCCCTTTAGATCTCTCAACCCTCTCCCTAGCCGTAATCCTAACCCTTGCCCTAGTTAATTACCTGGGCGGAGCGCCTGTGTACGCCAGCTGGAAAGATGGCGGAGAAGCCACCTTAGGGCCTTCTTGCAATGGCCTTGGAGGGCCCTTTCAAGCGGCAGTGCGCCTGCAGCTGGAGTCCCTTTAGATCTCTCAACCCTAACCCAAGCCGTAACCCTAACCCTAGCCCTAGTTAATTACCTGAGCCAAGCACCTGCGTTCGCCAGATGAGAATTGTGGCGGAGCAGCCACGTTAGGGCCTTCTCGCAATGGCCTTGGGAGGTTTTTCCAGCGGCAGTGCGCCTGCAGCTGGAGGCCCTTTAGATCTCTCAACCCTAACCCTAGCTGTAAGCCTAAACCTAGCCCTAGTGTCGTGGGTTTGAGACAGGATTTTTCTAGGAGGACGCACGAAAAGGGTAAATAGGCTTTAAGCTTAAAGTTGTAAAAGGTGATTTAATTACCTATCAGAATTGGAGGATAAATACTAGGTAAAAATAAACTTTTCATGCATTATTTTTTTTACTCTTTCTTTTTTTTTTACGAACCTATAATATTTACTTCTTTTTTTCTTTTACAATCCACAAGCCAGGTGGGGGGGGGGGCTGGGTGTGGTGTTTCTTTTCAGTTTACAGAGCAGATTTTTAAATTTGTTCATTACTATAATTCTTTTACTACAAATACTCTTTATTTCTATTTTGTTTTTTTTTTTTTCAGATAGTTTTTTGCTCTCACTCTTACCTTTTTAAGAAGCAGTTTTTGCATTTACCCTCCTTCTTTCTCTTTTTTTAAACTAGCAACACAGACAGGGGCAGGTTGAGGGGTTTTTTGGTCAGTTTAATTAAGAAAAGAGGTTCTCTACTTAGCTAGGGTGTTTTTTCTCGAGAGACAGTTTTCTGAGAACTTCTTTGGCGTGGGTCTAATTTTACGAGCAATATCTCGCCTGAAATTCTGCTGCAACATGAGTTTTTTTGTTCATAGGGTGCTATGCAGATTTTCTTAAATTGAGGTTAGGCTGCTTCTATCTTAGGAGCAAGGTCTTTTTTTTCTTGCAAGGCTTTTGCAGTTTTAACTCTTAAATGAGATTCTCACTGGTTTACAGTTTTTTCTAGGTATTCACCTGCTCTTTTGGCGTGGGCTGTGGGCAGAATTTTTGCACTACTGTGGACTCTATGAGCTGCAGGGGGATTTCTTGCTTTCTTATGGCTTTTGCTGTGGCTTGCAGAGGGTTTTCAGCTCTAACACTGGAGCACTTCTTTTCTTATTTTTTTTATTGATTTTGGTACTTTCTATGTTCTTCTTCTTCTGCATATTTTTACCTCTACCTTTTTTTCTTTTAACTACAAAGAAGTGAAAGAAGTGCGCGCTTGTTTTGTTTTGAATTTTTCTTAAATATGTTTTTACAGAGGCTTAAATAGCACTTCTAATTGGTTTAGACTTGGCTAGTAGCATGTTTATTACTTTTAGAGCTATCAGAGATTGGCTCTGCTGGACTTGATGTAAAAAGTTTTAGAACTTGCACTCAGGACATACAGGAGTTATCTTTGTGCCACACTCTACTCCTCAGACACCTCCCTAGGTTTACTAGAACAGCTTTTGAGGGGTCTAAATTTTTCTTAGATGTTAAAAACACTTTACTGATGTTTCGGGCTAATTAAAACTACTACACCTAGTTAATTACCTGAGCCGAGCGCCTGTGTTCGCCAGCTGAGAAAGATGGCGGAGCAGCAAAGTTAGGGCCTTCTCGCAATGGCCTTGGGAGACTCTTTGGAGCGGCAGTGCGCCTGCAGCTGAACGCCCTTTAGATCTCTCAACCCTAACCCTAGCCGTAAGCCTAACCCTAGCCCTAGTTAATTACCTGAGCCGAGCGCCTGTGTTTGGCAGCTGAGAAAGATGGCGGAGAAGACACGTTAGGGCCTTCTCGCAATGGCCTTGGGAGGCTCTTTGCAGTGGCAGTGCGCCTGCAGCTGGAGGCCCTTTAGATCTCTCAACCCTAACCCTAGCCATAAGCCTAACCCTAGTCCTAGTTAATTACCTGAGCCGAGCGCCTGTGTTCGCCAGCTGAGAAAACTGTCTGCAGAGAAAGAAACAATCATTCTGAGCACAGTGTGGCTGAAAAGCAGCTTTCTGATGCACTTGGGCCAAGTTCTGAATGAACCCTGCTGCAGTGTGCTCAGCCGCTGGTTTGTTCGCTTTCTGCGCAGAGCCGTAGAACAGCAGAGCTTGTCCGGAGCTAAAGCGCGCTTTAGGGCGAGAAAGCCGCGAACCGCTCTCTTCAGCCGGGCAAGGCTGCGTACAGAGGGGGTTCCTGGAAGAAAGCCTTCTCTTCACCTGCTTCCTTTTGGGACAGCTATTTCTCCTGCAGATATGCTTGTCTCAAGTCGTGGCAAGCTCCTTCTCGTTCCTTCTCGCTGCACCTTATGCCCCTCAGTGCAAATGCTGCCAGGAGTTGCTGAAGCAAAAGCAAGCATTCTGAGCACAGTGGGGCTGAAAAACAGCTTTCTGGTGCACTTGGGCCATGTTCTTAACGAACCCTGCTGCAGTGTGCTCAGCCGCTGGTTTGCTCGCTGTCTGCACACAGCCGGAGAGCAGGAGAGGTTCTGCTTGCGCTGGTACAGAGCAACTGTTCTGTGCCTCCTATAGCTGGTGTGTGACGAAGGCTTTGCACATGTTGCCCTGGCATCCATTTGGAATATTTTGAGAGAGCCTGCTTCCATAGCCGGCCATGTCCCAGACACTCCTCTCTTGGCATGTGTGGCCTTCCAAGCATAGTTTGGCATATCTCCTAAAGAATGAAGGGGGCGCACAGGCGGGTTGCAAGAAGGGACGAGGTGTGTGGACTTGAATAAAAGACAGCTCTGGAATAACTGAATTCTGAAGATCTTCCCCACCGTGAGATGACATCGATTGACGCAGAGGCAGAGGAACGCCTTCTGGACAGGACCCTCAGAGACGCTGGATGTCTGTGGAGCCATGGTGATAGCCGTGGTGATAGCTATAAGACCCGTTTTCTTCCATTTTCTCCCTATCTTTCCCAGCCTCTCTCTCTCTCTTTCTAGCCCAGGCTGGTTTATGGGCTAAATTAATAAAGTCCCTCTTTGGACTGAAATGTAATTCCCTTGACTTGTTGAATTCTGTTGTGCTTTTTTCTTCTTTTTGCACTCCGAGATCATAGCTGGTACGAACCATCCCACGTCGGCTTCTAAGTGGACTGTGATAGGCACCTGGGTGACACCAAATCCCGCCCGGCACGTGGCGTGTTCCTGCAGCCTCGTGTGTCTTGGCATGGATGGGGAAGTGTATGGGATACAGAACCTGCCCACTGCCTGCGTTTTTTGAACATCCAGTGCATTTCCTTGTCTCCTTGGGGTGTTCCTGTTCTCCTTGGGCAAAGTGCAGTAAGGTTCCAGGGGTGTGGGGGGAGGGAAAACCCTGAAACCATTTCTTTCCTGGAAAAATATCCCCTTCTTTCCAGCACAACTTGAGTGCTATTTCCTCCTGTCTCATCCCTTTTTCCTGGGAGTGAAGACCGAGAGAATGTGGCTAAACCAACCTTTCCGTGACTTGTTGATTGGGAGTACTTGAGCATACTAGCTCAGTGTTCTCTTCATGCCGTCTTTGAATGCAATTATGGTTGGAATTCAACAGGAAATTCTAGATGAATGATAGAAGAAGGAGAATTCAGTAAGAAGTGAAAATGGACTGTGCCTGAAATGGCCCTGGTTATTTCTGAAGGAGATTGAGATGGTTGTGTATATCCATGCAGTGTGTTGTTTGCGAGACAAATTGCATGGTCAGAGGCTAATAATCAAAGCCTCCCAATGCTTTGAGGGTGCTGGAGGGTGTTTTGATTCGAAAGTATTTGATTCTTTTTTCTACTATTGCACTATCAGAAATCTGCTGAATTATTAGGCTGAAGAACATTCTGGTTTCTCTTGACGGTGTTTGAAAGATCTGCCAAGGTTCTGGCAAAAGGTTTCTGTCTGTTGCTAAGCTCACCATGTTCTTGTATTTTGTGTGATTTGTGGTAGTTCCCAGTTTGAATACTCAGTAGATGAAAGAATGAAGCCCCTTGTCTCTCACAAGGGTCACGGAAGAGATTCCTGTTCATGCTGATCCAGTGGCTCTGTAGAGCTTTTCAAATGACTACACTCCGCATAAATCCAAATCTAAGTTTTAAAAGCAAGAGTCCTTTCTTTATACATTCCTTTCTCTTTTTGTAAATAATGAAGAGGAAAAGGTACATCATGCTTTGTGAAAACCAGACTTGAAAATGATTTTCTGGAAGTTCGATTGAGCCATGAAGTGAGTTGCTCATCCATGCTCTCGAAATGCATGTATTAAGCCCAAGAAAGGAAGCCATTGTAGAGTGAAGTTAAACCAACGCACACTGGAAGGCAGCGTTGACTGCCAGAATCAGTCAATTCTTGTTGACCGTGAGGGTTTCTGCAGCCCGGGCTTGGGAAAGGCCTGCATCTGTCAGATGCCCCACTCACTCAGACCTGATCAAGAAGAATGATTTGTTTTTCTCCTTCAGGAGGAACGTCCGTGTGAGTATTGCTTTTGTTCGTGGCAGTGTCCAAACGATTGTTGTGAAATGTGGCAATGTGAGTTGACACAGGCACAGGCAACTGGAGCAACCACAAAACCAGGGCAAAGGGTAACTTTATTTCCGTACCTCACTAAGCTGTTCTTGTATCATGAAAGGATGTGGAATATGGAGGTAATTCTTTCTTGTAAGCACACTTACTTTGGGATACCATCCTTCTCTCCATTTGAAAGGCAGCTACCAGCCTCCATCTCTTCTTTTGCAAGGCAGAAAAGCGTTACTCTAAGAAACCACCAAGTTTTCTAAAAGGAACCAAAATAACTTACAACTGTATTTAAAATAAAAATAACATACAGATCTTTTGCACTGACCAATTAAAAAAAAAAAAGAACAAAAGTGTTTCTAAGGCTTCAAAAGAGCAAAGAACTTTGAACTCTTTACAACCCGGAGAGCCAGGTAAGGCACTTTGGCTTCCAGTCTGGGTCACTGTAAATTGTGTCTGATACAGTGTATAAGGTCAGGCAGGGTCACGTCAGCTGTTTTTTTCTCAGCAAAAAAGCCTGGAAGAAGGGCAGGGAGAGAGAAAACCTTTGGTTGGATTCATCCAACAGGGACATATGGCAGAGGACAGTCAATGACGGGAGTGACTTTGCTCCAAGAGGACCGGCAAAGCCTTTTGAATTTCAGCAGCTGCCTCCTTAGGGGGAAGATTTGTAGGGCCTTGCAGCCCTTCAGCCAGGCACATGGTGTTTCTTTTCTTTTGCAAGCTTGCCAATAGATGGTGGCAATGCATCCCCTTGCCCAGAGGGTGTCACGAAACTTTGTGTTTGATGGAAAATGACACTGCAAAGGCCACGTGGGATGGCAGGTGTCAGCTTGTGAGCATTCCCCACTGCTTGCAACACAGGACAGCACAACATTTGTAAGGACTAAAGTGTACAATAAAAAAGTAGCAGCAACTCTAGGAATTCTGCTGGCAAATCCAGGTCACAGGCCCAGCAGGGAGTCAAAAATTCAAGTGCTGCTCAGCTCTAGCCAACTGACTCAGCAGGTGCTGCCCTGACTGGGCAGGTCTCCCCCGTGTCTCCCTCTCTCTTTGCTCCCGAAAGAAGTGCTGATGATCAGGGAAGCAAAAGTCGGGGAGCTGCAGGGCCACTTCTGCCTGGTGGCTTCAGAAACTACAGGCAGGGCTGCGAACCAAACACTTCCTGTTCAAACTTGAGGTCTTCTTGTCTTGTCTTCTTGTGGGAAAGGTGTCACCGGGAAAGGATTCTTCTCATCCCCCGAGGATCCCTGAAAAACCACGGAGAGAAGAATGCTGCTCAGAGAGAGAGATGCATAAAGCAATTCCAAAGCCCGGCTTCCCTAAATTTCAAGAGAAAATGTTCATTTGTCCTAGGCATAGTCTATTCGCCAGGCTCTCCCCTCCTGCCTTCTTCCCCAACAATCCCTCCCCTAATGGAAATGGAACCTTGACTTCTCAGCTGGCAGCTCACAATGCTTAGCTCCATTCAGCTTTTCCCAGGCACAGAGGAATTCAGCAGCAGGTGTCCTTGCTCAGTGCCTAGGAGAGCAGTGAGGGCTGCAACCGGGAAAACAATGGGGGAAAAGCAAGCAGTTAGAAGGCAGCTACTACAGCGTGCACACTCTGGCCTAACACACACAGCCCCCAAACATGCCAGAGCCCACACCCAGAGCCATCAGTAAACAGCCATGGAATCCAGCTTTAGAACCTGGAAATGCAAAGCTGCAAGGCTCACCAACAAGTTTGTCAGCAAACTAGAAAACCTTAGGCCCAGGTTGCAGCCAAAGCCACAGGTTTGTTGTTTCTTTTTTTTCAACAAACACCCATTGTTTTCAGAACCACACTCCTTTTGACACCCACCAATCTTGTCTTGGCAGTTGCCTACAACCAGAAATGGTTCCTTATCTGGGAGGATGTTTCTGAAGAGAATCACACAGCTCTTCAGCGGGGCTTGCAGGGAAGCTCCCCCCAGGTCTCCTGGATGCCAGTGTTGATGCCCTTTGATAGTTCCTTGTGATGTTCCTCCATTTTCCTGTCCTTGGATAACAAAGGATCCTGGTTCCTGGCAGGGTTATCCATGGCAGGCAGGTCGTCAGTGTCTCCGTTCTGCCTCTCTTTTGGCTTGTGGTGCTAGAGCTTGGTGCACGTTGTGCAGTAGTCGTCATGCCTGGCAGTGGTGGCAGCACCACATTGTTCGTCTTCGTTTGGAATGAAGCTTTTGATGCTCTGCACAAGAGAAGCAAATCCATTCTTATGATGCACATACAATGGAGGGATTTCCTAAAAACTTGGCTACATCCTGAAGCAATTGTTGCCGGTGTCCCAACTAGACAATGCTTCCAATGTTGAGAGGCATCAAGTGAGAGGTGAGGGAGACTTTGAAAGTGGCAGAGACTTTCACATTTAATAGTAGAGTGGCCTAGCAGTTTTCTGATCATCTGAAATGAGCATGACCGGGGCACTCTGGCAACAATGAGCAGAACCAAACAGCCCTCAACCTTCTTTCACCACTGCTCATTGACATAAGTTTGAGTCAGCTTCTCCAAGTTTCCAAGAACACACCAAGCAATGAATCCCAGCTCATGGACTGCAGCATCAGAGGAGGAGGAAATGAAGTGAAACCTAGTGAGAAGGCTCAGGTGTGATGCTGCGCTTCTTGCCCGACTCTGCTGTGCATGGGTCATTGCCCTGCCCTCTTTCAGCACCCACTTTTCCCATGCTTTGCTCTCTACTCCCTGCACACGTGCTCTCCAGCGTCTCTGTCTTGGCACCGCTGATGCTGCACAGAGGACTATTTGACACAGAGCACAGCACCATCCCCAACCTGATCAAGAGCCCTCTCTCCTCCAAAACACCTCCTATCCTTCCCATTCCAAGAGCCAGCACATGACTAAGACAGCTGCTCATTTTCCTGAGAAAAAGGGAGGAAGGAACTCCAGAATTCAAGCTCTTCCATTCCTACGGCAGTTGCAATATCTCTTCCCCCAGCTCCACGTCAGCCCCAACGCCTCTGGGCTTGAAGATGATGTCAGAAGGTAAAGACTTCCTAGCCTTACTCACCTGCACCTACAGAGCTGCTTTCTGCACTGCTTGCTTCCAGCATGTAAAGGCCAATCTGCAGCATTTGAAGTTGCAGAAGGCACATGATGTTAGAAACTACCTCTCGAGTATCATGACAGGAGATCCAGTTCTTCGCCCCAGCCATCTGAAGAAAGAAGAAAGACTTAGATTTACACATCTTCCTGACATCCCACCGCTGCATACTCACTTCAATTTCTTGCAGTCTTTCTTTGCTGGAGGCTGAAATCATTTGGTTGGGTTTCTTTAAATTCTTTTTTCTTCCTGGGAGTATCCCCCTTGTCTTCTCTCTAACACAGGAAGAATGACAAAAGGAAAAGGAAAATCCCTCAGGCCTTGAAGGTTCACCTCAAGTACAGAACAGTACAACCCAGTTCAATAAACTCTGGTTCAAAACAGAAAACAATATGATACTGGAGCTCAAAAGTTCAAACCCAAGCACTGCAGATAGTGATGTTAGGCTCACTGACAAGTAACCTAAAATGGCATTTTCCCTACATTTTCTTGGGCAGATGATTTGTTTTCTAGCTGCAGGGATGGAACTTGTAAACCTTTTGCTGCTAATCATAACCAAATTAAGGCCCTCCTATTGCTGCAAAGAAGCATTTCATCAGTTCTGAGTTGGCTTTTTCCCCCCCCACTTAGTCTGAATCATACAGAAATGGATTCAGATTCCTGCTGGCAAAGTCAACAATTGCAAGCAATTGCTGTTTTTAATATGCCCTATCAAAGGGAGGGAAAGAAGTTCAGCCACGGGAGAGTGGGATCCTTCAGATCCCCAGAAGTGCAGGGGCTTCTGATTTTATTAACAAGAATTTGAGAGGGGCTAAATTTTAAAAAGTCAGTTAGTGTTGCTGCCATTGTCTTCCAGAAGCACAGGAATCATTCAGGCAGAGAGACAATCAATGAAAACTTTCTATAAATCTTTTAATATCAATTTTACAACATCAAGTGTGCAAATCATCATCTCACCTGAATGAGAAACTTCCAAGTCATTTGCTACAAGCCAAGAAAATGTAAAAGAAATTGCCCTTACCCACAGCGTGCCTGGTGGCAGCCAAAAGCATTCCAGGACTTTGTGCCTCTCTGCCAGAGTACAGAGAAACACAGAACCCTCGAGCAGCTTCTCTGCAGGGCTGCTCTCAATGAGTTCTCCTTCCAGGCTGCACTCCCATCTGGAATACAGGCTCTGAGTAGGGATTTCCTGCAGTCAGGCACGGAGATTGCAAGGGAGGACATGCTCACATCAAATAGCTCCTCTCCTGGCTCTTGGAGACAGCAGGAGAAGTGACAGATTGCCTGCCTGCTTCCCTTACTCCCACTGCTCTGCAAGAGGGGGAACTTTTGGGGCCTCTCAAATTTCTTGTCCATTTCCGTGCTTGTCTCGATTCTGCCCCACAACTACAGGAAGTTCAGAAAATGGTAAAACTAAATGAAACCTACACAGGAAACAACCTTACTCGCCCAGCTGTGCTGAGGCACCTGCTCTGGGAGGAGGAGCAAAGAGGTAGACCGGCACCGGAATGTCCAAAAGGAGTACCCATTCACCACAAGGCCTGCAGCCAACTCTGTGAGTGAAGCTGGCCCAGTCTCCTTTGGGAGTCAGCTTCCCAAAAAACGTGTGGGAGCAACGAACACCTCAGTTCAATGATGGGCTGTCTTGGAATTCGAGGGACTGTAATGGCTGAGGGACGCTGCCAAGGGATCTCAGCAAAGCCCTGGGATGCACACAGCCACCTCTTGGGCATCATTGCTGGCATCACAGCAGCTCCAGGGAAATCCGAGCAAGATTTTTGCCTATTTATCCATGTGCCAAGTGCTCCAGGTACCGCACCGCTTCTAACGGATTGGTACGGGAAGGGAGCAGCGCTGCCCTACAAAGCTGTGCTTGGGTTGAAACCCAGAGAAACCCAGCAGTGCTAGCGGGGGGCTGGTCAGCCACATGCTGACATAGCCTGCTGCCAAAACCTCCTCCGACAGAGGAAGGACTGGGGTTTTCTTGTCCCAGGAAACCAGGATTTTCAGAAAACACAGCAAAACTTGTGTCAAAACACCAAATATAGGTAGACAGGGCTTTTCATTTGCTCAGGAGAAGATTTGTGACCAACAGGAAACAGCTGTGGGAAGTTTCCATTCACATTCCCCTTAGAAGGTTGATAACACTCTCCTTTAGAGGAGAAGGATCATGGCTCTAGTGCCAAGCTAGGAAAGCCCACATGGGTTTTTCAGACCCCACTTTGGTCATTGTACAAACCCACCTCCCCCTGGGCCCTCTCACCTTCTTCTTTCCAGGGGACCTCTCCGGACTCTTCATGGCTTTCCTCTTCAAGTCAGGCTTCCTTGCAGGTGAGAACAACTTCTTCTCCCCTGGAAGGAAAAGGGCAATTTCTCCTCATGCAAATCCCCAGGCCTGTGGCCACTGGGGATAAGAGCCAGTCACCCAGGAGCACCTCCCAGGAGCCTGGGCTCCAGAAAGCCTTTGGCATTGGCCTGGTGGGAGCCCTTGTCCTTTCTCTTCTCTGTGAGCTTGTGAAGGGCTGGTTTCAGGTCTTTTCTCTTGCTGGGTTCTGGCTTCACAGTTCCCTTGACTTTCGGCTAGTCCTTGGAAGACTAGTCTGTGACCTCCGAAGGACCAGGGTGCCTCTTCACCTCCCTGACTCTTTTGGACTAATGAACCAGGAGCTCGCCAGGCCTTTTGGTAACCACAGCCTTCCTGGGCAAGGCCTCCTTGGTGTGCGCAGGAGGCTTCAGGAAGCTGTGTTTGGTTTGAGGATGAGATTCCTGAGGAGCCTTCCTGAGTCCACCTGGCCACAGTTCTTTTCAGGATCCTTGGTCACCTGGCCAAGATTCTTGTGGAAATCCTCGGCCTTTTCACCAGAGCTCTTGTGAAAATCCTTGGCCACTTGGCCACAGCTCTTCTGAAGGTTCTTGCTAACTTGGCCACAGCTTTTTTGGAAAGTCTTGGCCACCTGGACAGAGCTCTTGGGAGAAGTCTTTGCCACTTTGCCAGGCCTCTTCTGAGAATTCTTGGACTCTTGGTGAAAGATTTTCTGAGAAGTCTTGTCCATTTGGCCACAGCTCTTGTGAGGAGGCTCCGTCGGCTGGGAGTGCTGCTGGCAGGAATTGCTGCTGATGCCTTGCTGCTGCTTCTTACCCTCTGGTGCTCCCTGACTCCGAGCTGCTGGGCTGCGCTGGTGCCACCCTCTTGCGCTGGCACTGGAGAGCTCTGCAAGGCCACCAGGAGACCAAGTGAGAAAGCAGCAAGGGGGGAAGGTTCCTTCCTTATTCCACTGACACGGCAGTACTCCAAACTAAAGCTGAAACGTTTGTGTGGGCATGGAGAGGAGAGGGGAGAAGGCCAGAGGAATACACTGTCGTAGGAGAAAAATAAAGCAGTGGGATAAAAAACCTTCTAGGAATGATCAAAGCTTCAGCTCACACCCAGCCAGACAAATAGATAAGCAGGACCTCACTGCTACATTGTGAAGCTGCATTCAGCCAACTGACATAACGACGAGAGGGAACTCACGGCAGTTTCAATATGAGATATAGAGTAAGCTCCATTTTATTTCACCAAACGAGAGACTTATATACTGTTACAGATGTTACTAATTATAGTTACACACGTATCTGCAGTTTGTTCTCACATAATCAGGGTTCTCTCCTGCATTCTTTGTTAATCACAAATTCACTCCCGTACATTCCTTACACAGCTGCATCTTCTTGAAATCTTCTCACAGAACATTCTCAGGGAAACAAGCTACTGTAATTTGTTAGGATTTTAACTGAGGCCTGAGTATGCTGAGGCTTTGTTCAGGTTTATTTAGTTAACATAAGTTTTGCTGGAAAACTGCATTTTCCAACAGCCAACTAAAGTTAAAAGAAAACTCCAGAACAACAAAACTGGCCAGTGCCTTTCTGAAAGCCCCTACCCTCAAAGGAAACAAATTCCAATAAAGGCTAACCAACTTCAGGATGGAATCCTCTTTTATTATTTTTTTTTCCCCTTGAAGTTTTCTCTTCTTCATCTGTGTTCCTTGGTTAAGCCAAAAACACAGGATCTACAGACACACTGGTGGAGGGGAGGAGGAGAAAAGAGGGGAACACTGGGGAATATACAAGTCTGGTTCATAGGCAAACTCCAGCATGCCTGGATGATTCATTTCTAATTGATGCTTTCCTGAAAACCCCACAAAAGTGAAACCAGGCCGTAGCTACCAGAGAACTCAGGAACCCCTTCCCATCTCCCCATTCTATGAAAAGTAGCTTTGTTTTCCCCCTTCTTTGGTCTAGAGAGAGTAGTTTGAGAACACAACTGTACCTTGGAGGAGCAAGTGAAGAAGATGGCTTTTCCACAATCTGTTTTGTTCACAAAAACAAAGAGAAGAGGGGGAGGCAAGGTTAGCTCAGGGAACTGGGCACAGCGCAACAAGTGCAGATGATTTAAAGGCATGTCTGTGTGCCTGGCGTATGCACCATCTAAAACTGACACTGTCTAACACACTCAGATAACATTGTTGCTGACAACAAAGATAAAACAGGTTTCATGCTTCCACAGATGTGACATGCTTTAAATGTTCATGAAAAATATCACCTCTGGAGATCACAGCTCTAACAAAATGTCAGTCACTGAAGCATTTTTCATTCATCCGCCTCCTCTGGCTCACACATGTTAGAGCTCTAGAAATACAGGGCCTTCTTCAAACAATGGAAAAGAGGAAAGAGAAGTTTGCTCCCACATTGGCCCACTCAGAAACACTCAGAAGCACAATGAGATCTGGTTCTCAGTAACACCCTGAGCTGGAAGCATGGGGCTGCTTTCCCTTGGTTGGCAATGGGAATTTGGAAGCACGGACAGGAGGTAGCACGTCCTGAGCCTTTGGATAGGGGGGGCTCGGAAAAGGCAACCCCCAGCTTGAGGAAGGAGCAGCTCTGGCTGCCTGGCATGAGTTGTCAGTGTGGCTCTTGAACTGCACTAGACACAGGCTGACAGGAAGAGCAATCTTTAAGAGATTACACCTCCAGCTTCCATCTTTATTTCTCCTCAGCCCACCCCAAAACACACTTTTAGTGAGGGCAACATCTGCTGAGTGCACAGGAGCTGAACAATGTATTTTTCCCCATCCATTTCCTTCATGTGTGCAAAACAGCAGCAAATACAGAGATCTATTCTTGAAGAGCACCTACCTTTAAAATTTCTTCAACAGATGGCACAACAATGGGCTCCTTTTCCTGAAACAAGAACAAGGGAGGCAGAAGGAGTTGGTTTGGGTCATGTACAAGTACTCAGCCAGCATTTGCTAACCAACATCTCTAGAAATGTCATGTAAGTCCACTATTAATAAAATGCTAGTAAGGATTAAAAGACTTATCTGAATGGGAGTTAATGATGGAGGCAAGGTAGAAAAGCAGCTGAAATGCCCACAGACACATCCTCTTCCTCAGAGAAAATGTCTGTCTTCCGTTTTGAAGCTGGCAGTCAAGGGAACACTGTTTCAAGTAGTAATCTCCTACTATGACAACTACTACTGCAACTACTTATCATCGTTGTTATTATTACTATTATACGAATGTTCCTGCAATCTGTTCCATTTTAGGGAAGAAAAAACTTCCATAGTTAAAAAAAAAAAAAAGAATGAGAAATAGGAGACCCAGAGAGCTTCCCTGGTGCTAAAGCACTTTTTTAAGTGAGAAAGCCGCGAACAGCTCTCTGCAGCCGGGCAAGGCTGCGAACAGATGGGGGGTACTGGAAGAACGCCTTCTCTTCACCTGCTTCCTTCTGCGGCAGCTCCAGCTGCTGGAGATCTGCACGCCTGAAGCTGGGGCAAGCTTCTTTTCTCTCCTTCTTGCTGTACCCTGTGCTCCGCAATGCAAGTGCTGCCAGATACTTGCTGAAGCAGAAAAAAGCATGAAGATCACAAGAGCTTTCAGCTGGGAACGGGCAGGAAAGCCAAGAGAGAAAGTCAGTTTTTTTTCTCATCTTGAAGGTGGAGAAGGGAAAATTCAGAGCTGACAAAAACATACCCCACTGGGCTGCACAAGAGAAGCCTCCCTTGCTGGTGCAGAAGTGCTCTGGGCAATCGGTGATCCTTTGTTGGAACTGCAAAGGCTCCAGAAGGGGGCTGGCTGGAAATGGCACTGCTTCCCCGCAGTGTTCTAAAGCTCTGGGCTGCAAGGTGTGACCAAGTTACTGCGAATCGCTCCCTTCCACAGCACAACTCCTGAACGGGAGACACGCTTAGAGCCTGGCAACAGCAGGGGCTTTCCCTTGGAGTCCCTGGGGATGACTTTCTCTGCGGCTCCTTCCTCCGCAATGATTCGCCCCAATCGAGCCCAGAGACACTTCAGAGACCAAGTCAAAGAAGTGGGTATTTGCTTTATTCGGTGCATTGGATGTGTGGGGAATTGTTTCCACCAAACACACATACCTCAGTACCCCAAAGACACAGTGTTATAGGTAAAATCATGAATATTAATTTCATTCTTCAGGATAGGAGTGGTTATACAAATCATTTCTCAGAAGTCATTAATATCATTAGCATGTGCACCACACATGCTCCATATATCCTGGTGGTCTTTGGAGACCCCCAAAGCCCCCTCCAAGGTGAAGGTCCTTCATGGGATGATTCAGCGGTTTCTGTGCTGGTTTCAAATGCATGCTTAGCTGATAAGCCATCAGGCCAGAGCTGTTACCTACAATTTGACTTTGAATTAAGAGTTCAGCCTTCAGCCCTGGAAGCCACAGACAGGCACCTGTGCTGGTGGAAGGGGGGCAAAAGCTCAGAGAATCTGTCTCAGCAACGGGGGTCTCCTCACGCCCTTTCCCTGCCCCAGCGCGGAGGACTGAGCCTGCTGGAGCGTGTCCATCTGTACTCGAGTCCCTTTCGGCATCTGCACATCCCTGCACATCTCCTTTGCATGCTGCTGTCCCCTGAAACCAGGCAGAGCGAGCTGCCTTTGCCCTGCCTGCCCATTGGAGGGGGGGCAAAGGGGGGGAAGAAAGAGGAAGAGTCCACCAGGGCTCCACCTGAAATGACGCTTGGCCGCTTCTGGTTCTTCTCCCAGCTTTGGCAGCGGAGCGACGTCTCCATCCCTGCCACCCGTTGGCCCTTGGAGTGCACCCAGGGGACCCTGTGTCACTTGGGGCAAACCCAAGCGGCCGCCTCGCTTTGAAATGGCAGCTGTTGCTTCACTGGTGCATTTCTTGGCTTGTCGAAGACCCTCCCTCCTACCTTTATAAGCACAGCCACCAAACTGCCATCCTGGAGAAAAGGTATCAAAAGCTCGCCAAAGGCAGAAAGGATCACGCTGATCAGCCCTATGCCAGAGAGGTTTCTTTAGTAACAAAGTAACACAGAGGTTTCTTTAGTTGCTACCAGGGACCACCCTCGACAGCCTGGAATGAGTTTGTTGATGTTTTATTTTTCGGGTCCTCAGTCCTGCGGGGGACTGGGGCGGGGGGAAGTGGGTGCAGCAGAGGCTCCGGCAAGGCATCAAAGACGCCTGCCCCGCACCCAAGGGTGGCGCAAGATCTCCTCCAGCGCCGGCCTGTCCGCGGGGTGCTTGGACAAACACCAGCGGATCAGCTGTCGGCACTCTGCGGAGAGAAGCCAGCGAGCGCCCGTCACTTGCCGAAGGCTCCTGCCCGGCCGCTCCCGGCGCCCTTTGCAGGGCCCGGGCTGCGCCGCGTGTGCCCAGAGCTGCGCAGGCCTCCCGGCCCGCTCTGCCCTGGGCGGGAGAGTGGCGCGGCCGGAAACGCGGGCCGCCTCCTTCAGCCCAGCGTGCCACAGCGAGCCGGCCCGTCACGGGCCACCCCCCTGCGGCCAGCCCTCGCCGGCAGATCCACCTGGGGCGGAGGAGCTGCGTGAGCTGGGCCACGCTGGGCTGCTGTGCGGTGCCATGTGCCAAAGCCCAAAGCCTGCCTTCTCCAGGCCGCATACCAACCTGGAGAGAGCTACTGCCTGAAGCAGGGCTGCCCCGACGCGATGTCATGGTCCTCCTGTTATAAATTAGGTCTCAATAATCAATCAGAGACAATGTCCAATTAAATATAATTTGATTTATTTAGAGCAAGCGGGTATCAGCGAGGCAGCGCTGGGCAGATAACTGCGCTGAAATAGTCCGAACTCTCCTCTTTTATGCAGTCTCTATTTTCTGACCACGTATATCTTCCGGAGTTAGTACAGCCCCTTCATCATGTTGTTTGCTAGATGGTCTTATTCTTGCTCTTCGGTGGTCGTGGGAAACAAGTCCTTGTATGTTCACAGTGTCGTCCCCCCCCCCCCAAGCAATGATTCTATATCAGCCCACTCCTCAACAAATACAGGATACAGGATGTGCAGGGTGGGGGTCTCCCTCCCCTTTCTATTCGGTCCTGTGGGCAAACAGGATGCCTTAACAGGATGTGTTGAGGCCCCTTTTCCTCTCTCTTGCGATTCTTGCGAATTCTTATCACAATTCCCCTCTCTCTGTATCTCCATTTGTTTCGCAGAATCGCCTTAATGCTTCACGGCTTAAGATGAACTCTTCTTCCATCTCACTCTCTTGTTGTTCAGGTATGCTTTCATATTTTGCTCTGACTAACATTAAATGTGCTGCTTCCAGTCTTCCTTTAACTATAGCTATCAGCCTGTTAAAAATGCATGGTCCAAAAGTCAGAGTTAGTACAATTACTACTAGGGGCCCTGCTAGTGTGGAGAGTAGAGTCGTTAGCCATGGGGAGGCATTGAACCAGCTTTCATACCAGCTCTGTCGACTCTCTCTTTCTCTTTTTCGCTTATCCAGTTCTTTCCGGAGCTCAGACATTGCATCTCTAACAACTCCTGTATGGTCTGCATAAACACAACATTCTTCTTTTAGGGCAATGCACAGTCCTCCTTCTTGGGCTAGTAGGAGCTCTAATCCTCTCCTATTTTGGAGCACCATTTCAGATAGGGACCTCAATGATGTTTCTAAGGCACTAATAGAACTTTCAATTTTGGCTATATCTTCATCTACGGTTTCTCGCAAATTGGCAAATTCTGTGTCTTGTTTTACAAGGGAGGCTATACCTGTGCCTGCTCCTGCTGTGCCTAATGCTAATAGGGTTGCGATAGTTATAGCTGTAATAGGTTCTCTTTTTACAAGGTGGTGCCCTGGGACTGAATGGTGGTCATATATGTAATCACCTGGGTAGTAGGTGATTCTTGGCACTATTACTACTTGTATGCAATAGTCTGATGGATTAAACTCCTTTAAGGGAATACAGGGAGTTACCCCTACACTTGCACATACCCATTTAGCATTTTTAGCTGGTATTAGCCAATCTGCAGGCTCTTTTGGTTTTTGGGCTTGCATTGTTACTTTACATAGGTGCATTTTGGAAGATGGGATTTTTCCTATGCACCTTCCTTCTCCTGATACCTGCGCCAATGTGATACCAGATTTTGTTCTTTTGCCAGATTTCCACAAACATTGAGCAGGGTTGCTCCCATTTACCCTTCTAGCTTTTTCAATTGTCCCCATAGCTTCATAGAAGGGTGGTCTGGTGTTATAGCATAGCCAGCAGTGGTCTGTTTAATTCTGGGTGTGTTTTGTTTAGGACCTTATAGCTGGCTACCATAAGTCTCCATAATTCATCAGTTATTTCTCCCGAGGGGGTTGGGGGTATTTCGGGTTTGGATATGGTGGTACTTTCCTCACGGTCTATGCCTAATCCATCTGCTTCAGTATTTATCACGTCTATTATGACCCGGTTTGGTCCCACTGGTTCGGGGTCATTGGGGAGAGGTTCCTTTTTTATATAGATAAGACCACCTCTGTCGGTTCCTGATTCCCAGTACCTTATACCCCAGGTCTTGCCTAGTAGCCACGTAGGATCTTGGGGTTGTGTTATATTTATGTATAACCATTTACAGGTTACTTTGGGCCCTGCTCCCCTCCTTCCAATCTGGCTACTATAGTCAGGTGGATTACAACTGTAAGGTCCCCACCCAACTTTAATATGCTTGTCTCTGCCTGGGAGCCAGGGGTAAGCTATGGTTTCGCATCCCCAATAAGCACAGTAATAAGAATTTGGGTGGTTGCAATATCCCTTTCCGGGGTTTGCACTAGGGCAAAAATACCAACCTTTACCTTCAAGCATACAAGGTTCTATAGGAGCTAAAACACAAAGGGATGCATTAAAACTGATTTGCCCCGGTCCGAGTCGGGTTTGGATTATGGTTTGGCTGTCCCATTGTCTTAACGTCCAGCGAAAAGGTTGGTGGGGGTGCACATCAGCAGTAGTACATGTAAATATTAGGCTTAAAAGCAAGATATAGGTGTGGTAGGAAGATGGGGGTCCCAGTGCTTTTTGAATTCTTTTAGTTTGTTTAGACCCTGCCTTGGTCCCCTTTTTAGCCTTATACAGTGGTGCCTGTTTCGGGTTCTTTCTCAATTTGGGGCAGCTCATATCAGATCTTTTCATAGTCCCAGGTATGTTCACCCCACTGGCTGTATATATCCCTCTGCCTCGCCCGTCGACTCGGTTGCAGCGAGTCACGGGGATTGAATTCTTCTCGGCAGCAAGGATTTTTTTCTTCAGGGGTCTCAGGGACAAAGGATCTTTTCTTGTAGCTGTCCCGGTTGACATGTTTGACCATGAGGTCACCACAAGGCAAATAGACCAGGGCTTTTCTGCACTCCCTGCCGGTGATGTTTGCCACCATTTGTGCAGGTTCATTTGAGTGGTAATAATACAGTTCTTGGTGTATCCCAAATGCATACATGTCCCATCACTAACACATTCGGCAAATTCCCTTAGGAGGTCCCCCCCCTTTGCAATGGGCCCGCTATCGTTCCTGGCACACCTTACATATAAAGCAAGCAAAAGGGTAGCAATTACAATTATGGATGTTGCACTTAACAATATAATTATTAACATATTCTTCAAGCAATAAATCGTGGTTTCTCAAGTGTTCAGTTACAGGATTTCATGCATAGGCAGGCTAGGATTTCTTAAGCCTAATTTTTAAGTCCTGTGGTTGTTCCACCACTCTCCAGGTGGGGTCTCTGTTGAACTTCTTCACTCGGCTAGCGTGGGTCCAGCCTTTCTCCGCTGTCCGAACCGATGATTCTGTAGAAATTAGAACAACATACGGTCCCTCCCATTGAGGGGTTAAAGATGTTTCTTTCCAAGATTTTATTAAAACTTCATCTCCAGGGTGGAATGAGTGAATTGGTAGCCACAGGGGTGGTCGTTGAACCACCAGTCCCTTCTTACGGAGTTTCTCCCTTCGGTTTTCTAGGCTGGTTATATAGGATTGTAGATGGAAATCTGATATGGCTGGGTGGTCTTCAGGCATTTCTAAATTAAATGGCATTCCATATAACATCTCGTATGAAGAAATCCCGATATCTGTACGAGGTTGAGTTCTAATGTTTAATAATGCTAATGGTAGACATTTAATCCAACTCATTTTTGTTTCTAGCATTAATTTAGTTAGTTGCTTTTTTATTTCTCCATTTATTCTCTCTACCTTGCCCGAACTTTGAGGGTGCCAAGGGGTGTGGTATTCCCAGGCAATTCCGAGCGCCTCAGATACAGCTCTTGTAATCTTAGATATAAAGTGTGGTCCCCGATCTGAATCTATTACTTCTATAAGGCCATATCTTGGAATTATTTGTTCTAATAAAGTTTTTGCAACTGTTTGTGCTGTGGCTCTTGTCGTTGGGAAGGCTTCCACAAAGTGAGTGAGGTGGTCTACTATAACCAGTAAATATTTATACCTTCCTGCTAAAGGCAATTCAGTAAAGTCAATCTGGATGTGGGAAAAAGGTCTATGTGCTAATTCTCTGCCCCCAGGGATTCTTTTTCTTAATTGATGTCTGTTTACTTTTTGGCAAGTAACACATCCCATGGTTATCTGTTTAGCTAAGTTGTAAATACCCATACACATATATTTATTGGCAAACTGATCCACCAGGGCCTGTGTTCCCCAATGGGTCTTTTCATGAAGTCTTTTCAGAACCCTTAAGGCCATAGGCTTAGGTAAAATCTCTCTTCCGTCTCCCAGAACCCATTTACCCTCTGAGTTTGGTTTTATACCCACTTGCCTCAATTTTTCTTGCTCTATTGTTGTAAAGCTTAGCAAGTAGGTTGTACAGGGGTAGTCTATGTATGGTTTGTTTTCCCCGTGAATATAACAAAAATCTTTGTCCGAATTTGATTGCCCATCAGGACTGTAACAGGAGCAAACTAAACCATCCACTCTGTAGTCCTTCCAGCAAGCAGAACAAGGGAATCCTTCCAAGTCATACCTGCAGGTAGAACAACTTTCCCTAGGATTCCTTACCCAGAGGGGTAGTAATGCTGCTCGTTTAGCTTCTTCATCAGCCAGGTTGTTTCCCCGTACCACTGTTCCCAATCCCTTTTGATGTCCCCTGACATGGACCACTGCAAGTTTGGAGGGTACCCTAATAGCTTTTAAAATTTCTTTTATGAGTCTCTCATGGACTAGGCTCTTTCCTTGTGATGTGATAAGGCCCCGTTCTTCCCAGATTTTTCCAAATGTGTGTATTACCCCAAATGCATATTTGGAGTCTGTGTAAATAGTTCCCTCTCCTTTTCCTATAATTTGTAAAGCCCTTAGAACTGCATACAGCTCACATGCCTGAGCCGACCAACTTGGGCTTAGTGGGCCAGATTGGAGTACTTCTAATTTATTTCCATCCACTATTGCATATCCCGATTTTCGCTTCCCCTCAAGCACCCGTGAGGAACCATCTACAAATAATTTCATACCCTCCCCCAGTTCTTCCTCTTCTAAATCTGGCCTGATCTTAGTTTGTTCCTCTATGGTTTGTAGGCAATTGTGCCATAGGATGTTACTCTCAGGATTCCCATACAGAAATTGTGCTGGGTTCTGTATGGATGCCACTTCTAAAGTAAGCTTGGGGGATGATACCAGAATTCCTTCATATTTCAGCAATCGGACATCAGTGATCCATTTTTCAGCCTTTTGTGTCAGTATGCCCCGAATGTCATGTGGGGACATAACTTTTAACTCAACCCCAAATGTTATTTTTAATGCTTCCTCTACCATTACAGCAGCTGCCGCTACTGCCTGTAGACAAGTGGGCCAGCCTCTACTAATTGGGTCTAATAACTTTGAAAGGTAGGCTATCGGCTTTTTACTTCCTGCCCATTCTTGTGCTAGCACCCCAAATGCAGTTCCTTCTTCAGTATTTACAAATGAATAAAAAGGTTTCTTTAAGTCTGGTAAGCTTAGTACAGGGGCACTTGTTAACTCCCTTTTTAGATTTTGAAGGTTTTTCTCATCTTGGGAGGTCCATTTAAGTAATCCATCCCGTGTTAATTTTTCATATAGGAATTTTACCTTTTTACTGTAATTTTCAATCCATTGTCTGCAGTATCCAAATAAACCTAGCAATTGTCGAATCTGTCGCTTGGTCTGGGGAGGTGGCATTGACAGAATCCCTTGTACCCTGCTGGGATCAAGCTTTTTAGTCCCATTAGTTAGTCGGTGTCCTAAGTATTTTACCTCTTGTTCGGTAAATTGCAGTTTTGATTTAGAGACTTTTAGTCCCTGTTTCGCCAAAAAATTTAACATCTTTATACTTTCTTCCCTCACTAATTCCTCTTGTTTCCCAGCTATTAGTAGATCATCTACATACTGTATGAGTTTAACTTCTGGTCCCACTTGGTAGTTTTGTAGTATTTGACTCAGGGCTTGTCCAAATAGATTGGGGGATTCTGTGAATCCCTGGGGAAGGACAGTCCATCATAGCTGTTGTTTTATATGACTGTCAGGATCTTCCCACTCAAATGCAAAATAGTCGCGACAGTTTTTATCTAAGGGGCAAGCCCAAAATGCATCTTTTAAGTCTATCACACTGTACCAGCAATCATGTGGGCCTAGTTGGCTGAGGATAGTATGAGGGTTGGCTACCACAGGGAACCGTTCAACAGTTCTTTTATTTATTTCTCTCAAATCATGCACTAATCGGTAACTACCATCTGGTTTCTTTACAGGCAAAATTGGAGTGTTAAACGGGGACATACAGGGCTCCAAAATCCCTTGTTTTATTAGCCTTTCGACTTCGGGTTTCAGTCCTCTTCGCCCTTCCTCAGATAACGGATACTGTTTTATTTTTACTGGGATGTGTGGATTTGTTAAGGTTATTGAGAAAGGTTCGATGTCTAGCTTCCCCACTGAGTCCGGGGTGTACCAAACCTTTGGGTCTATCTGTTGCTCATCCTTTGTGCTAAGGGAGTATATTTTAATTTTTAATCCTTGTTTATTTATTTCCAATCCTATTCCCAATTCTACCATTAAATCTCTCCCTAGTAGATTGTATTCTGCCTCCGGTACCAATAAGAAACTACCTATACCCAATTTAGAGTTTGTTTCAATTAGCACATCTTTAATTATAGGGACTCCGAATGGTTCCCCTTTTGCTCCTATTACTTGTACAGTGTCTTTGGATACTTTACATCCCTGAGGCAGTTTCTGCACAGTGGAGCGCTCTGCTCCGGAGTCCACTAAAAATTCAACTTCTTGATGCTGGGGTCCTAACTTTAATTTTACTAGGGGCTCCGATGCTTCTTTTGACCCCAGCAAATAGAGCCCCTGACACCCCTAGTCCTCTTTGAACATTTTTATGTCTGCCAATCGTTGGCGGCATTCCCTCTTCATGTGTCCCTTTTTCCCACAGTAAAAGCACACTATCTCATTCCTCTTTTGCCCTTCCGTATTTCTTGGAGGTTTCGGGGGCCATTTCTCTTGCGGTGATCTAGTGGTGGTTCTCTCTTGTCCCCCTCTTACAGCTGCTACCATCATTCTAACTTGTTTCTTATGACTTTCCTCGTCCCTTCTGACATACACTTTCTGTGCTTCCCTCAATAACTCATCCAACCCCCGGTTTTGCCAGTCTTCTAATTTTTTCTAACTTTTTCCTAATATCCACCCATGCCTTTGCTACAAATTGGGTTTTTAGCAAGGTTTGTCCTACCGGGGAATCAGGATCTATACCGGAGTAAAGCTGTAAATTTCTCCGGAGCCTTTCCAACCATTCAGTAGGGTCTTCATCTTTCTTTTGCAGCTCATTAAAGGCCTTAGTCATATTTTGTCCTCGGGGGACGGCCTCCTTAATGCCTTGGACTATGATAGTCCTTAAATCTTGCATGTGTGCTCTATCGTTTTCATTTTGATTGTTCCAATTAGGCCTCTGAAGGGGCCATTTAACATCTCCAATGGGGCCTTGTGGGTGGTTGTTTTCCCAAATCCTCATCCCAGCTGCCCTTATCATTCTTCTCTCTTCTGCTGTGAATAAGATGCTCAATATTGACTGTATCTCATCCCAAGTATAAATATTTGGTCCTAAGAATTGATCTACTCTTTCTGCTACCCCCAGTGGATCTTCCAATAAATGCCCCATTTCCTTTTTAAATTCTCTGACATCGGCTGAGTTCAGAGGGACGGCTATGTATCCGATACCAGGAGCCTGTCCTCCCCCTGGTTGATTAACCATACCCATGCCTACTTCTCTGAGAGGGTATAACTGGTTCCTTGCCTGGCTTCTAGTAATCCGTCTCTCGGGTGGTGGAGTGTCATCCCCCTCCATCTGTGGTGCATTTGGAACCGGCAGAGGTTGTGCTGGAGGGGGCACTGCAGCATCTGGCATGGGGGACGGGGGAACATAGGGTGGAGGTATTTCCTCCGCCTGTTTTTTCTTTCCTTTACTGAGAACAAACAGGCTTGTCTTATTTTCACTAGTTATCCACAGGGCTGCATAATCACTCTCTTCCTGGCTAAAAGGCTTTTTAGAGTTTACATACAAATTTAGAGCTTGGCAAATCCAATCCTCAGAGGATCCAAAAACCGGCCAGTAAAGAGGGTTTCCTCTAATTTGTTTTCCTCCCCAGACTGTCATGCAATAGGTAATCATTTTTGCCTTAATTTTTCCTCGTGTACGTGGATCATCATCCCAATATTTAATCATTAACCCCAGAGGACTATCTGGTGGTATATCCGGGAGTCTTACTTGGGGCTCCCCCCCCATGGGTCCAGACGGCTTGCCCTTCGTCTGTCCCATCTTCCAGAGTGCCTTCACACACACACACACTCACATCCTCCTGTTCGTGGCCCAGGCCCTCGCGGGATGTGGGAAACGCACTACAAAGGAGTCCACACTCAGGTCGTCCGCACTGGACGTCTCAGACACCGCACTCTAGGATCCCCACCCCGACCGAACGGATTCCCTGTGTTATAAATTAACACATACTCACGCGTCTCGCGTCTTCGTCCGGACTTTGTGCACAAAGATTAAGGGGTTCCTTCGCTCACTACCCGAAATTTAGGTTCGTCGGTAAGGGTTTCAAAGGGGTACCCTCTCCGGGCCGTTGTGACAACGGGGCGCCTCCCGTTGAGGGGTCTCCTAAGAATTGCCCCCATCCGAGTCACGGCACCATTTTGTTATAAATTAGGTCTCAATAATCAATCAGAGACAATGTCCAATTAAATATAATTTGATTTATTTAGAGCAAGCGGGTATCAGCGAGGCAGCGCTGGGCAGATAACTGCGCTGAAATAGTCCGAACTCTCCTCTTTTATGCAGTCTCTATTTTCTGACCACGTATATCTTCCGGAGTTGGTACAGCCCCTTCATCATGTTGTTTGCTAGATGGTCTTATTCTTGCTCTTCGGTGGTCGTGGGAAACAAGTCCTTGTATGTTCACAGTGTCGTCCCCCCCCCCCCAAGCAATGATTCTATATCAGCCCACTCCTCAACAAATACAGGATACAGGATGTGCAGGGTGGGGGTCTCCCTCCCCTTTCTATTCGGTCCTGTGGGCAAACAGGATGCCTTAACAGGATGTGTTGAGGCCCCTTTTCCTCTCTCTTGCGATTCTTGCGAATTCTTATCACACTCCCAGAAGGGGATGTTCCCGCAGACCATGACGAACAGCAGCACGCCCAGGAACCAGACGGTCGCCCCATGGCGGTGCTTTTCCTTGTATTATTTCACTTATGTTATAAATTGGGTCTCAATAAGTCAATCAGAGACAATTCCAATTCAGTAATTTGTAATTTATTCAAGCAAGTGGATACTGGTCAAAGCAGCGCTGGGCGGGCTAGGCATGCTCCTTCGCTCTGCCTAAGACACACCGCGCAGAGGTTTGTGTGTGCCGAGGTTTTATACAGTCCCTTTTTCCGGGTTACGTGTCATTTGCTGGAGATAAGGCTGTGTCTGCGTAGTCTGTTGCTGTTGCTAGAGGGTCCGCCGCTGCCTTCCGAAAGGTCGTAGTCACGTTCGCAGCTTGCCTTTCTTCCTAAACCTTGCAATTTTTGTATAAGCCTTGTGTAAACAGGATGCTTAAGTTCTGCTTATGCCAGCAGGAGGTCTTTGGCCCGTGGGGGCCCTGTTTTCCTGTTTCGATTTAGAGAATCAATCCTTATCTATCACAACTTATCTTTAATTTTTCCTTTTAAATTTTAATCCTGACTTGCGATCTCCCACTAGTTTGTTTTGAAACTAATACACACAGGTGTGATGTGGAGCAGCTGAGGGAGCTGGGGGTGTTCAGCCTAGAGCAAAGGAGGCTGAGGAGGAAGGCAGCTGCAGGAGTTTGCAGCTGCTGGAAGAGGCTGCTGCTGTTGTCCCTGGCAGCCTGAGGGCAGCTGTGGCACCTGGCCTCAGAAGGGCTGAGCGGCTTTGCCAAGAGCTTCCTGCCACATCCCACAGCCCGAGGACAAGGGCTGCTGCCATTCTTTTGGGTCGAGATGGGTTCAAAGGTGCCTGGGAAGAGGCTGGGTTTGCAGAGGTCTCAGGCAGGCAGCCTGGATGCCGCTCGTGCCACGGAGGGTGAGGGAATTGCAAGTGGCCAAATGTAGGAAGCTGCCAGTGGCGTCTGGCTCTGGGCAAGGGCTGTGGACACCATGGAGCTGGGAGGGCTGCTGGGAAAGGGGCCAGGGGCAGCAGCCTGGAACCCTGCCAGCCCTGGGGCTGAGGACACCTGGGTGACACCAAATCCCACCTGGCACACGGCATGTCCCTGCAGCCTTGTGTGCCTTGGCATCAGCCGGGAAGTGTATAGGATACAGAACTTGCCCACTGTCTGCGTTTTTTGTAAATCCAATGCATTTCCTGGTCTCCTTGGGATTGTGATAAATATGTCATAATGTTGGCTTTTCGCAAATATTACAATGGATACTATGTGTATTGTTTTAATTCTTTTCTTATAGAGGTAGCCTGGTTGTGAAAAATTGCTGTGTAATGATGACTAAGGTCTTTCTTTCTAGTACTAGCTGAGTTTAATAGTAGTAAAATGGCTGTTATAGTTTTATTAGAATGCTTGAACTGTCTGCTTGAACTGGATAACATCCCACGAATGGACCCTGCCTCTGACATTCCAACTATCAGCACCTGTTACCTGCAGGAACCACAATCTGGGAGTGATAACAGAATCAATGACAGACGACTGCGCATGCTCCGAGGAGGCGGATCAGTTCCCAGAACATGCAAAATAGTTTGGAGAAAAATATGAATATGTATAACTGTTTATGAATATGCATTAGGCTGAAGAGTATGTAAAGGGTGTCTCTGTCCATACCAGGTGTGCTTTTTTGGCTGAATGCCAAAGCACCCAGCACTGACCTTTTGCTTTTATCTGTCCCCTATTGTCTTTTATTAAACCTTTTTAATCCTAACAGGAGAGTGAACCTTGTTTTTCACAGGATGTTCCCTATGGCACAGTGCAGGGGTGTGGGGAGAGAAGAAACCTGAAAGTTACTGATGGAAAAATGCCCTGTTCTTTCCGGTTAGCTCAATGGCTTCCCTTCATGAAGTTGCCTTGCTTGTTTTATCCCATGTTATTTTGGAGCTGAACTGACATAACTGGACTGCAGCTCAGTAAATCTCAAACTCATATTGGCTAGACTCATGGAACAAAATAATCTCTATATAAACCAGCATTTTTTTTGTGCTAACATAAGTGTGGAACGCTGGGAAAGAAAAATCTGAATTCTGGAACTGGATCTCCTCGACCTCCTGCAAGTACAGGTATGGTATATTTCAAATAACTGCCCTACAGGGGGAAAACATCTTCTATTATTCAAACCCATGCTATTTGATTGCAATTTATGACTAAAATTTTATATTTATGCCTAAATATTCTGTGTAGCTGAATCACAAGGCATGTGTGTATATTCAGCCTGGTGACTGTGGGGAGTAACAGTGACAGACAACTTAGAGAACGATCCAACCAGGAGCTGATGTGACCAATGAATTGTAATAGATGTCAGTAGTTTGAGTGATTGTCATTCATCCACATGAAGCTAATGCTGACAGCCTGTGCAATGTGAAGCATGGGAAACCGTTGGAAAACACAGTTTTCCAGCAAAACTTGTGTTAGTTAAGCAGGCCATATACAGGCCGCAGCACTTCGCTTCCCTGAGAATGCTTCGTGGGAAGGTGCCAAGAAGGTGCAGCTGTGCCTGTATGCTTTGAAAGTACCGTGAGAAGTATGCTGGGAGTGAACTTGTGATTAACAAAGAATGAAGGGGAGAAGCCTGTAGATGTGAGAACAAACTGCAGATACGTGTGTAACTATAATTAGTAACATCTGTAACAGTATGTAAGTTTCTCGTTTGGTGAAATAAATCGGAGCTTGCTTATATCTCACATTGAGACTGCCGTGAGTTCCCTCGCGCCACTCGTCAGGAAACTAGTGCAAAGTACTAATTTACTTTTTAATGGAACAGCTGGAGATTTCCTTTTCCACCTTAAAAACCCTCTGGAGCAACTATTTTTGCAATCTTCTGTTTGTTTGCTGCTTTTTTTTTTTTTTTTTTTTTTTAATGACGTGTCGCTGTTGAGCAGCTAGCAGAGTAATGAAGGCACCAGTTCTCAGTGGCAAGAAGGAATGACCTTTATTGTTTTGATTTCATCATATATATAGAGTATTCAAAAGTCACCCAGATTGGTCGGTCAGAAGCCTTCCCCCAGGCCTGATTGGCCAGGCCTGCACCGTCCAAGTACTGGGACACTGTTCCAATGACATCCAAACTTTATCTTTATTTACAAAACACAAGAAAATTCTCATGGGAAAAACCTGTGCTAGCCACAGTGACCCAGAGGTAGAACTTGAGGAGCCAGCTGTGTATGTTGTGCTGCACTAAGGTTTGGACTGGACTGTCCCTGGCTATGAATTCCTCATGCTTTTACATGAATGTTGAGCAGAAACATTCTTGACCCCTATTTGGAATCAGGAGCATTAATAGAAGAGATGTAGAACATAGAGGAAAAATGGGCAGCTTTCATTTTTCAGTTGTAGTTATGCTGCTGCAACAGTAGACTAGCATGGTGATAAATCAAGATTCCTGAATCACTCACTGATATCAAGCATCCCTGTTTTATTTGCTATGTTATGACCATTAGTCATAACTTGCTTTCCTATTGAAATACAGTGGATTGTGGGGGGATAAGGGGGAATAGCACTGTAGTAAGGAAGCTGCTCAGCTGTGTTTGAGGCATAATGAAACTAGTGCTTATAACACCTTGTGTTTAACACTTCTTTGAACCTGACTGTGAATGTCTTCTATAATTAACATTGATCCAAAACCCATCAAAGTCAACTAAACGATGACTGCAGGACTTGGAGGGTTTTTCTTTTTTTCTTTTTTTTCAGAGAAGCATAACTTTCTTCAAAATAAATACAAAACCATCCTAGATCCCATCAGACCCACATTTCCTGACCTGCTTTCTTTCTCTTGCCAAATAATCTTTGAAGTTTCTTTGGTTGTTGGGGGATGAGGACCCATTTTTCACTTTACCACACCTTAATTTTTTAGCTGAAGTTAAAAATTAAGCTAGATTGTCTAATCTCTCTCATCTTCCTTTTAAACTTTTCCAACATTTGCAACTGTTTTCCTTTCATACAGGTATCTACTTTCTTTTTCTGACCTAGTGGGTTTTGTTGTTTCTTTCTTTTGTGCTTCTCCAACCTTTCACTCCTTTTATCTCCTTCACTGTTTATTCCCCTGATCTGGTCTCTATCTTTCTGACCTCTTTCAGTAAATTCTAGTGATCTGGCAAATCAAAGCCATCTGCAAATATGCTTGCATTCACATGCCAGCTGTTGTAAAGAAACATGATTTCACTCGAAGAAATTGATAGGAACAGTGCCAACCACCCAAACTAAACCAGAGTTTAAGATGCTGGTGGAACAGACTTTTCATCAGGGAAAAAAAGTGTCCTGTCATTTGGATTATTAATGTGCTATTTTTTACTAGTTTAGTACTAAACATATATATAGATATATTCATACTGTTTCTAAGGGTTACAGAATAAAAATCCATTTTTCATAGTAGCAGTATCCATGTGCCAAGCACGTGGCCAGCTTTTACCTACTTGCAGTAATCTAATCCTTTTCCTCAAGGTCTTGTAACACTTGGCATGACATCAACCCTTGCTTAGGAGTAATAAAATCAAGAAAGCAGTAAACTAGGGCAGTGTTTTTAGGAAAACACTAAAAAGAGGCTGTCACGAGTGGAAACAGAGGGTATATAGATTTTACCAGTTGCCTAGGCCTATGGCAACTAGTGACCAAACCTATTCAGAGTGACCAGCACCCTAAAACCCACTCTCACTCATAAGTTCTTATAAAGACAGCCGATTTATGTCTAATGTAAAATAGATTGTGGTTTATTAGACACAGGTGAGAACGGAACAAAGAACTAGACAAATTTTACTACACAAAACATGAAAAGCTATTCATAGTTAAAACAAACATATATATATATGTTGCCCAAAATAGGGAGATTAAAAACAATACAGCGCTAAAAATGAAAAAGGTACCTATTAATATTATTGTAGCTAGCAAAGAAGAATACAATTTAGGAAACTGAGTGCTTCTTACCAAATCCAATTTTTGGAGCTGGGGATGCACCAGATCCTCTCTCAATCCCTCGGGGAAGTAACCACAGAGCTTGCGTCCAAACTCAGGGGAGAAAGCTTTTACTTCACGCTCCAATGTCCATGTAGAAAGCTTCTACTTTTGCTGAGTTTTTCGTGGTGTTTTATAGGGAAAAAGAGTGTGTATTTGCGGTCACTTGAAAATTATTCACATTCTCTCAGTGTCTCACTCTGAGTTCCAGACGCCAGCATTGATAGTCCGGATTAAGCCATTGACTTAATCTGAGCCATCGATCTCGGCCAGCAATCAGGGAGAGAGAGAAGGGGGGGGGTGTTTGTCCTGCCACAGAGGCATCTGTCTTTTATGACACTAAAGGTTTTTATGAAATATTTTTTGACAAGAGAAAAGCATGGAGAGAGACTATTTAGAAGAGTGTGACAGGAGAAGGGACAATGTCTTCAAACTGAAAGAGAAAAGGTCTAGTTTGGTATTTGGAAGAAACTCTTTACTTATGAGGATGATGAGGCACCGGAAAAGGCTGCTCAGAGAAGTTGTGGATGCCCCATCCCAGGAAGTGTTCAAGACCAGGCTGGATGGGGCTCTGAGCAACCTGGTCTGGTGAAAGGTGTCCCTGCCTGTTAGAAATTAACTAACTTTTTGGATACAATTTTAGTGAGGACAAAGTCGTGGAAGCAAAAGCAAACTGTTTATTAGTTACGAGTCAGCTGAGTCCAGTATCTGTCTCCCTCCCCAAGAGCCAAGCACACACACACCCTTCAACCAAATGGCCACATTTTATACCCTGTCCAGGCCAGGGCAGTCCCTGTCCCCTTTCCCATTGGCTGGGTACTTGGGAACTTACATTCTCTCTGCTTTTTGTCACCCCCCATCATCCCACCTCCCTCTCAGTCAAGTCTTCAACCCTGCCCCTCTCCCAGCTCACAGCAGCAGCCAACAAACCCACCAGAACAAATCCAAACCAAACCAAACAACAACCAATACCTTTCATTATTTAACTTAGTAACCTTTTGGCTTCAGCAAAATACCACCCATCTCTCACAATCCACCCTTTCCTTTTATTATCCCTTTTTGCTGAAGTGCTTGATTCAATTACCTTGTCTGGTCAGCATAAACTGACCTCTTTTGCAAAGTAGTTATCAGTAAGATTTTTTTTTTCATTCAGTCCATTTGAAATGTTCCTGAGCTGTCAGTTCATGTTGCTCTTCATAGATCTCCTCCAACTTGTGTAAAATAAGTTGTATCTCCCCCTCTTGTTTCTCCCTTTTTCTATCTCTTTTCCTCAGGATCATAATCCTTTGAGTTCCTTGGTAGATGATTGTTGCACTAGGATTGACTGGCACACTTGTTATCTGCATTCCTTCTATTACACTATTAATTAATCTAATGAAACATGGGATAAAACAAGGTAAAAATAATAATTCTGCAATTGCACACCCTACCTTCTTTCACCAGGCCATTCCAAATAAGTTGTCCCACCATTCAGAGTCTATCATTGAGTTCCACTTTTGTACTGGTACATGGGTAATTTCTCTGATGTCCAAAGCTATGTCCAACACTGCCTCTCCATTATCATCAATCTTTAGGCAGCAGTCTGTCGTATTAAATTTTCCACATACTCCACCTTTCCTCAGCAAGCAAATAATCCAGGGCTAAGAGATTTTGGTATACAGCTGCTCTCACCTGGCTTTGCTGTCTGGCTCTAATCAGCTGTATGATTAGAGACAAGTTCCACTTCTGCTTGCAGCCTAATAATTTGATTTAATATATAAATTGGTGTTCTATAACCCCAGTGGAAGAGGCCAATTGATTTTTGTTTATGCCTCAACATACGTTATACCTGAGGTGAACAATCACTGTAGGGTCTGCATACGTGTGAGGAGCTCTGTCTCCCGAGAGGCCTGGCAGCCAATCAGGAAACAGGAACCTCCCAATGCTGCTCTGCAAGCCCCGCCCCCCTTGCTGGCGGGGCAGATCCCCGGATGCCCAGGAAAAATGCGCGGGGGGAAGTCACGCTGTGGGAGTGCCGAGCACATAAGGCAGTTGTCTGCGGCACAGCCCGGCGGCCGTTTTCTGGGGGTTTCTTGGAGGGAGCGGGGACTCGCCTGGAGGGTCAGCTCTGTCCCCTCCCCGCTTTCGCATTTTCCCCCCTGCAGTCCCGCTCCTTCCCTGGCTTCCTGCCCATGTCCTGCTCTGCTTCGCTGCTTTCCCGAGGCAGCTCCGTCGCCGCGACAACCTTGTGCTCTCTGCTTCCCCGACCGAGCCACCGCCGCCGCCTGCACCCTGCCTGCACCCAGCCCGGTGCTCCGACCCTGACCGCATGCAGCTGCTCCTCGAGTCCTGTTGCTGTTCTTCGCCCACGGCAGGGACACGCAGCTGCTGCTGTTCGGAAATCGCACCCAGCCGCCACGGGAGCCACGCAGACTCGCATCTCACAGCGCACACGTTCATCTGCAAACCCTCGTCGACGGGGCGCCCGGGGTAAAGCGGTAACCATCTGTCCGGTATTCTTTCTCTGGCTCTCTTTTCCCCTCTTTGCTCCTTTTTCTGTCCCCCTTTGGTAGGAACACTTACTCTTCTTTTTTGTCCGAGAAGTCTATTAAAAAGAATCCTTCCTGACTTGTGGCTAGCACAGGTTTTTCCCATGAGAAATTTTCTTGTGTTTTATAAATAAAGTTTGGATGTTGTTGGAACAGTGTCCCAGAACTTGGACAGTGCAGGCCTGGCCAATCAGGCCTGGGGGAAGGCTTCTGACTGACCAATCTGGGTGACTTTTGAGAACTCTATATATGTGATGAAATCAAAACAATAAAGGTCATTCCTTCTTGCCACTGAGAACTGGTGCTTTCATTACTCTGCTAGCTGCTCAACAGCGACACTGACTCCCTCTTTTTACAGCGGGATGGGACACCCAGCTACCATCCTGAGCCCAGGCTGCAGGTCCATACGTCTCTATGATTCTTTCTGCTGGCCACTCATCTTCCCCTCGTATCTGGGATCCTCCTATCTGAATATTCATTTTCTCTCATTTTAAATCTTTGAATAATGGAACTCCCAATTTATTTCCCTTTTCTAATGATAGCAAGAAAATCCAGGCTCTATAATTCTTAATGTGCAGCTCTCTTTCCACAGTGAAGGAAGCTTAGAAGAGGCTTTCTGCCCACAAATTCAAGATAGTCCATCAGGAGCTTTGCACCAATGTTTAGAGGAGTTAAATAATTTTCCCAAAATTTGAGCAGTTCAGGTATTCCTTGGAAGGGGTTCTTCCCAGAACAGTTAAACATTCCTGTTTCAGTCTTAGTACTACAATTATTCCCTTTCCTTTTAGACCAATACCAAGAGGGTTCCTTAGGCCACCAAGTAGTAATACCAGATGTTGAACTGTAAGTATAAACTCTTTGACAGAGAGTTTCTCCCACAAATGGAATGAATTGGTTCCCTACTCTCCTTAAGCATTCATTCCCCACAACTTCAGATGTTAGAATCCACCCACCAGGTCTTTCCCATTCCTTAGAAATAATAGAGTAATTACATTTAATTATCTGGAAAGGATCTAACCCAGTTCTTCTCCATGGCCGCTCCTCACTCATTAGAGCTCCCCCACACACACTCAGCAGTTAGATTCCCAGTTCTTTAGCTATCTTTTCAGCTAGGTCCACAAACAGATTTTTCCCCACCAATGGGAGCTCTAGCTCTTTTTCTAGTTCTTTTTGTAACTCCTCATACGGTGAGAAGTTCTTTGGGGATGTTGACTTGGGGTTACCTGGGGATAATTTGTGGGAATGTGGATTTTGGCTGGTCCTCTTCCTGCTGATTCAAATCATACCTTTTGGCCAGTCCCTGAGAGGAGGTTGCTGGATTTCCTTGTCCCTTTTGTCCCTCCTTGTGAAAGCATACCCGAGGCTCTCCAGGGCAGTGCCATCCTCTGTGGTATCCATACCTGCTTCCTAGGTTCTGTGCAATCCAATAAATCTGCATTCCTTGCTGACATTCTGCAGGCTTACCAAAATAGCATGCTTGGACCACTGTCCAAGTTTAGAGAGGAGCTTCCACTGGATTTAGATTAAACTCTTGAAGCACTTGTTCTAGAATTTGCCCAAACAAATTTGGAGACCCTGTAAATCCCTGGGGTAAAGAGGTCCACCATAACTGCTGCTTTCTCCCAGTAGTGGGGTCTTCCCATTCAAAGGCAATTATATCTCTGCTGTTTTCTGCTATTGGACATGTCCAAAATGCATCTTTCAAGTCAATTACACTGATCCACGTATGATTATGGGGAATCTTGCTTAGTAAAGTATATGGATTAGGGACTGCTGGGTGGCGTACTTGTACAAGTTTATTTATTCCCTCAAGAAATCCCTTCAGATTTCTTGAAGAAATCTGTATGTCCCATCTGGTTTCCTGACTGGTAAGATAAGGGGACATGCAGCGTTCTAGTAATCCATCCTTTAAAGGTTTTTCAGTTGTATTCTGTAATCCCCTCCTTCCTTCCAGAGATATGGGGTACTGTTTCACCCAGACGGGTTGGCTCCCTTCCTTCAATTTTATTTCCAGGGGAGAGATATTTGGCCCCCCTCTATTATCTTTAGCCACCCACACCACCAGATTTATTTCCCTCTCATCTTCTATAGTCAATTTAAATAGTTCTACCACCATTCTATATTCCTTTGGAATTACCCCAATCCTCAACTGCACTTGTAGGTCTCTCCCCAACAGGTTAGCGTCAGCCTCTGGTATTGCTACAAAACTAGATGTTATTTCTTTACCATTTCCCAAAACCATCACTTGTTCTACTATGGGGGCATGAAATCCCTCCCCTTTCACCCCAATTATTCTAGTTTGGTCGGTCCCTTTTACACACGCAAGGGGGGTTTTAATTAAACTTGATCTCTCAGCTCCTGAATCAACCATAAACACATATTCATCTTCTTGGGGTCCTAATTTTAAATTTATCAAGGACTCTTCATGGACCCCAAATGGCTCTTCATTTTGGACCCCAAAAAATAGAGTCCCTGACACCCCTAATCTTGTGCATAAGCTCCTGATTCCGTCATCTGGAAGGTTTTAACCTCTCTGTGTAGTTCTGGGCACTCTCTTTGAAAATGTCCCACTTTTCCATAATAGGAACATTTCTTGGGACCTGTCTGCCAGGTGGTCATCCGCTGTCCTCTTCCCTGAGGTCCCCTAACGTTAGGCTGAAGGCTTCTCCTGGCTACTCTGCTACCTCTCCTTACCTCGTTTCCAGTTTGCTGTTTTAGTACTTGTTCTACAATGGCCACCATTGACTTGGTCTTATTTTTCTGCTTTTCATCATCCCTTCTAAAATAAACTTTCTGAGCTTCCTTCAACAATTCACTTAAATCTTCACTCTGTTTTTCCCTAATTTCTTCCTTATATTTGGCCATGCTTTGGTAAGAAAATTTACTTTTAATAGTTCTTGGCCTGCAGCACTTTCAAGATCTATTCCAGAGTACTGCTGCACATTCTTCCTGAGCCTTTGTAACTAGACAGAGGGTGGCTCATCTTGCTGGTGTTTATTTCCAAATGCCTTTTCAAAATTTTGTCCTTTTGGTGCTGCCTCCCTAATTTCCCTTACCACTAATCTGTAATCGGACTTATTCCTTCCCTCAATTGTGTTCTGATCCCAGCTAGGTCTTCAAAGGAGGAATTTTTATTCACCAGGTATCCCCCCTTGAACATCGTTTGGATTTTCTCCCTCCCATATTCTAATTTCTGCGATTCTTATCATTTGCCTTTCCTCTGGGGTATAGAATTCCTAAAATAGATTGCATTTTCTCCCAGGTATATATATTTGGGCCTAGGAATTGATCCAGTTGTTCTGCTAGCCCCAAGGGGTCCTCTAGTATATTACTTATTTCCCCTTTAAATTTCCTTACTTCAATACAGTTCAAGGGTACATTTTCAAACCCTACCCCTCCTTGTGCTCCATGCATAGGTACTTCCCTCAGGGGGAACATGGACATATTTGTGTTAGTATCCGAGGTGGTACTTGAAAGGGGGAAGGGGAAATTTTGGACATCCCTCTTTCATTGTGCTGGTTCTGTAGTCCTACTCCTCTGTGACAGCTGGCCTGTCCTGTTTTGAGATTTTGTGTCATTAAAACCGGCCCCACTACATGGGCCTGCCATCTTGTGGGGATGAGCCCCACCACACAAATCTGCCATTTTATGGGAACCAGCCCTGCCATTGTCATCCCCTTGCTGCTTTGCTGCTTCTCTGCTTCTGCCTCTGAATTTAAACCATTTGGTCCCCTGTCAGGCACATAGGAAGGGGGTAGGTGGTTTATGGGATCCCATTTTCCCCCTCTTCCCTTTTAGCTCCCTTAAGCTCTTGGGCATGAATATGGATGAGCATTTTCCCCAGCATGCAGCATAATCCCCTTCTTCTATCTTAAGAGGTACTTTCATATTCACATAAACATTTAGTGCCTGACATATCCATTTGTCCAACGACCCATACCTCGGCCAGTATGATGAGTCTGGCCCAATAGGTTCGTTTGTCCATTCGAACATACAACAATGGATCATTTTTCCCTCATCCTTCCCCTGGGTACAAGCCAACTCCTCTTGTCCCCAGTTCCTGAGCATCCTCCCTAAAGGACTGTTTGGAGGTATGCTCGGGGTGGAGCTCTTACTTCCCTCTCCACTCCTTTGGGCCTTCATACTGCAGCTCTTGCCCATTTCCTAACACTCCCTGCAGGATGCCTTTTTCTCAAAAACCACTCGCTTCATCCCTTTGCTGGCTGCACCCCTCATGGGATAACAGAACTGCAGGTAGAAGGACTTCACACTCTCTTCGCAGGCAATTCTGCATGTCAAACACACTCAGTCCTGCTTCTCCCAGCCACCCAGAGAGTACTTAACAGCCAATTTTCTTACCTGCGTCCTGTGCACAGGTGTTACAGGCTGGCGGGCGTGAACTCTGTCCTTTCTCTGCCTTTCCTCTCTTTTGCTTTGAGAGTCCCCTGTCCGGGTCTCACCTGCAGCCCTCACGGGGCAAGGCAGCAGGTCGGGGCAGCTGAAATCAGCAGGGCTCGCCTTCCCCTCCTCCTGTTGTCCTACCTCGCAGGGTCAGAGGTCAAGTATCCAGGATGAGTCTTGGAGATTGTCCTCATTAAAATTGTATCAAAAAAGTTAGTCCATTTCTAACAAAGTTATGGAAGCAAAAGCAAACTGTTTATTAGTTACGAGTCAGCTGAGTCTGGTGTGTGTCTCCCTCCCCAAGAGCCAAGCACACACACACCCTTCAACCAAATGGCTCCATTTTATACCTTGTCCAGGCCAGGGCAGTCCCTGTCCCCTTTCCCATTGGCTGGGTTGAGAACTTACATTCTCTCCCGACCGCCTGCTTTTTGTCACCCCCCATCATCCCACCTCCCTCTCAGTCAAGTCTTCAACCCTGCCCCTCTCCCAGCTCACAGCAGCAGCCAACAAACCCACCAGAACAAATCCACACCAAACTCAACAACAACCAATACCTTTCATTATTTAACTTAGTAACCTTTTGGCTTCAGCAAAATATCACCCATCTCTCACACTGCCCATGCAGGCAGTTGGAGCAACATGACCTTTAAGGTCCCTCCCAGCCCAAACCATTCTGTAATTCTATGATCGTAACTGCAACCATCTAATTTCATATTGTCCTGCTTTAAAGATAAAGTTTTTTGTAATTTTCATTGTTCTGTTTCTCTGAAAAATGCAAGTGTAAAGTACATAGTGTGAATTCTTTTTTCCTAGCAATTGCTCCTTCATACTCCTCTTACAAATTACAGAACAGGAAGCAGAGATTTGTGGAATAAAGTTTCCCTGTTTGTTACTTTCAGACTAAAAGTACTAAATTCTCAACATAAAGAATGGATTCCTTAAAATGCACTTAGTATCTCTTAAAAACTTCAGAAAATGTGTTACCTTAAATAGGGTAATATACCTGCTTCTCCAGCCTTTCCCCAGTTCTGAAATAAGGAACTGGTGAAGAATTTAGTGAGACATTAAACAGGTATTGAACCTTAGATTAGTATTGTGCATAGTACAAGTTGCTCAGCAATTTTGTTTTATTAAATTCTCTTTCAGTAAGCAGAAACTTCTGGAGGACTTTTTTTTTTACAAATTTTGGGAAAATCATCAGACACGTGGAGGACAGAGTCTTAGTTCTTGATGTGAGCATCTCCTTTCTTGTCTGTACCTTGTCCATTTGCCATAAGAAATTAAAATTTTCTGAAGTTAAATGTTATAATCTTTTACAATAAAGCACAGTGCATGCAGCATAAGGTCTTATTTTGCTAGGAAAGAAAAAAAATATAATTAATGAGCTGGCAGCTTATGGCTTCAAGACCACTTGTTATTTGGTTACTTTTCTTGTGTGAAAACAGATCACGTAAGAATTGTACAGAATACTTCTAAAGATGTAATACTTCTCTGAAAAGTTACTTTTCCAAAACAAGAAAATAGCAGCTTTAATTTAGTTGTCTTTGTACATTTTCAATAACATTATATTCTTATTTTTTAATGTTTTCCTTTGGGGAATATTATTTAAAATAACTGGTTTTAGTAAATTATTTTCCCTAAAGCACGCCTCATTGCTTAGGTTATTCCAGTCAGAAATACAGGAATCAAGCACTTGTACACTGAAGCTCCTTGACTTGTCCATGAAGCTATTCTCAATTGCAGACTGGATGCAGAAAAACTCATCTACCACTCAGACTCAATCTTGTTCTGAGTTCTGGCCCAGGGCAGGAGCTCACACCCACTGAATTCACTTACTGATGAACCTGTTATCAGGTTCCAAAGAAACTTCTGGTAACAGTAGTATTGGACCAGAAATAATTATGGTTTTAACTGATCCCTGATTTATCAGTCTAAAACTCTGCTGTTCTGTCAAGAACTTTATTTTGCTTGCTGTAATATTATCAGGCTGGTAGTTGCTTATCTGGGGTTATGGGCTGCCGTCTAGTGAAGAGAAGGGAGAACTTGCTGAAAAAGAGCTGCACTGTAAGAGCCACATTTTGGTGTGGATTGTAATAGAAAATAACACTAAAGCCCATGATAAACCTGTAGTAATAGTCATGGAACACACAGTCTTCACATGCAAAAAGAAACAGACAAATAAGATAATTCCTCTCCTGAGAATTTTTGTGAACAAGAGCTTGGTAACAACTTGATTTAATAATTTTAGGTTGACAGGTGTAACGTAAAAAGTGTTACTCTGAAATCTATGGGTGAGTGACGATGGATCCAGTTCAGAATCTCTGTGTCTCCTTCAGCTGCAATACTGAGATGCTGCTTTGCCCTGGGGCAGTGCCCAAATATAGCCCGGACCACCAGGAATAGGGATGCATGTCTGGGATGGATGCCTGGCTGACTGACCCTCCCTCTTGTGCAGATTCAAGATCCTGGTATGTAAACAAAGCATGCATGGGATGGTAAAAGGCATTTTTACATACTGGCAGCCTTTTTACCTTTAGGAAAAAACCTAAGGAATTAGACTTGATTTTCTTGCAACTTAAAAAAAAAAAAGTGGTTGCTGCATATATGATATGAAATCAAAGGAGAGAATAATGCATTCTGTTTAAGTCAGATTAATTCAAATTTCCAAAGTCTCTTTTGGGTCTCCTGAAGTTTTTGCCCAAATAAGACTAGTGTTTTGTTAGATAAATGCAATAGCCTTTCTGCATTCACACTCGGGAGAAACAAGCTCTCTAAGACCATGTTTTATCTGCTCTACTTCAGCAGTCTGCCCTAAGGAAAGATCAATCCTATCTTCAAGTGCCTCTTTCTGCTGTTGACTTAAGATGTATTTCACAGCAGACCTGAGACCTTTGTGTGGGTGAATCTGATACTTGGTGTTTTCCAAGTTTATAGTAAATGAGCCTGATGGGGGTTTCTGTTTTGTTGGGGCTTTCTATGTGTTTGTGTGTGTTTTTAAGGTGGCAGACAGCATTGTATCAAATTTTAACGAGGACCCCAGCCATATGGAGAGGAAGCTCACACAGGTAAGGCTGTAATTGCAATTACCTGCAAGAAGATGGCACGTGGTCAGCGAGAATTACAGCACTAGTGTAAGGCCATACCAGAAGAATGTGCCAATGCTTTAAGTACTTTCAAATATCCTTAAACAGATTCTAGCACTTCAAGACAGTAATTATGACTGCTTTCCCATATCGTACAATAATTGCAGACTGCTTGCTAATAGCATCAAAATACAGACAAATACTTATAAAAAGGCAGCTTATTTTTTCCAGATGACACTGGGGAAACACTTGAATAATCTACAAGCAAAATATTTTACTTGTTTTACTTACTTATTGAAAGAAAATTAATTTTTTCTAAGTTGTAGGATGGCATTGGAAGATTAAGCTTTAGTTCCTTTCACTTATTGCATGTGGGCGCTTGACAGTCATTATTAAAGAAGTGCTGCTTAGCTGCTTAATAAATCTTTCCCTTCTGCTTCCTGTAGAAATTTTAATTTAACTGGTTTAAAACAAATGATCATAGTTTGTTTTGGTTTAGAGTTTTTTGATGATATGTGGTTGGAGGTTGTTTGAAAATGGATGCCTTTCAAGGAAGGCTTCAACATTAAGGTGTTTTCCTTTAGGTTATGATAAATGTTAGTGGTCAAACTGATTTCTTCTAGGGCTGCCATGCCAGTTTAACTTGTAACATGCTGTGGACTGGCTGGTAACACTGCTAACACATATCATGTTGTTGGACTTTTTGAAGAGCTAAGTGTGGCTACTCAGCCTGTTCTCAGCTGGTGTTTGCAAATCGGTCACTGGCAAATAGAAACTCTTGTCCTGTGCCAGTAGGAACTGTGCTGGTGTACAGGAAATCCATATCTGGGACACCCCAGCAGAGCTGACTTTTCATCATTTCTGTTTACACAAAACTGCTGCCTTTAGGTATGTGTTCTTAACAGGCAAAAACAGAGCAGAGATTATGAGCATTTGCTCCGTTCTGGTTTTTTTGTTTTCCTAGTAAGTCCCAAAAATAGGCTGCATTAGATGATGGCATCTCAGTCAGTCCATGCCAGATACAGCACCAGTAAGGGACAACGGCGGGATCACTCATGCATGGTAATGTTTGATTAGCTTAGGGCAGAGTGAGGGTTGCTAATTACAGCTGTGCACAGCTGGAGTCACCACCAGTTCATTTCACTCCAGTCAAGACCATCTCTCTGCATTTACCACAGCTGAGTGTGTGAGACAAGGGGTTTGTTTCCCTAATTGTCACATTTTCTGTTCTGACTTCATGGTTGTTTGCCAGCAGACTCAATTCTGCCATGCTTTGGGCACTCTTATGAAGTACAGAACTCATGAGCGACCAACCTTTCTTCTGGCTGATTTCAAGCAGAAAGTGTTACCGTTTTGTTCCAATCATTATTCTTGAGGTAAATAACTAGCCTTTTCATAAATTTCAAAGAACTGAACATATTTGTATAGTAAAATTAAGTTCAGTAAAGTCAGAGCCACAAAATTTCCAGAAATGGAGTTTGAGTAGTGGCTTGTACCGAGAAAACACCACTAAACAGTACTACTAATCATGATGTTCACAACACCCTAAGAGGAAACAAATGACTAAATGACTAGGATGACTAAATAAATATGTATTGAAGTGGAAAAATTAATGAAAAAAAGTCACCAGAAGCCTTATTAATAAATGAAGACAATTTATTACTTAAGTGTTAATGATAAAAAAATTCAGCACAGCTGTTGCATTTAAAAAAGTGAAACTACAATTAAGTACTATGTTCTAGTTCAATAAACAGATTAAACCAGTGCTCTTTAAAATAGTTAAGCATTATACAGTACGTCTTATGGAGACCTGTAAATTAAAGAACTACTCCTTAAATTTAGAAATTAAAAAAATTCTGCATTCACAACTTAAGCTTCTTTTTTCTCCCAATCTATTTTGCAATTCTGTGCCTGCAAGGTAAGATTTGATTATGAGTTATTGTGATACAAAAAGGTTGTAATCAGGCAATATGTTTCAAGACAAAGCAGATGGAGAATACTTACACCCTAGAAGCTTTAAAATGTGATAAATTGCAAATGCAGAATATGGTAAATATGCACATTTTTTCTGTTGTTTTTTGTTCTCCAAGTCTGGAAGAGCATGATCTCACAGAAGTAAAATGTGTATAAAAGCAAGTAAGGATGTTATAAGGCTTCCTATTTGTGAAAATATACTTCTAATTTAAATGTTCTGTGAACAGATCTAAGAAACTTAATACTCCACCACTATTAATTTGACTGATTTCTGCACATCTGCCAAGTAAGTTGTGCGTCTAAGTTTTGGATACAACAGCTCTAGGCAACAACAACCTGAAAAACAAATGGAGGTAAGAAAATGGGTAAAGGTGGTATTTAATTTATAAAACAGGCCCACATATTAGCAATACTTCAAATTTAGTCAGCAAAGGGAGTTGTCAAGCGTTTGTGCTGTTTTCCCAAATATAGTTCTAGAGGCCCATCTGTAGACAGATCTGTAGATGATTTAAGAGATTGTATAAATCAAAAGGCCAGACACATGTCTGGTGTATTTGCCAGGGTAAACCTATGCGGTGTACCAATCCAGTGATCCGAAATATAACAACTTCATCTGCTCCAAAGCATGTGAGCTACACTTAAGAACCTTTTTTCCCTTTATTTGACATCCTTAACTGTACTAGCTGAACACCTGTGTGAACTTTAGGCAGCTTTTAACATTGCTCTCTAAGTTGTTGTTGATTTCAAATAACTTTATATATCACTTGTCCTAGACACTTGAGAAAAACACTGTTTTCAAGTGGGCTTTTTCACAGAAATGCCTTTTAAATCTTACCATAGATGGTTTTGGTCCATCTTTCTTCTTTTCTTCCTTTTCCTTTGCTTCCAATTCCATGTTTTCTCTTTCAATGAGAGTGATTAGAGTATTACACCTCCTTTGCAGCTCCTCCTGCATTACACAAATATTCAGTCAGTATCTTAGGCAGCCACTTGATGTAAAACTCCCATTAGAATATTAAAAATGCTGATGTGAAGGTAAGTGTTTCACTGGATCTTGTCAGAGTAACAAAGAATAAAATGTTTCATGATACTGGCTGGCTGGTTTCACAGGAATGGACACACAATCACAGATGTTTGCTTTTTAAAACACATTTGAATTTAACTCAAATTGGAAAACAGTACGTTAGAATTTCGAACTTCTCCCATTTTAGTTTAACTGCATTTGCCACCTGCTACAGTTGTTGCAAAGTTATTAATAGGTAACGTATTGTTCCTGTGCACCTACCTCAGTATTTCAGCAGCTATTTAATTAGCCTGGGTATAACCGTATTGTCATAGGCATTCATGAACAAAAAAGAGCAATATATATATGTATATACCATTGCAGTTCTGCACTTCAGAAAATAGTCAAATCTGAATTCGGATACATTGTCTTAATTCATCATAGACATTTTCTTTATCAAATCCTAGTTTGTGAAGCATACAGATTAGAAAGCAGTCCTCCTCTTCAGTGCATTTCTTCCCTTTATTAGTACCATAGGATATTCTTCGTTGGTGGAAAGGGGCTTTATATCTCCCAATCTGAACAAAACCAATAAGACCACATAAAGCTAAGAAACAGGTCAGAATTGGCATGAAAATCTTTTGCATGAAAGCAGTACATCACATGAAGACAGAAGACTGGATCATTTGTGATCTCCCATGTTGTCACCATAAGAAAAGGACTGTAGGTTCAGGACAGTGCATTTATCAAAGCTATCTAAACTTGCAAATTCTGGTTTAAACAGCTTTCTAATATTTTGATTAATGGCAGACTTTCACTACATTTGAAAATAGGCAAGATTGGTCAGGATTCAAATGACAACAATCCTTTTGAACACACAAATTCTCAGGAACCGGTAAAATCAGAGTACGAGTGAAAAGGTACGTGAGAGTGCAGTGCATGGTTCAGTTGTGTTCTGGTTTATTGAGTTTGACACTTTTCTTCCCTAGAAGAGAACTAACTCAGCAAACCTGATGTCAAGAACAATAAAGAGGAATTGACTTTCGTATATTGTTAAAGGGTTAAAAGAGTTAATCATTGTTTGAGTTAATTAAAGGGGAGGGAGTTAAGAGGTGTGTTAAATGTTCAAGTTAGGATTGATTGATGGGTTGTTTGGGTTGCTGTTAACAAATTTAGAAAAGGTTTAACTGAGTTATAACTGTTCCTGCTGGTTGTTGTTATTCCTGTAACTGGTTTGGTTATTCTGAATACCAATTTATGTCATAATATTAAATAATACTTGTGGAAATATAGGGGCAAGATGGCTGACAAGGGCTGCCGAGAACTTTTCTAGAAAGATCTCTGAGAGGTCAATCAAGGTGCCAGTCAAAATGCAACCACACCCTGGGGGAGGACCCAGGTCAGACCACCTTAAACAGGTGGGCAAGAGGGCGGGCCAGGGATTGCAGGGCCCAGGATTGGGTAAATGTATCCAGGACCCTTGATTGGCGTTGAGAGGGTGTAAAAACAGCTGTGCAAGCCCTGGGAGGTGTGCCTCTGGCCAGACCAGGCACGCACCCGGCGCTACAGCTTTGTGTTGTGGGCATCCTCTATTATTTTTTTTTCTTTTAATAAATTTTCTAAAATTTTTCAATGTGAAGCCTTGTTCTTCACACCTGAAGAAGGGAGAAAATTCTGATAAAATGTCTTAATTTGCAACAGATCTGTCCACTGCCAAATGTTAGATGGTGAAACACAGACAAGAACAAAAGCCAGCAGGTAAGTCTGTCTTTCTAAGTGTTCGAAACAGGTGTGTCTTTCTCCTCCCTGTTTCTAGCTCCCTCTATCTCCCGCTATCTCTGCCTATCTCTATCTCTTTGCTTATCTCTCTCTACCTTTCTCCTGCTATCTCTACCGGTCTCTATCTCTTTCCATCTCTCTCTGTCTCCGTGTTTTTGTCTCTGCCCCCCCATCTCTGTGGCTAGCACAGGTTTTTCCCATGAGAATTTTTCTTGTGTTTATAAATAAATATAAAGTTTGGATGTTATTGGAACAGTGTCCCAGAACCTGGACAGTGCAGGCCTGGCCAATCAGGCCTGGGGGAAGGCTTCTGACCGACCAATCTGGGTGACTTTTGAAAACTCTATATATATGATGAAATCAAAACAATAAAGGTCATTCCTTCTTGCCACTGAGAACTGGTGCCTTCATTACTCTGCTAGCTGCTCAACAGCGACACATCTCTACCTCTCTCTCTCCATTTCTCTCGCTTCTCTCTCTCACTCTCGCTCTCTCTCCTGTTTTCAGTTACATGTGTCCAGAAGGAACTGTGCTCCTTCCCAAAGCTTGTACTACCAGGAGTTGTTTACACAGCACTCTGGACTGTGTGCTGTAATACAGATGATTGTTACAAACACCAGGGTAGGCCATTGTGGCTAGCACAGGTTTTTCCCATGAGAAATTTTCTTGTGTTTTATAAATAAAGATAAAGTTTGGATGTTGTTGGAACAGTGTCCCAGAACTTGGACAGTGCAGGCCTGGCCAATTAGGCCTGGGGGAAGGCTTCTGACTGACCAATCTGGGTGACTTTTGAGAACTCTATATATGTGATGAAATCAAAACAATAAAGGTCATTCCTTCTTGCCACTGAGAACTGGTGCCTTCATTACTCTGCTAGCTGCTCAACAGCGACAGGCCATAGCTAAGGTTGTCACCAAAGCACTTCTGTAGGATGGAAAAGCCATAGGAAGCAATCCTGAGCATGATGCAAAGAGGCCAATGTCATGCCCAGCATGTCTTCATAAATCAGCAGCACTGGCCAGACATAGGTCCTGCATCTTCCCTCACTAGCGTCAGGAAACAAAGCAGAGCAAACTCACCTTGGTATTGAGAACCATTTTAATGCTGATTCCTCTCTGAATTTTGGCTTCTCCTCTTCCAATCTGAGCCATGATCTTCTCTATGTGTTGGAGTTCATTGCATCTTTCCCAGAACACATCTAAGAAAAGAAAAATTGGTTGCTTTCTTATCATGTGTTGTAGAAGTCAGGGGTTTTACCTTAAAAAAGGATGTTAGCTGTTCCTTCCTGTTACCAGAGCTTAGTGCTGTGTACCAACAGTCATGCCTTTAGCTGATAAGGAAGCTTCCCTTCCTAGTATCATGTGCTGCAGTATTGCAAATGCTATTTTGGAGGGGGTAGATACAGGAATCTTCAGTTTAAATAAGGTGCAATACAGGCCGGAAATACTTTTGTGTGTCAGTTTCCTCCTCATAGGAAAAAAGTCTCTTCAGATAGAAACTGATGTAACAGCAATAAGGTTTTACTGGGAGAAGCAAGAGGCCAACTGAGTGGCCAAAGATAAGCAAGTGCCTAAAAGACAATTAGGTGTTTAAATAAGAATTTTTCACGCTTGCAAGCTGCTCTATACCTTTAAAAATGTAGTGCCAAGACCTTGTAGCTATGCTACAGTGGAAACAGTTCTGAGACATGAGAGGTAAGTAGCCAAGTGGACTCAGGTAACAAAACCCAGTGGTTACTATATGTTCCATCATGTTTACTGTGTCCTGCTCTTGAGGAGGAGGTGGTAAAGGTTAACTACTGTTTAGCAAATACAAGGAAAAGGGAAATCTCTCTCACTAAGCATTGTTTCTCAGCATTTCCTTTTTCTCAGCATTTCCTGCAAAACTTAAGAACTGAAGTCAGTGCCACCTGGTTAGATTTAGGATGTAGTGAAGTGGGTCAGCAACAGTACATATGCATTTTAGTAAAAAGCCCACTGCCAGAGGGCTGAATAGAGTCTTCTAGGTTTTAGGACAAAACGAGCAGAATTGATCCAAAGCACCAATTTGGAGGAGAGATGATGATGTGATTCTCCCCAGGTTAAGCCCCTTCTCTTCTCTGGAGCCCCCCACCCCTGTTACTAGTTGGACTTGTTGATGAGAGTGTCTCGTAAAGATTTTCTTCTCAGCCTTAGTTCCCAAGAAGAAGCAAGATAGGAGAGGGGCCTCGTACCCCACCGGGCCTTGGAGCTCCGCAATGGCTTTGGTCTTTCTAGCTGAGGGAAAGGGCTGTGCAGGAAAGCCCCCGTTTGTGCAAGTGGTTCTTGTGGAGAGCTTTGGGATAGATTTTGGATGAAAGTTACATGCAGATTTGGGGGCTCAATCTGAATCGTGGTTCCGAAGTGCGCGGATAACAGGCACAAAAAGAGCAATGGAAGCGGCGTGATCTTGTTTTGGATGGGGTTTTGTCTTCTAGTTGCTCCAGGAGCCAAAGGTTTTCTTCCCTCTGGAGCAGCGAAGGGCGGCTTCTCTGTCCGTAACTTGCCTTCGGCGAGTCTCATCGAGACATGGAAAGGTCCTTTCGACTTTGTTTCTAAATTCCCTGTTTTCCGTTTCGCAGAGATTTAGTCTCGGGCCTGGAACAGATGGGCAGGTGCAACTGGAGAGCGGGACGAATCTCCGCAGCTTCTGCAAAGCGGAACTTCAAAGCCATTCGATACCTCGGCAAGGTAAGCTACTTTCTCAGCTGGGCACTTTTCTTGTCGTAGACATCATTTGACCTGTGTGGCCTGCCGTGCACTAAATATTTCAGAAGGACTTGTGTTGTCTCTGCGCCTCGGTTGTAATGCGGATTTTAAGGAAGGCTAGAGGCAAGGCCTGAGCATACACCTTAGCTGGTTTTCACCAGTTGGGCTCGTCAGCATTTTGAGGGTTCCATTCACGCATTCAGCCTTACCCCCTTGTCTGGGGCAAGCAAGGAATGGACAGATCTCAGGCAATTCCCAAAAGCTGACGAACTTTTCCGCGCACTGCGGGGGGGACCCAGGCCAAAGGAAGCGCGAGCCTTGGAATGCTAGGGTTAAGCAAAGCTTTCAGCAGCTGCCTTCCTGTGCCAGTGCCAAAGGGGTGAGCTTGAGACCATCTCCAGGTGTTCATCTGACACCAGTTCCACGTGTGTCATGGCAGCATGTCTCGGAAATTTTGTTCTCAACTGACGAAGCGGCGAGAGGGAACTCACGGCAGTCTCAATATGAGATATAGAGTAACCTCTGCTTTATTTCACCAAATGAGAAACTTATATACTGTTACAGATGTTACTAATTATAGTTACACACGTATCTGCAGTTTGTTCTCACATAATCAGGGTTTTTCCTCCTCATTCTTTGTTAATCACAAGTTCACTCCCAGCATACTTCTCACGGTACTTTCAAAGCATACAGGCACAGCTGCACCTTCTTGGCATCTTCCCACGAAGCATTCTCAGGGAAGCAAAGTGCTGCGGCCTGTATATGGTCTGCTCAACTTAACACAAGTTCTGCTGGAAAACTGCATTTTCCAACAGTTCCCCCATTTTGTTTGTGAGAACAGACATTGTCTATTATCAGATTAATTTGTTTTGTTATTTTATTACTACAATTATTATAAATTTACTTAGGGAAATTTCACTAGTTATTTAGTTATGTTGCCACAGTTCAGGAACTGCCATTGCTGAAAACATTCACAGGTAAAGCTTGGAGAACTTTTCCCGGGTAAGGACTCTAAGTTTACCTGGAAGAAGGTTTAGCTTTTATAAGTTTAATTTGACATATCAAAATTACTTGATCACATTTTGGTGCAGAACACTTGGGACTCATGGCATGTTTCCCAGCTAGTTAGGACCGAGGCTTGGCCAGAGCCTAGGCCCTAAGTAGGAGGGTTTTCTTAGAACATCTTATAAACAAGCTTTGATTAATATCAGTAAGGAGAGTGTCTTAACGTTACTATTTTTGTAGATAGCTATATAAGGTGAGATGAAATATTTGAAAACAGTGGACATTATCATTTGACTTTAACTAAGGAAGATAAAACTGCAAAGGCTTTTGTGAATAATAATATAAACTAACAAATTTAAAACTTAAAATCAATATCACTGAAAATGAATAAAGCTTGATTTTAATAAATTTGATTTAAAACTAACAAATAGGACTTAACTATAATGGAATTTAAAGTTAATATCACTTAACATTGCTTAACAGAATTTTAACCTTAACAGAATCTAAAACTTAATAGAATTTAAATTCAATATTACTTAACTTTAACAGAATTTATACTTAACCAAAGGCACTCAACAGGTAGCTTAAACTATTCAGTAGAACTTTACTCATAGGTTTCATTCACACATCAAAACTTTCAAGAAATCAAAACCACACTCTCAGCAGTTACAGGTTTCATCTACACATTAAAGCACTCAACACTTTCAGCAGTTCAACACTTTCAGCAGGCCTGCAACATACACACAAACACTATCTTAAGCAACACTTTAGCAAAATTCAGCTTTCGTTTAGGCTTTAGCAATCAAGGTGTTATTTTTTATCAGGATAATATATTGTTACAATGCTTCTTTATTAGTAAAACGCTGGAAACAAGTACAAACTATAGCTTGTTTGCACTAATTAACAGGGTACTCTGAAAACATGGATGCAGCTGGTGTTAGCTTGTAGAAGGTGCTGACACTTGGTAATAGGTGTTTCATCTGGCAAAGCGAATAATTAGAGGTTTTGGGGAGAACAGCTGGAGACCGTGTTCAAAGATCTGCATCTGCCGCTCCGACTCCGATTCGGGTATCAGACTGCTGTTTCTGCTGGCAATGCTGTTGGTTAGTTCTGGTTCGCTGCTGAAGCTGTCAATCATTTCCTCATCCTTGGGGAGGAGTAGAGTTTAGGGTCTCACCACAGACGTCACAGTTGGGGCAGTGAAGGAGGCGTGGATGGCTCGCGGCTCTGCCTACCGGGGCACCCTCTGCGACTTCCGCTTTCGTTGCCATTCGACCGGAAACCACAGTTGGAGTAACTTCCGCCATAGGTCTCTCTGTGTGGCATTCAGGTGGCGTGCGGTAGAGGGCAAGGGCCGTTGCTGCTGTGCGGCCACCGGTCGCTTTCTGTTTGTCTTTTTTGTTTTTTACAAGCTTCTGTGCTGTGAGTATCTCTATTGCAGCGGGAACACCAAACTTTCTCGTTACAATTTTTCGTATGTGTTCTTTGCTGCCACACCGATAACAACGGAGTGATTTCTGGCTACTTTGATGCTGTACCCGCGATACTTGTTGTTCCGGTAAAAATTCAACAGTGGCACCCTCAAACAAAGCAGCTAAGATGTTTTTCATTGTAAAGTTGCTAAGTTCTATGATACATTGACAAAGGAGTAGTTTTTTCATCTAATCGGGTAACTTTGTATTTTCAGCTGCCGGCAGTGGCGCGGAGCGCCCTCCCCTTGGTAGCGCTGGGAGCGATAGAGGGCTACAATTCTCCCTCTCCCCTGGCAGGGGGGGCTTCCCCGGCTGCGCCGCGGCTGCCGGAGTTCTTTGCATGTTAAAAACAGAACGGCAACTCTCAGGTTTTTCTCTGCTCTTTGCGGCTGCAATTTTTTGTGTTGCTACCTTTGCAAGTTCTCGCTCTGCTGCATGTAGTTGTAAACAGGCTATGACTTTACTCCATGGCTTACCAAGCTTTTTTGCAATTTTATCACCTTCCAGAAGTAAACTAGCTCCATAATTTAACCACTCTTTTACGTCAAATACTGTAACAGGATTTGTAAAAAATCCATAGGCTTGTCCCACCACCATTAGACCAGCTAACTGCAATAGAGTGCCTTTACTGAGTCCGTGCTTTTCTAAAAAGCATAACAATAAAAATTGGGCTACCTCCGTCTCCATTATGGTCCAGCTGGGTTTAAAGTAACATGGTCGCCGCCGTCCGAGCGCTCCGCTGGGGCATCTCTGCTTCTTACGCGGTCGCCAAGGTCAGTGCAGCTTTTCCGAGGTTATAAGCCCTTACGGAAGCGGGTCTTTTTCGGCCCAGGCCCTCGGATCACCTCCCCCCTGACAGGGGTGATGAGCTTGGCCCACTGGCGCTGCTCCAGTACCTCTCCGTTCTCGCCGCTGTCTGGGGCAGGGTCGTAAAATTCTGCTGCCAGTGTCCGTGGTCGTTGCTTCTCAGAGCAGGGTCCTAAGTCCTGCTACCTGTATCTCCGTATCACGTCGGAGGTCACCATTTGACGAAGCGGCGAGAGGGAACTCACGGCAGTCTCAATATGAGATATAGAGTAACCTCTGCTTTATTTCACCAAATGAGAAACTTATATACTGTTACAGATGTTACTAATTATAGTTACACACGTATCTGCAGTTTGTTCTCACATAATCAGGGTTTTTCCTCCTCATTCTTTGTTAATCACAAGTTCACTCCCAGCATACTTCTCACGGTACTTTCAAAGCATACAGGCACAGCTGCACCTTCTTGGCATCTTCCCACGAAGCATTCTCAGGGAAGCGAAGTGCTGCGGCCTGGCCTGTATATGGTCTGCTTAACACAAGTTTTGCTGGAAAACTGCATTTTCCAACACTCAACCTTGGTTCCCGGGAAGAACCAAGACAGGAGAGGGCTTTTTTAGCCCCCGGGCCTTGGAGCTCTACAGTGGCTTTGGTCTTTCTAGCTGTGGGAATGGGTAGGCAGAAGTACTGGCAAGGTTACAAGTGGAAGAAAGAAAAAAGGCAAAAATCCCTCTGCCCCTCGGTTCCACCAGCTTCCGTAGCTTGCCGGTGGTGCCAGTGACGCTGCTCGCGTAAGCTTTCCTAGCTGAAGTCAGCAGCCCGTCTCCGGGCTTCCTTCCCCGAGGCGCCGTGGTGTCCCAGGGGGAGCCTGGCTTCCGATGGAGTTCCACGGCGTCAACACGCCAGGGTTTCCAGGGTGACCGCTGCAAGGTGTCACAATGGCCCCTGGCTCGCATGGGCCCCGGGCTCCCAGTTGGCCCTTGGCTGCAGGAGCGGGTGGCTGGGTGGCCGGGAGCTCCAGGCCGGGGCGAGGTGGGGGAGGACCCTGGGGCGGGAAAGCGGCAGGCATGATTCGGTGGCCTGCACGCCGTGCTGCAGCTGCCTGTGCCGGGTGACACCGAGCCCCTGTGCGAGCCAAGGCAGGCAGCCCTCTCCGGCGAACAGCCAGGGCCGTGCCACGCCCCCAGCGGCTCCCTGCAAAGGCCGGCTTGGGAAGCTTGGAGGCCCAAAAGCCAGTGGCAGGCAGTCTGCCGCTCCGATTTCTGTAGAGAGATGAGCCAGAAATGTCCTGTTTGGGGGAGGGGAGGGGGGGACGATGGACGGGGGAACGGGGTGGGGGGATGGAGACGGTGCCCCTTTCCTGCAGAGTCTGCCAGGCCGGGAACACAGCCAGAGTTGGGGGGGGGGGGGCGCGTGGAGGGGAGGGGAAGCTGGGAGGAGCAGGCTGCGCAGCAAAGCCCTGCCCCCGCCAAGCGGGCAGAATCAGAAAGTCTCTGCTCGGGGCCCTCTGCGCTCTGGCACCGCGTCCTAGCCCACGGCGGGGGGCGAGGGGGAGGGTGCTTCCCTATGTCAGCCGGGAGCCCGAGCAGTCGCAAACTCGTTTTACATAGAGGTCGGCGCCCCTCCGCCAAGTGACTGTGAGCCCCGCATCTGCCGGGCCCCGTGGCCGGCCCGAGCCCTCGGAGCCCCGCCTCCCCCGAGCGTCCCGCAGCTTCTGCATGTCTAAATGCTGCATTTCCTGGCGCTGAGAGCTGCCGACAGGCCGCTCGGCTGACCGCAGTAAAGACACTTCGCATGGCTGTCGCCTGCCGAGCCGAGCCCACCCCGCCCCGCTGCCGGGCCCCACGGCCCCGCCCCCGGCCCGCCTCCGTTCGGGCCCCGTTTGCCTTTAGGAATCGGCCCTTGCCGGCCGCCGTAGCCGGCTGCTTCCGGCCACGACATTACCAGCTGCCTGGCAACGATGGCGGCGCCGCCCCAGAGTCACGGGAATTCCTCTCCTCCTGCGGGCCGAGCTGAGCCGAGCCAGCTTGTGCTTCCGGGTCCCCTCCCTGCCTCGGCCTCCTCCCCTTTGGCGGCTGCCAGGTCGTGGGGACGAGGACACGGGGCGAGGGGGGGAGGGGGTGCTTTCCACGAACTCGGGACGGCAGCAGCTCTTGGGAGTTGCTTCCCCCACGCGGGGGGCGGGGGGGAATGTTTGGGCGGCACGTGAGAGACCGGCGGGGGAGGACGGGGCACGGGGGGGCAGGGAGGAGTGGCAAAGTGCCCTGAGGCTTGTCCACGGCTGTGGGGAAGCGGGGGGCGGGGGGGGGGAGGTGGAATCAGGACACTGCCGTGTGCCGGCATCTAGGTGGGTTCCCAGGCAGGATGGAGAAGCAGGGCCAGGGCTGCTGCGGGCGAGTGACATGGGGGCTCCTCCCACACTTGCCCTGTGCCCATGGCGCAAGAAGCCCGGGCAGGTGCTGGGGGCGGGGTTGGCTCTGGTTCTGCCTCGGTCTCTCACCTGCATGCCACGGGAGAGCACAAAATGCACCTGCAATCCCGTGCAGGGCAGGGGCATTCCAGAGCAGACCCGATCCCCTGGCAAGCCGTGAGCCCCTGGCCGGCCGGTTCCTGGGCAGGATCCTCCTGGCAGGAGCTGTGCAAGCTGGGAGAGTGAAGCCCCACCTGCAGCAGGCTGCTGCTAGCATGAATGATGCCCTGGGCTCCCAGCAGGCTCTCCCGGCTTCCCCCAGTGTCCCTCTGTTGCCTTTTTCAGCCTAGAGATGAAACTTGAGATCATTTGAGTCGAGGAGCTCATAGAAAAGTGGATCTTTCTTGCAGCTCCAGGGGCACTCCTGGAAGAATATTGTTGGGCTTTGACTTTGACTAGATGCTAGGCACTTTTGCTCTTTTTTGCTGCAGACGTGCAGGAGAGGGGAAAGAAAAAACCCCTAAAAACATACACCAGTTTTATGAGTTAAGTGAGATAGGACACTGGCAGGTGGATGCACGGAAGAAAGAGCTGACAATTGTGGTAAAAATTGATGGGGTAGCCAGACAAGCTGGGACTCTGCCCGTGTCTCATGGGGTCTGTCTTGCAAGAGTGACAGGAGTTTTATGTGTTTTTGCAATTTGACAGACTTTAAGATAGCTAGTTCCCCAAGACTTAGTCCCATTCGCAAGATTCTTTGATATCTGGCCGATTTGTCTAAAAATACCATTTATTTGACACAGAACATAACAAACATACAAACATAGAATAGATTGACATACATAAACACACAATGAATACATAATTGCAACACTACAATAGTTAAAAATGCAATTATGGGGTAAAACCTTGCTTGAACTATAAAAATAGTTAAAAATGCAAGAAATGTTTGCTTGAACTATAATGCACGTTAAGAAATGCTTGCTTGAGCTAGCTGAAATGCAGGTTAAGAAAGGTACCTATAAGTTAGCCGGAATAATACAATTTAGGAAACTTGATGATCTTACCAAATCCAATTTTTGGAGCTGGGGATACATCAGCGTCCTCACCCAATCCCTCGGGAAGTAACCACAGAGCTTGCGTCCAAGCTCAGGGGAGAAGGCTTACTTCACGCTCCAATGTCCATGTAGAAAGCTTCTACCTTTCTGAGATTTCGTGAGCTTTTTATAGGATAAAAGTGTGTATTTGTAGTCACTGAAAATTTTCTCACATTCTCTCTACATTCCACAGGGGAGTGTCTTTTCAGACTTTCAGTCGCCAGCACCAGGTAGCTGTTGATTAGGCTATCAACCTAAATCTGAGACATTCATTTCTTGGGACTGATCAGAGAGAGAAGGGGGAGGGGGGAGCATCCTGCCACAGGGTCACCCCTCATCCCACATTGAATGGGAAGTTTCAGGGAAGGGAAGGGAAGCTTAGGGAAGCCTAGGGAACAGAAGCTTAGGGAAAAGAATGGAAGCTTAGGGAAGAGAAGAGAAGGTTAGGGAAGGGAAGGGAAGGGAAGGGAAAGGAAGGAATGAAGGAAAAGAAAGAAAGGAATTAAAGAAGGAAATGAAATAAAGAATGGAAAAGAAGGAAAGGAAAAGAAAGAAAAGGAAGGAAAGCAATGAAAAGAAAAGGAATAAGATAGATAGGAAATAAAGAAAAGGAAAAGAAAGGAAAAAAGGTAAAGGAAGAAAAGAAAGGAAAAGAAAGAAAGAAAAAAGAATTGTAAAGAAAGGAAAGGACAGGACATAACAGGACAAGACAGGCATGGTAAGGAAAGGAAAGGAAAAAATCCTCCAGTGGTGTCACTGGGCAGGAGCAGGGGAACAGCCCCGCAACGCCCGCAGCGTCCACCTGAAGCATGAGGGACACTTCTTGTGGGGAATCGGCTGCTGCCTGAGGGCCTGGGCTCCCGGCTGGTCTGCCCCGGGGCTGGGGGGGCTGTGCGGGGCAGGCTGCGGGCTCTCGGGCCCTGCCTCAGGCAGCTGCTGGGCCAGGGCAGGAGAGGCTGCGTGTACCACGGTGGCTCGGGCTTCCAGAAGGGCTAGCGCGGCCCAGAGCGGCACTCGGGGGTGCGACACTAGTGAGAGGTGCTCAACCCAAGCCTCCCACGGGAAGGACACGGTGAACCCACCTATTGTGAAAACCACTGCTCTTTGCTCCCTGGCCTCTGCTTCTTCCTCGACAAGCTCCAGGAGGCTCACATCATCTCACTCGTCCTCTTCCCACTCGTCGTCCTCCCTCTGCAAGCTTTGGGCCCCATGGCCTGGACACTCGCATCTTCCCAGCTGGAGATTTCCTGGATCATCTCCGGCTCAGCACAGGCTGCCCCTGGGGTCTCTTCTTGCTGTATTTCTCCAGGGGAGATCTCTGGCTCTTCCCCATGGTCCCACTGGGCAAGCTCCAGCTCCCCAGCCAAGGCTCCCTCCTCGGTCTCTCAACTGTGCCACGACCAAACCCCTGTCGGCCTCCTGCTGCTGCTCGCTGCTGGCCTGGGCTCCCAGCAGGGCAGGCCAGGGGCTGGGGGACTGCGAGTTGGGCCTTGCCTTGTCCTGCTCCATGGCTCACACCTCCGGCACAGACGAGTCCCGGGAGCTGCTTGCTGCTGCCACAGCGGCTCTCCTGGGGCACTTGGGTGCCCGACTCTAGTGACAGGAGGTCAACCCAAGCCTCTAACGAGAAGGACATGGGGAGCTCACCTATTGAAAGAGCTACTGGTCTTTCCTCCCTGGCTTCTGCTTCTTTCTCAAGGAGTTCCAGGAGGCTCACATTGTCCCACTTGTCCTCTTCCCACTCATTGTCCTCCCGCTGCAAGCCTTGGGCCCCACACCCTGAATGCTTGCATCTTCCCAGCCGTCCCATGCCACCTCTTGGTCACTGGTGTCCTCCCAGCCGGACTGCACCGATGGTCTCTTCCCTTTGGTGCCTTTGAACACCTCCTGGGCAATGGAGCCTTGCTCTCCAGAAAGCTCTTGGCCAGTTTTCTCTTCCCAGTCCAAGTGTTCTTGGTCATTACTGACTTCTCGGGGCACATGCTGGGCTCCAGGTGCCTCTGCTCCTCTGGCTGGCTCCTCTGGGGGGCTGTGTGTGGCAGGAACGGGGCTCTGTGTCCCTGCCGATGGCACCTCCTCAATGAAAGCAGGAGAACCTGGGGCCTTTTCTCCCTGTGCAGCCAGAGTTTCGTGGGTCTCCTCCTCCCTCCTCCTCCTGCTCCTCTTACTCCTGCTCCTCTTACTCCTCCTCCACCTACTCTTTTGCAGCACCAGCGTGTGCCTGCTGGCCTGCCGTGGGGCTGCCCAGGGCAGGAGAGGTGCTGGGCAGGGCAGGCGCTGCCTCTGCTCCCCTCTGGGTGCCTGCAGTGCTGAGAGAGCCGGGCCCCTGCTGGGCACAAGGCTGGCCATCTTCGCCCATGTCTGCGGCCAAGGCTTGGGCCCAGAGCTTGGCACTGAAGCATAGGGAAGGGAAGCATATGGAAGGGAAGCATACGGAAGGGATGGGAAGCAAAGGGAAGGGAAGGGAAGCTTAGGGAAGAGAAGGGAAGCTTAGGGAAGGGAATCTTAAGGAAGAAAAGGGAAGGGAAGCTTAGGGAAGCATAGGGAAGGGAAGCTTAGGGAAGGGAAGCTTAGGGAAGAGAAGGGAAGCTTAGGGAAGAGAGGGGAAGCTTAGGGAAGAGAAGGGAAGCTTAGGGAAGAAAGGGGAAGCTTAGGGAAGAGAAGGGAAGCTTAGGGAAGGGAGGGGAAGCTTAGGGAAGGGAATCTTAAGGAAGAAAAGGGAAGCTTAGGGAAGCGAAGGGAAGGGAAGGGAAGCTTAGAGAAACAGTGAATAGAAGGGAAGCTTAAGGAAGCTTAGAGAAGCTTAGGGAAGGGAAGCTTAGGGAAGAGAGGGGAAGCTTAGGGAAGGGAAGGGAAGCTTAGGGAAGAGAAGGGAAGTTTAGGGAAGGGAGGGGAAGCTTAGGGAAGGGAATCTTAAGGAAGAAAAGGGAAGCTTAGGGAAGCGAAGGGAAGCGAAGGGAAGCTTAGGGAAGCTTAGAGAAACTTAGTGAATAGAAGGGAAGCTTAAGGAAGCTTAGAGAAGCTTAGGGAAGGGAAGCTTAGGGAAGGGAAGCTTCGGGAAGCTTAGGGAAGGGAAGGGAAGGGAAGCTTAGGGAAGCTTAGTGAATAGAAGGGAAGCTTAAGGAAGCTTAGAGAAGCTTATGGAAGGGAAGGGAAGCTTAGGGAAGGGAAGGGAAGGGAAGGGAAGGGAAGGGAAGGGAAGAAGAGAAGAGCTAGAAAAGGAGAAGTGGAAGAGAGTGAAGTTGTGGAAGAGAGAGAAGAATGGAGAGAAACACACAGAGGGAGTGAGAGTGAGAAAGAGAGATAAAAAAAGGAAAAGGAAAGGAATGAAAAGTAGAATGAAAGGAACGGAGGGAAAAGGAGGGGAAGGGAGGCTCCACACAGCAGAAGGCTGCACTTGAACTGAAAATCGGTCTCACAAATCCTACTCCTGTGCTAAAATGGGAAAATACCAATTTCTGTTGCAAGTACATGTTTCTAGCAAAGTTCTGTGAGAGAGAAAGAAAAAAACCCCAACAAACACCAAAATGTCCATCTGGAATTTTACCATAGCCTGGGGGTCTACTTGTGGATTCCAGTCTGAATCATAGAGAATTACAGTAGTAATTCAGCAGTAGCCAGATTGATTCCAAGACCTCCTGCTCGTGTGCTCAACGTGAACACAAATTTGGAGCTGTCAGGATCGTTGAATGCATTCATGGAAGCCTAACTACATGAAAAGAACATATCAGTTGAACCAAATGTTTTACAAGTAGTATTTGACTTCAATACGATACTTCAAATTGTAAATACCTGTCGTTTGTTGTGAGGAGCTTGTCCATCCAGTCTGCAATATTCATCATTCCTCCACATCTTCCAAGATATCTAGGACCCTTGACATCTGACTGAAGATAAGAACCCCCGAGCCTGTTTTGGGTAGAAAGGTTTCTTATGCTTTCACCAAAACATAAGAGTTAACAAACTCTGTAAGTCTGCACTACTAGAAAAGGAAGGAGGGCAGTTCTGTGGACTAAGAAGAAAAGTAGTTCAAATTTCAGACCCCAAACTACAATGCAGCAGTACACAATGTGCAGCTGCTACTCTCACAGCTATGGAACATGCTATGGGACATGTTTGCCTTACTCTGATGTGTCCCTGTGTATGGCTGCCTTTTCCCTTTGGTTTTGTGTTGTCCTCCTCAACAAAATATTCCCAGACACAGCAGAGTAAGATGGTAACACAACTATAAAAACATCATCAAGTAGAAAGAATAAAAATTTGCAGTAATTGGTTTGGATTCAAGATCTCTAGAAATAAAGTCAGTTCTTCTTAGAGACTTGTCATTTTACTTACCTGCCAAGAACAACTTCAAAGAAAAATTCTGTAAACGTTCAAGTTGGGGGTTGCCTGACTATAATGCATGCACTCACAGAGGTTTTGGTGTCATGTCGTTTATTCTCAGGAAGCGAGCATTATTATAGACAAAAGCACTGTTCACGTGACACACTGGTATATATGATTGGATAAAAGCTAGCATTCATGCGCCTAAACTAACTTGCTAATTGGCTATAAGCTTTTAATCATGCTTCTCCTAGCATTAGCTAAAGCTCTCTCTGTGTGATTTCTTTATCTTGTTTAGAATTCTTCTATGATGTTCACATTCTTGGCCCTAAAATCTTGTTATCTCCTGGGAAAGGCACTTCAGAGTCAGTCACACAACCTGGATTGTGCAGAAATTCCATTTATATGGCCTCACTCTGCAAGCCATGTTTCAACAATTCCCCTGTTTTCTTTTTGCACAAGCCAGGCTTGGTTGACTGTCTTTACTAGCATGCGCTGTAAGCCTGGCACTATGCATGGCAAAATTGTTAATAATAGCAAAACTACATTTAAAATGAGCACAGCTGCCTGGATTAGATCTTTGAACCATCCAGTAATTCCCAAACTTTTCAACCACCCAGCAAGTCCTAAGCCATCGGCTATCTTTAGTTGCCCTGACAGGTGCTGCAGTTCAGCAAGTTGCCGGTGAATGGACTTTGAGTGGTCAGAAAGGTTAATGCAGCACATTCTTTCAAACTCTTCGCAGCCATGCCCCTGGGCTAATAAGAGAAAATCTATTACAGCTCTATTTTGTAGCGTAGCGTGTCTAACTGAATCTACATCAAGCAGTAATTGTGAAATTACTTTAGAAGTAGCGTTAGTTTGTCTAGCTAGCCAGCATCCTAGTTTGTTTAGCTGAGCTAAGGCGCCAGGAGAAGCTACTCCTGGTGCCAAAAGGGAAGCAGATATCATGGCTGCAGGGGACCAGAATTTGACATTTGATTTACAGTTGGGGGAGAAAGCATGAGCCATTCGTTTTGTTTGATGATGTCGTCAGGACATGTTTAAAATCATCAAAGTGTTGGGGGTTAATAACGTTAATCTCCCCAGAGAACAGGGTCCACCTCGTAATCGGGATGGAATGCCGGGCCATGCGCGGTCTCTGCAAATTAAAAACACTTCTGCTGGTAACGACATGGAATTATTCATGGATCTAGATAGCTTAGTAGAGGCATATTGACACCACATGCTGGCGTTTCTATATACTAACAAGCTAGAATTTGCACTTGTTGCTGTACTGTCTAGTTTGGCTTGTTTGCTTGTCCAATTAAAGGTCACGCAAGCATCCATTCCTATGGCTCCTAATATCTCTAATTCTTGAGGCTCGTTTGGGGCTATGGGAAGGTGAGGCACCCAGGTATCCCAATTATCTACTGTGCTATTGAGATTTTTCCGATTGCAGGTAGGAGCACCGGAAGGACATGGCCAATTGTCTACAGGGATGCCGACTAAACAAGTAGAAAAGGGGTTGCCAGGTGATGAGAGAGCGAGACAAATGGCATCTTGTCCTGTCAGGTTGGCTAGAGTGACCCATAGATTCGTTTTGGGTTGTGCTGGGACCCATGATGCAACAACAGAGGTTAGATAAACTAAGGTTAGAGCTACGCTGCTTGAGCACCTTGAGGGCAACATCGCATGCAGTAAGCGGCAACTAGCAGCGTTGCTCGGCTTTTTTGCACTTGGTGTAATGCTGTTATTAAAGCCCACACCTGCTGAAATAATTTATATGTATAGAAATCTCCAAATGTGCTCAGGCAAATTTGCTGAGGGGGTTTGTTATATACTATTGCAGTGTCAATTAGAAAAACATTTAAAGCGTTAATAGGAAAGCAATGATTACATGAAGCTCCTGTTATCGCAATACTCCAACTACTTAAACTAAACTGCACGCCGCAACTACCACACTGTAACAGTAGAATCAGTGGGCTTCGACAGTGCCCACAGTTTTCTCCTTGGAGGTGGCGAACTTCGGAGGGTAGTTGCCAAGCGCCAAAGGTTCGTCCCGCAAAGACGTCTGCTATGATTTTTCGGGGACAAATGCGTGGAAGTCCTGCTTGTACTGTGTGGCTAGCACAGGTTTTTCCCATGAGAAATTTTCTTGCGTTTATAAATAAAGTTTGGATGTTGTTGGAACAGTGTCCCAGAACTTGGGCAGTGCAGGCCTGGCCAATCAGGCCTGGGGGAAGGCTTCTGACTGACCAATCTGGGTGACTTTTGAGAACTCTATATATGTGATGAAATCAAAACAATAAAGGTCATTCCTTCTTGCCACTGAGAACTGATGCATTCATTACTCTGCTAGCTGCTCAACAGTGACATCTGGTGACCACCGACGTGTACTGCGCGCAGTTGCAGGTACGCGGCAGTCTTGCCCCCGGGCCCGGATCTCCCCCCTGCCTGCCCTGAGGCATGGCTGATTCTGATGCGGACATGGACCCCCCCGTTCCTGCGGATGGGCTCTTGCGGGCCTTTCTGAAGGTCTCTGAGGATGGCCCTGCGTCCGATCAGTCGCCGCGGGTCGCTCGGGCCTTGTTGGAGTGGGTCGCGGGCCACGTGTCCCAGGCCGTTTGGGATGTGGCGCTGGATTGTGAGTTTTGGTTCGTGGTCGGCCGCGCTCTGGCCATGGAGTGGATGCGGGGAGACAGGTCTACGGTCCGCTTCCATGGGGTTTGGAGAGACATTTGGGACGCTTTGGAAGGGCAGGCGTTCTGTGGCTCGGAACTGTGGGCTTCTACAGACGGGGGACCCCTGCTCTCAGCCGTGGGGCGGAGTGTGAAGGACGCGCCGACCCAGACGGATTCTGACGTCCCGTCCCTGGCGGCGGATGCTGCCGCGAGGCCTCAGTATGTTTCTCCGGCTGATCTGCCCAAGGGCACTTATGTCCACCCGACAGAGCAGCTAGCCGGGTTGTTGAGGAATGGAGGGCCGCGGCTCGGCTCGGCTCGGCTCTGACGCGGCCGCCGCGCAGGTCCCCCCGCCCTTGCTGCTACGGAGCGCGCAGCCTCAGAACCTCCCCCCTCCCCTGCGGAATGGCGCCGGGCTGCCCCTCCCCCATGGGCAGCCGGGATGCGCGGCGGGGGCTGGCGGGGTGGGGGTGGGGAGTGCTGCGGAGGACCGGGAGTCGCAGCTGCTCGCTCTGGCTGCCTGCCAGCCACTTGCGGCTGCGGGGGTTCCGGTTCCGGATCTGCCGGTGGTTTCGGCCGGCGCGGGGGTTTCCGCGCGGGGGGCGGCTGGCTCGGGAGGTGCCGGCGTTTCGCCGGGCACAGACGGCGCGGCACCGGCGCGGCCCCAGGCTGCGGCCGATTCCGCGGCGTCGGGGCCGTGCGAGCCTGCGCCGGCTCGGCAGCTGGCTGCGGCTGGTGTCTCACGGCCGGGGTCGCTCCCCGGGGCGGTCGTGGGGCTGGACGGGAAGCCGCCGGCGGGCGGTGCTTCCGCTGCAGAGGTTTTGATTGGCGTTCCCGTGGGTGCGGGGCAAGCCCGGCTCCCCTGCGGCTCGGCGGACGCGGCGGTTTTTCCTCCGCTTTCCTTTTTCCATGATTTGCTGGCCGAAGTGGTTGAAATTCGGCAGCGGATGGAGGTCTGCTTCTGCAAGCCCCACGGTCCGTGTGGGGCTGGCCCGGGAGTCCATCCCCCGGGTCCCCGGATGGGGTCTGGACTTCCTGGCGGCCCGGTGGCTGGTCTGGTGCCGGCGGCGCGGGGACGCTTTGGCCCTGGGCAGGTGCCGGTTCCTCTGCCGGGTTCTGTGGCGAGTGAAGCCCTGGCGCAGCGTGCTGGCACTGTGCCGGCGGGCTTGGCGAGCGCGCCTGGTGACGTGCTGGTGTCGCCGCCGTCTTCCTGCCCCTCCTCCACCCCGGTCGCCGCGCAGTTTCTTCGCGCGGACGCTGCCTCCGGCCAGCCTCCGTCCTTCATGATGGGGAGTGCTGGTTGCAAGCCCTGCTCGGACGACTCCGACAGTGATGAGGAAAGTATTCTTCCTCCTGGGCGGAGGCTCGCGCGGGCGACGAAAAAGAAGGGGCATTGGGTCCTGACTAATCCTTGGAGACGCCGCAATGGCATGGGGATTTTTCGCCCACGTGACTCCATGCAGTTCTGGGAGACAGTCAAGCAGGGTGCACTGGAGGCAGGGGACTGGGATCTTATAGGGAAGATTGGGTTGCCCAAACAGAGGGAGGGATGCGAATCTGCTGTGGCAGGTTTGGATGGTGGTGGCTTCCCGCAAGGGGAGGTTCAGGCTTTTCCTGTGTATGTGCCTGGCCCAGATGCCATGGACACGAGGAACAGCCACTCCACCATCGCATGGCGCGTCACAAACGACTTGGCAACCAAAGTGGCGACATTTGGTTTGTCTTCTCCCGTGGTGATGCAACTTCTTAGAATGATAAATAGTGATTTGCTTGCTCCTTTTGATATTATGTACCTCGCTCAGGTGCTGTTTCACCCCATGCAGTACAGCGCCTTTGAGGACAATTGGAAAGCGATGGTTGAGGAACAGGTGAGGAAAAATGCATCCTTGCCTGCCGAGGATCCTAGGCGCTTGATTGGGGCTGAGGTCCTCATGGGTAAGAGACCTTATACTAACCCCAACGTTCAGGCTGCCTGGGATCCTCGGATCCTGGAGCAAGCCCAACAGCTCGGTATGGGAGCCATTTTGAAAACTATTGAGGTAGTTGCCCCGCAAACACGATATACACAGATACGGCAGGGGCAATCTGAACTTTACATGTCATTTCTTGAGAAGCTGGCAGCAGCCTTGGAAAAGCAGGTTGATGATTCGTCCACAAGACAGATCCTGATGAAACATCTGGCAAGAGACAATGCCAATGATGAATGTAGAAGGATCATCAATGCCCTACCGGGGGATCCTTCTGTGCAGGAGATGATGCGAGCTTGCACCAGGGTGCAGTCAGAAAATCAGGGAAAAGTCGCCTTGGCTGCATTTTTGTCCTCAGATCAGGGACCCACTGATCAGGATAAAAAACAGCCCAAATCTGGGAACAAACGGAAACGGGTCAAATCTAAACAGAAAGATAATTCCGGGAAGAAGGGAAATTCAGGGACCGAGACTCCTCAGTGTAAGAGGTGTGGTAGGCCAGGTCACACTTCAGACTACTGCAGGTCACAGTACCATGTAGATGGTCGACCCCTGTCGGGAAACGTGATGAGGGGTGCAAAAAGGGGGATTTGCCCCCCATCACAACAGTTCCCCCAGAACAAGGTGATGGCCCAGGCTTACCCGGTCAATGTGGAGGAGGCACCAAAGGCTCAGCCCGAGTCAACGCCTACACCGCAGCAAGAGTCGTCTTAGAATCTGACGATGCCCACAGGGTTCCCTTGGAGGTGGATGGTTCCCTGGATCAGGGGACCAGTGCGCTGCTCATGGCAGGGCCTGAGGCCACTAGCCAAGGAATCCTGGTTCTTCCAGAGTTCATAGATGCTGGTTTCAAGGGCCAAATTCACGCTACGGTTTCCACTCCTGATCCTCCTGTCACCATTCCTGCGCACACTCGTCTTGCTCACTTGTTGCCTTGTGAGTCTTCTGTTCCCAGGGTAGACCAGCAAGCTGGCGGAGGTGACGGCACTGAACTGCCAGGACTTCCGCAGGTCTACCGGGCTGCATCTATCTCCAATGAGTCACCACAGATGACATGTACCCTCATCATGCCAAAAGCACGTCCACATCGAGTTCGAGTCCAAGGTTTGATCGATACAGGTGCTGATGCAACGATCCTTTCCGCCGCTTCGTGGCCTCCTACGTGGCCTTTGTGCCCAGTGGGACTGAATATCGCGGGGTTGGGGGGAACAACGCAGAGTCGATTGAGTAAGCGACCTGTGTTTGTGAAGGATCCAGAGGGACACACGGCCTCCATTCGGCCTTATGTCACTCCAGCTCCAGTGAACCTCTGGGGACGGGACGTGTTGGCAGCTTGGGGGATGCGGATCACGACAAATTTTTGATAGGGGTCACTGTGTGCAAGGGCGCACCATATTCCACGCTGTCTTTACGATGGCTGACAAAAACACCAATATGGGAACCACAGTGGCCCTTGCCGAAAGACAAATTAGTCGCCCTTTGTCAGCTGGTTCAGGAGCAACTGAAACAGGGACACATTGAGCCTTCTACCAGTCCCTGGAACACCCCAGTTTTCGTGATTAAGAAAAAATCGGGGAAATGGAGACTGTTGCAAGATCTCCGGAAAGTCAATGCAGTGATGGAAAGTATGGGGAGTTTACAGCCTGGCATGCCTTCACCCACGATGATTCCCACTGAGTGGGAAATTTTGATCGTTGATTTGAAGGATTGTTTTTTTACAATCCCTTTGCACCCCTATGACAGACCAAAGTTTGCCTTTACTGTGCCTGCAATTAACAATGCGGAGCCTGTAAAGCGATTTCAATGGAAAGTGTTACCTCAGGGCATGAAAAATAGCCCGACTATCTGTCAATGGTATGTCGCGCAGGCCTTGTCTGGAATTCGTGTGCAGTTTCCAGCGGCACTCTGCTACCATTATATGGACGATATCCTGGTGGCAGCAGCCACCCAGGATGAGTTGCGGAGGTTACAGCCTCGACTGCTCGATGCCTTGCACTCCTATGGGTTGCAAGTTGCTCTGGAAAAGGTTCAACAACAGCCTCCTTGGAAATATTTGGGAGTCAAAATTTTGGATCGAACCATACAGCATCAAGAGGTGCAGTTCTCAGACACTATTAAGACTTTGAATGATGCCCAAATATTGCTAGGCATCATCAACTGGTTACGCCCATATTTGGGACTGACCAACGCACAACTTTCCCCACTTTTTAATATTTTAAAGGGGGACTCTGACCTAAACTCACCTCGACAATTGACTCCCGAGGCGCGACAAGTGCTGAACGAAGTTCAGCAAGCTGTTTCCGCTCATCAGGTTTATCGAGTGGACCCCTCTACTGATATCACTGTTTTCATTACTGCTCCAGACCTCCAACCTACGGGTATCATTGGCCAGTGGAACAAACAATGGGATGATCCTTTGCACATCCTGGAATGGGTCTTTTTGCCCCATCAGCCAAAAAAGACAGCACCCACATTGTTCGAATTGATAGCCTGCCCGATAATTAAATGCCGATATCGGTGTTTACAATTGATGGCAGCTGATCCCGCAACGATTGTTGTGCCAGTACCACGGGACAATTTCGAATGGAGTCTTGCTAATAGCGCTCCTTTGCAAAGTGCACTGCAAAATTTCTCAGGGCAGATTGCTTATCATCTGCCCAGTCACAAATTGTTTCAGCTGGCAAATTCGATCAATCTCATGTTGCGGCCAAAGAACAGCCGGGTGCCGGTCCGTGGACCCACCGTCTTTACGGACGGTTCTGGGAAAACAGCAAAGGCCATTGTTACCTGGAAGGAAGGATCTGAGTGGCAGGTGCTGAAAGGCCACGAGACAGGCTCTGCTCAACTGGTTGAATTGAAGGCAGTTGCCATGGCCTTTCAGCGGTTCTCTCAGGTGCCTTTGAATCTGGTCACTGATTCTGCTTATGTAGCAGACATAACCAAATGTTTGGATTGCTCACTTCTAAAAGAAGTCAATAACACGACTCTGTTTTCACTATTGCGAACCCTGTGGAAGGCGATTCAGGCTTGAGTGCATCCATATTATATTCTGCACATTCGAAACCACACCAATTTACCAGGCTTTTTAACAGAAGGCAATGCCAGGGCTGACATGTTAGCCAACCCTGCATGGGTGGCACTTCAGCCTGACAAAATTGCACAAGCCAAGGCATCGCACAATTTCTTTCATCAAAGCGCACATACCCTGCAGAAGCAGTTTCAATTGACGCCAACTGAGGCTCATGACATTGTCAGTGCTTGTGCTGACTGCCACGGACTCGCTGCTCCTCTGCCATCGGGGGTGAACCCCAGAGGTCTAAAGGCCTTGCAGCTGTGGCAGATGGATGTGACACACATTCCAGAATTTGGCCGAGTCAAGTATGTGCATGTGTCTATTGACACTTTCTCCTCAGCTATGTGGGCGACTTCCCATACTGGAGAAAAAAGTCGCGATGCCATTGCCCATTGGAAATTAGCCTTCTCAGTCCTGGGAGTGCCAGCCACTGTGAAAACCGACAATGGTCCTGCCTACGCCTCGCAGAAGACGCGGCAGTTTTTGCACCTATGGGGTGTAGACCATACGTTCAGTATTCCGCATTCTCCTACTGGCCAAGCCATTGTGGAACGCGCTCATGGTACTCTGAAGCGTGTCTTGGAAAGGCAGAGAGGGGGAATGCGTGGGGAAACACCACAGAGTCGATTGGAGAAAGCTTTGTACACAATCAATCATCTTACAGTGCCACCAAATTCGAATAATCCTGTGATTTTGAACCGCTTTCTCTCGTTGCAGTCATCAGGCGAGTTGCGTTTGCCCCGGGCGAAGGTATGGGTACGGAACCTACTTACTAACACCTGGGAAGGCCCACATGAGCTTATTGCTTGGGGTCGAGGGTATGCTTGCGTCTCCACAGATACTGGGGTACGATGGCTGCCTGCAAAATGCGTCCGCCCTGACCTGCGGCTCCCGAGACAGAACCAGCAACCTCAAAATGACAACCAGGATGCCGAACACCAACCGAGTGATCCTTCTGATGATGACCAAGAAGCCGGTCCATCCACAAGCAGAGACTGAAACTCATTCATGGAGTCAGAAAGCAAGGACTTTGAAAGCATGTTTTGTTGAATTACAGATTTATATGTAGATTTAGTTTTATATATACTTTATCTAGGGTATTGCATGGGGCCTCTTTGACCATCTTAATCAGCATCTGGTTCGGGTTCTGTTCGGTGGCTGGCCACCTCCGGACAGACCCCTTGAGTTTCAACCAGGCTCTGTTTGGTAACTGGCCATTATCAAACAGATCCTTCATGCTGATCCACTGGGGCTCACAAGCAATGCCTTCTGTTCTTAAACAAAAAGGGGGAGCTGTGGCTAGCACAGGTCTTTCCCACGGGAACTCTTCTTGTGTTTTGTAAATAAAGATAAAGTTTGGGTGGTGTTGGAGCAGTGTCCCAGAGCTTGGACAGTGCAGGCCTGGCCAATCAGGCCTGGGGGAAGGCTTCTGACTGACCAATCTGGGTGACTTTTGAGAACTCTATATATGTGATGAAATCAAAACAATAAAGGTCATTCCTTCTTGCCACTGAGAACTGATGCATTCATTACTCTGCTAGCTGCTCAACAGCGACAGTACTGCAAACATGGTGAGCTCTTCCACTAGACGGTTGATGGCTCGTAGCAGTCTCGCATGCTGACAATTTTTCTGGGAGCAGGTTTCGTCCATCTACTTGGTACCCATATAGGACCGGAATCTGTGGAGACACAACTGTAACCTCTACCATTAAATAAAAGTGGGGCAGGTCCCTCCCAGACCCCTGTTGTAGGGTTTTTATACATAATTTGAACTCCTGGGGTAGCCTGCATCTTTATCTGACTATAATGAGTGACTACGGGCAGATTTTCTGCATCACCCGCTATGCTCAAGAAATTCAGTGTGAAAATGACTTTCGCTAGATGCACACTGGGGTCTGTTTCTTCATCATTCTTCTGCTTGGTTAGATACTCTTTTATTGTTCGATGGGCTCTCTCTACCATGGCTTGTCCAGTAGATACGTGAGGGATTCCTGTGTTGTGCTTGATGCCCCATGTTTGTAAGAACTGCTTGCATTTTCGGCTCACATAGGTGGGTGCATTATCAGTCTTTATCTCTTTGGGCACCCCCATAACTGCAAAGCAGGAGGTTAAGTGTCTAATTACATGGCTTGCCTTTTCTCCTGCCTGAACAGTTGCCCACATCATTTTGGAAAATGTGTCTATAGTAACATGAACACAGGAGACTGGGCCGAATTCAGGTACATGGGTGACATCCATTTGCCACAGTTCACATGCTTGTAGGCCTCTGGGATTCACTCCGAGGCCTAAGCTCGTGTCATGCTGGCTGCACTGCGGGAACGCTCGGACGATTCCTCGGGCATTGTCCATTGATAGTGCGAATTGCCTGTGTAGAGCCTTAGCTGATAGATGGAACACTGAGTGGCTTTCTTGAGCAGCTGTGAAGGAGTTTCGTGGGGCTTGTATTATTGGGCTAACAAGAGCGTCTGCTCTAGCATTTCCTTCACCTAGGCCTTGTGTGGTGATGTGACTCCTGATGTGCAAGATGCTACAGATTTCTGTCGTGGATGTCCCGCTGGATTTGCAGGAACAGTTGTTCTAATCGTAGGTTTGAGGATGTCTTGATCAAGGCTTGTTCGATTCTTAGGACAATGCTGACAATATATAAGGAGTCCGAGACGATGTTCAGGGGCATGCTGCGCCATTGTGTGAGTGCCCGGGCAACTGCTGCCAGCTCAAGGGTTTGCAGCGAATTGCATGTTTCTCCCTTGAGGGTATATTCTTGCCACTCCCCATTTTCCATCCATGTGCAGGCAGCTTTTCTCTTTTGCCATCCCGCATCAGTGTATACTGTGAGACCTTGGATTGGCCTAGCGTGGACCTTGGGCTCTTCTACCCACAGCTGTTCTCCTATTATCTTGATCCGAGGATCTACAGGGTATCGGTCTAGGAGTTGTCCTGGGTATGCATCCAAGGCGATTTGCATGTCTGTTGAATTTTGTATTAGCCAATCTCGTAGCTCTGCTTTCAAGAGTATACTGAGAAATACAGCTTCATGTCCCGAGATTTCTACAATTCTGGTGCGTGTTTTTCGAATAAGAGCTGAGAGCATCTCTGTGCGTGACCACACACTTTTTGGTGGTTACAGACTGATGAACACCTGTTGTAACGTGTGTCCTTCCTGTCCCTGACCCCGCCCCCCTGACCCCTTCTGACTGGATGTGAGTCAGGACCGCCTTCCATCCCTAGAGATAAAAACCCCAGCAAGATCCGGAACGGGTCTCTTTGGTTCTGGGCTCGTATGGAACCTGTACCTTCCCTTTTCTTCCCTTCCCCCTCCTCAGTCTCCCCATTCCTCCCCTGTTTTCCACAATAAAAACACCATGGAGACCAGGAACCAAACAGCTGCCTTTCTAAACTTGCGACGCTTCTACAAGGACCGCGTCTGACCAGCCCCACAGCTCGTGGCCATGGAATGACCATCCTGCGTGTTCCGGTTCTGGGGCAGCCCTCCCCCCGCAGCAGGGGAGAGCTGCATTTCAGGTTCTGCACTGCTGCAAACACCCATTCTAAAATCACAATGTGTTCTTCGGGACAGGTAGTTCGTGCATGTTTGACTGGTTGTTCTTGCATCTTTGGAGTCTTGGGCGTCTTGGCAATCTTGGTGGTCAACACAGTTGGGGTCTCTCCCCTTCTTTCTTTTAGCCAAGACGTCCATTGGCAAATAATTCCAAAGGGGGCGATGGTTTGGTTTAGTAATAGGGAGAAGAATGACTGATATTGTGCAGTCTATAACAAGCAAGTGTAAAACCTGTTGCAAAAACAACCCCGACACAAGCAAGAGAGCAGTGTTAGGAGTGACCAAGGCAGGGCATCTCCTGGGAGATTACTGGCAAATAGATTTTGCTGAAATGCCACATAAAGAAGGATACAAATATGTGTTAATATTGGTTGATATGTTCAGTAGATGGCCTGAAGTTTATCCCTGTCGCACCAATGCAGCAAAGGAAGTAGTAAAAGCCTTGCTCAACCATATAATTCCAAGGTTTGGGGTTCCTTTGGGAATGTCATCAGATAGGGGACCACATTTTGTTGCAACAGTGATCGGGGAAGTTAGCAAGATTTGGGGACTTACTTGGGGCTTGCACACACCATACAGGCCCCAAGCAAGTGGCAAAGTGTAACTTATGAATGGAACCCTCAAAGCCCAGATTGGTAAAATCTGTCAAGAAACATCTATGACATGGGTTCAGGCTTTGCCTATAGACTTACTGAGTGTCCACATACAGCCAAGACAGAGGGACAATATAAGTCCCTATGAAATCTTATATTGCAGGCCATATCAGGTTCCACATATCCCAGGGGAAATTCACATGAGAGGAAAAATTGATTTACCGAAATACTTAATGGCTTTGAGTTCCACCTTGCAGAAGCTCCAGAGATTCGTTGTGCTGTCCAAACCTATAGGATTGCACACCCCTGCTCACCCATTTCAGCCTGGAGACTGGGTCTACATCAAGTGGTGGGACAGTGACCCCTTGCAAGCTAAGTGGAAGGGACCATTCCAAGTTTTGCTGACTACCCTCACTGCTGTCAAAGTTGCTGGGAAAGGACCATGGATCCACTACTCCAGAGTGAAGAAGGCTTCTTCCCCTGAGACCATCGAGAAGACAGAGAGTGATGCAAATCAAGATGATGTGGTTTAAATTGTTCTTTACATGTCTGTTGTTTGCCCAATTGGTAACCATGACCCAGGGTTCAGCCCAGGAGTTGCACAATACTGTGGTCCAAAATGTACCCAGAGCTCTTAATATGAGCAATTGCTGTATCTGCACCCAGTTACCACCTCTAGATGGGAGGGGTAAGTGGCTATTGATCCAGTATTGTAATAAAAGAGGAGCATACAAAAAGGTGGCAGCAACTCAGAGCCAATGCTGCCTTTCTGCCTCCTATACCCCTGAGCGGCCTGGTGGAACGTGGGAACTAGACAGTTCGCTGCGTGCTCATGAATGCTACAGGAAAGGCCTTTCTTTCTTCATATTGTCATAAGACCAACTCCAGGGAAATACTCAACACAAGATCTGTGACAAAGATCAAGTTGCTGGAATGGAAATTAGCTCTACCACTTGAGATGGGGGTGTATTGGATATGTGATGATAAGGCCTGGAAAATTCTGCCTGTAAATAAAGATCAGGCCTGTGCCCTCAGGGCTGTAATCCCAAATATAACAATATTTGACCAAATTAAAAAACTGCATAGAAGGGAGAAAATATCTCTTAATCCCCTAATTGAACGTCCCACAGTTTTCCATAGTATAGTGAGAGCTCTCCTTCCCTCTTATGGAATAGTTGAACTGGAGAGAGCGAGTGTGAACATCTCAAGTGTTATTGAAATATTAAAAAACATACTGTTGATGCAATTATAGCTTTACAGGAAGAAGTCCACCGCCTGTCAAGGGAGATGACGCAGCACAGGATAGCTCTCAAATTCCTACTTGGCACGCATGAAGGGGTATGTGATATTTTTAATGCCACCTGTTGTGCCTTTGTGGACCAGGATAGAAGAATTAAAGATTTGGAAGAAATTTGGAAGGGGAATCAAATTCTACATGAAGGGGGTTCCAGAAATTACACTTTGAAATTCAACCACATTTACCAGACTGGGCCTGAGTAAAGGAAACATTTATAATAGTTGTAATTGTAGTTACTATTTTTGCTATAGCTGGTTGTGTAAACCGGTGCTGTAGTTAGTGTAGTATAGAGACTACACAAGGTAAAGTCTTGTTAGTCTCTAAAAAGGGGGGAAATCATGCCTGAGGTTTTTTTGTCTTTTCTTTCTATACCCTTTTTTTTACATTTTTATACCTTTTCCCTGACATAACGACGAGAGGGAACTCACGGCAGTCTCAATATGAGATATAGAGTAAGCTCCATTTTATTTCACCAAACGAGAAACTTATATACTGTTACAGATGTTACTAATTATAGTTACACACGTATCTGCAGTCTGTTCTCACACATTCAGGGATCCTCCTGTTGACTCCCTTATTCTTTTCTCATAACACTTCTGACTCCTTATTCTTTCCCATGACATTCTTCTCACAGCTCAGAAACACAGTTGTGGTTCCCAGGTGTTAGTTTCTCATAACAGCTTGTTAGGATTTTTACTGAGGCCTGACTATGCTGAGGCTTTGCTCAGGCCTGTTTAGTTAGCATAAGTTTTGCTGGAAAACTGCGTTTTCCAACATTTCCCTTTCATCGTACCCTTCACAAACACTCCTTGTACCTTAGCCCTACATGTTTATAACCCTTGTATTCTGATATTTAGCTTAGTTTGGGGGTTCTCTGGGGGCAAAACGAAACAGCCCTACTATCTCAAAACTGGAGGCTCCAAACTTGGATGGAGCCTCCTCTCTGGAACACATTTTTGTAAACTAGGCTGTAGTCTCACTTGGGGGGGGTAGGAATTAGAATAGGGGGACAATTACTTCATTTGTTAAGTTTCTTATTGGGGGATTTTAGGTAGATATGCTAATTTGTGAGGTCCATAAAATTGTATATGTGTTGTACACAGTGTGTGCTCCTGGGCGTGTTTCCACCTTTGACGAGGGTGCACCTGGGATCCTATTAAAACCAAGATAATACCCTTTTTTCCCTATAGTGCTGTGTCTGCCCCTTATTTTTACCAGCTTTTAAGGCATCAGGGGATTTGGGATAAGGGGAATGGAGTGGGAGGATGAGGGGGAGGAATTAGGATGGGGGAACTGGATAGGGGAATGGGATGGGGGGGAATTAGGATGGGGAATTTAGGATAAGGGGAATGGGATGGGGCATTTGGGATAAGGGGGATGGGATGGGATGGGATGGGATGGGATGGGATGGGATGGGATGGGAAGCGGGCAATGGCGTAGGGGGACTGGGATAGGGGGTTCAGTGGGGGGCATTGGGATGGGAGAATTGGGGGATTTGGATGCAGGGATTGGGATGATGGGATCCCCCCATGATCCATGAATCTTGGTTTTTTCCAGGTGGAGCCGGCTGTGTCCCTGCTGCTGGAGGCATTCCAGGACCCATGCACCCTCAGGGCTGCCAAGGGCTGGTTCCTGGCACGGGCCCAGGCACTGCAGCTGCTGGCCAGCATCCTGGAGCTGCCCCATTCCCACCTGGAAATGCCGCTCCGGCTGCAGATCCAGTGGCATGGTGAGCGGGATGGGGAGGGATGGGGGGAAAGATGGAGTTTGGGATGAGGAGGGAGAGGGAGTGAGTTTGGGAATGGGGAGAGAGAGGGAGTTTGGGATGAGGAGGGAGAGGGAGTGAGTTTGGGAATGGGGAGAGAGAGGGAGTTTGGGATGAGGAGGAGGAAGAGGGAGAGAGTTTGGAAATGAAGAGGAGGAAAAGAGTTTGAGGATGAGGAGGAAGAGGAAGAAGGTTTGGGAGAAGGAGGGAGGGAAAAAATTTAGGGAGGAAGGGGAGGAAGAGGGAGATGTGGAGTTGCAGTATGATGACAGCAGTGACAGCAGTGACAGGGGGATGACGGACCTTTAAAGCCAGACTGATCTTCTGTCTTTCGTGCGGAAGAAACCTTGGGATCAGTAAACACAGACTGATCACAGGGGAATTTGGAGGAGTACGCGAAGGGCTCATAAAACCGTGGGTCCGCTTGAAAGTAGAAGAACATTGCTTGTTACCGTAAATGATAGTGTTTACTTAGTACCATAAAAGGTAATGTTGTGGAACAAGATAGTTGATTGAAGTACGCTTTAGTGTAGAGTTACTTCCTGGTTGTGTTACGATATATGAGAATTTACTGCTGCCCAATAAACATCTTTGCCATACCACTGTGGAGATTGTGTGTTTAACGCTGCAAATGGTCCCCACTGTCTGAGGAGCGATAACTCAGCGATCTGTCCATCCAGCAGCATGCCCCATGGAACTGAAGTTCTGCTGAGAGGAAGCAGCTGCTGATTAAATCACCTAGGTGGAAGAGGTGAGCTGTGGGGAACATGGGTAATAATATTACTACAGAGGAGCAGTCTGTCCTCGACTCAATGAAGCAGTTGCTAGAAAAGCATGAGAAGACTGTCCTCTAACTTGCTTAAACGGCTTTTGAGATGGACTGTGGCCCATGGAAAAGGGGTGACCACCGTAAGCATTTTTACTGCTGATCTGTGGGACAGTATAGGGGTCCAGTTGTGGGTTCAAGCTACAAGAGGAGACCAGGCAGCAGCCAAACTGCTCCCTTCATGAAGAACGGTCCTAGAAGCTATGAGGAAACAGGAAGGGTCCCAAAAACCCCCCATGGATACTGTCTGCACACTCCCTATAGTATCTAAAGCAGGCCCTGCGGAGACAGCGCAGGCAAAAGTGGAAATGGATGAGACAAAAGAAGCATCCACACACAGGTTAAGCCCACCTTTACCTGGGATTCTGATGATGATTCCTCGGACCTTTTTGATCCTGGTCACATAGACCCAAATGATGAGCCCAATTTATTTCCACCAGACCCCCACGGTAATTGGGCTCGGATTCAAAGGCTTTGAAGTAAGGGGAATATGAAATAGCTGACCGCATTGTTGCTCCTGTTAACTACCCTCCGCAGCAGCAACCTCAGTGGGAAGGTCTGCCTTTTTCTATGATAAAAGAGCTATGGAGGGGAGTAATGGAATTTGGCATTGACTCTCCCTTTACAAAAAACATGCTTGGCAAGGTGATGAACTCTTATACTCTGATTCCTCACAATATAAAAGCAATAGCTAACCTGATACTTACAGCTTCGCAATATACCCTGTGGGAGGCAGAGTGGAAGCAATATCTTCAAGCCCATCTGTTAGAATATCGGGGTAGCGGGGACCACCAAAGAGCTGCTATGACTTTGAATCACCTTATGGGGGAGGGGGATCACATCAGAGCTGCGGTTCAAACACGTTCTATTCCCCAACTGATATTGCATGAAATACGCGGGAATGCTTATTGTGCGTTCCTTAAAGTTCCTGACGTGGGTGTCAAGGTCCACTTATAAGTGGACGCATGATGGTTCATACCAGCTATGATCTTGGAGTGCAAAAAGAAAAAAGTAAAGCATAAGTAATTCAACAAGTCAAGGGAGTTAAATTTCAATCCAAAGAGGAACTTTATTAATTTAGCCTGTAAAGCAGCCTGTGATAGAGAGAGAGAGAGAGAGAGAGAGAGAGAGAGAGAATTGGGAAAAGATAGGGAGAAAAGGGAAGGAAAGGGGTCTATAGCTACCACCACGGGTCCACAGATGTCTGGCGTCTCTGGGGGTCCCGTCCAGAAGGCATTCCTCTGCCTCTGCATCGATCAATGTGATCTCACGGTGGGGAAGATCTTCAGAATTCAGTTATTCTGGAGCTGTCTTTTATGCTAGTCCATACACCTGGTCCCTCCTTGTGACCCGCCTTTGCTCCCCCTTAATTCTTGTGGAGACATGCCAAACTCCACTTGGAAGGCCACACATGCCAAGAGAGGAGTGTCCGAGGCATGGTCAGCTTTGGAGGCAGGTTTTCTCACAATAGTGGATAGCAGGGAGTTTATGGGTTGGTGGTCCCATTTTGCGTCAAAGATTTTTCACGATAATGGGTGTCAGGGTGACAGGTGTAAAGCCTTCGTCACGTACCCGCTTTGGCAGGTACAAGGCCTTTGTTCTGTACCAGCTTAGGCATGTGCAAAGCCTTTCTTCATGCCTTCAAAATTTTAATTGGGAAAACACTGGGTGACTCACCAATTTCTATATATGTCAAATTCTCCAAAGCCATTATTGGGCAGAGATTTATTGGAAAATTTGGAAGCAGAAATTAAATTTTCCTAAGAGAAGGGAGTAAAAGTTATAATTCCTGAATCTAAATTTGTTGAAACAGCTACTATTCTCATCCAGGAGTGTTGTGGAAAAAATCCTAAAAAAGTTGAAGATGCTGTCATCCCAATAGTATGGGCCAGTGATTTTCCTGGGAGATCCAAAAGAACTGAAACCATGAGTATTGCACTCAAAACGGGAATAACACTGGTAATGCAGAAGCAGTACCCTCTGAAATTAGAAAGTCAGAGGGGACTAGCACCTGTAATTGAAAAATTTCTTAAATTTGGGTTGCTAGTTGAATGTGAATCTAAATACAACACACCCATCCTGCCAGTAAAGAAGGTTGAGAGTAAGAGTTACAGATTAGTGCAGGATTTAAGGACAATTAACAAAATCACAGAGGACATAGATTCAGTTGTAACAACCCCCTACACTTTTTTGACTGATGCCTGATGGGTTTTTTGTCCTTTTTCTTTATATTTTTATACCCTTTTTATATACTTTATACCCTTTCCCATTCCCTGTACCTATTATTCCCTTTATCTCAGCCCTACATGTTTATAGCCATTGCACTCTGATAGTAGCGTACTTCGGGGTTCTCTGGGGAAGACAAAACATTCTTACTTATCTCAAAACTAGAGGCACCAACCTTGGATGGAGCCTCCTCTCTGGAACATGTTTTTGTAAACTAAGTTGTAGCCTCATTTGGGGGGGGTAATTAGAATAGGGGGACAATTACTTAATTTGTTCGGTTTCTTATTGGGGGATTTTAGATAGGTATGCTAATTTGTGAGGTTCATAAAATTGTATATGTGTTGTACACAGTGTGTGCTCCTGGGCGTGTTTCCACCTTTGACAAGGGTGCACCTGGGATCCTATTAAAACCAAGGTAATACCCTTTTCCCCTATACTGCGGTGTCTGCATCTTATTTTTACCAGCATTTTAGGCATCATGACCACACTCACAAATGAACTAGGGTGGTTCAAAGTTTTAGATCTCAAGGAAGCCTTTTTCTGGATTTCCATAAGTGAAAATACTCAAAAACTCATGGCTTCTGAGTGGAAAAATCCTGAGACAGGAAAAAAAGATTCAAGTCACCTGGACAGTGCTACTCCAAAAGTGCAAGAAAAGCCCAACTATATTTGGACATCAGCTGTCAAAGGAACTGGAGGACTGAAGAAAACCAGAACCAAGAAGAGAAATCCTTCAATATGTTGATGACATCCCGATTGCAGCCAAAACACAAAATGACTGCATCCAACTCACTATAAGTCTTTTGAATGTTTTGGGCTTAGGTGGATATTGAGACTCAAAGGAAAAGGCACAGGTTGCCAAAGAAACAGTAGTTTACTTGGGACTGGAAATTTTCCGGGGCTGTCGACAACTCAGCAAAGGATGAAAAGAAGCTATCTGCCGACTTCCAGAACCCCACACGGTGAGAGAGATGCAAGCTTTCCTTGGTATGGTAGGTTGATGTTGACTTTGGGTGGCAAAGTATGGAATACTAGTAAAACCTCTGTATGAAGCCCTTAAGGCAGCTGAAAAAAGAACCATCAACTGGACAGAGAAAGCAAGATCTGCATTTAAACAACTAAAACATTCCTTGATGTCTGCTCCAGCCCCGGGGCTGCCAGACCTAACTAAACCTTTTGAACTTTTTACATACGAGCAGCAGAATGTTGCTCTAGGGGTACTGGCACAGCACCTTGAGGACTGGCAAAGAGCTGTGACCTATTTTTCAAAACAGCTTGACAATGTTAGCCAAGGGTGGCCTAGGTTTCTGAAAGCTGTGACAGCAACTGTTGTCCTAATGTGGCAGGATGTTCCCCCCCCTCTGCTGAGTCGCAGAAGATGAATGGCTCAGGTTAACAGCCTAGCTGGGGTTATTGTCTTGCATGGGAGACAGGAGCTTTATGAGTTTTTGCAGTTTGCCAGGCTTTAAGATAGCTAGTTCCCCAAGACTCAGTCCCGTTCACAAGATTTTTTGATATTTGGCCGATTAGTCTAAAAATACCATTTATTAGACACAGAAAATAACAAACATACAAACATAGAACAGATTGACACACATAGACGCACAATGAATGCATAATTGCAACACTATAATAGCTAAAATGCAATTATGGGGTAAAAGCTTGCTTGAACTATAAAAATAGTTCCAAAAAACTGCAAGTTAAGAAATGCTTGCTTGAACTATAATGCAAGTTAAGAAAGGTACCTATAAGTTAGCCGGAATAATACAATTTAGGAAACCAATGATCTTACCAAATCCAATTTTGGAGCTGGAATAAATTAGACTTCCTCACCCAATCCCGCGAGAAGTAACCACAGGGCTGCGTCCAGACACCTGGGGAGAAAACTTTCCCTCACGCTCCAATGTCCATGTAGAAAAGCTTCTACCTTTCTGAGATTTTGTGGTGTTTTTATAGGGAAAAGAGTGTGGATTTGCGGTCACTTAAAAATTTTTCACATTCTCTCAGTGTCTCACCTTGACTTCCAGGCGGCAGTACTAGATAGCCCAGATTAAGCTATCAACTTAATCTGAGCCATTCATCTCCAGCCAGCGATCAGGGAGAGAGAGAAGGGGGAGGGAGGAAACGTCCTGCCACAGTTATCTGTTGGCACCTGAAAGTCTAAAACCACTACCCCTAACTCATATTGTGGAATGAAGAGAGAATGTGAGAAAATAAACAACAATAATTTTTGGTGACCACACACGGCACACTCATCCTATAAAACACTCACGAAGTTTCAGAAAAGGTAGAAGCTTTTCTACATGGACACTTGAGTGTGAGGAAAGCCTCTCCCCAGAGTATGGACACAGCTCTGTGGTAACTTCTTGCAAGATTGAGGGAGGATTCTAATGTATCTCAGCACCAAAATTGGATTTTGGTAAGATCATTGGTTTCCTAAATTGTATTCTTTTTTGCTAGCCATTATAACAATAATAGGTACTTTTTAAGCACTCTATTGTTCTTAGTCTCCCTATTTTTGGACAATATATATATATGTTTGTTTAGCTATGAGTAGCTTTTCACGTATTGTGCAGTAATAAGTTGTCTGGTTCTTTGCTCTATTCTCTCTTGTGTCTAATAAACAGTAATCTATTTTATATTAGACCTAAATCGGCCGTCTTTAAAAGGACTTTTAAGCAAGACTGGGTTTTTGGGGTGCTGGTCACTCTGAATAGGTTGATCACTAGTTGTCATAGGCCTAGGCAGCTGGTAAAATCTATCCACCCTCTGTCTCCACTCGTAACACCTAATACAAGAAGCTCATAAATTCACCCTTGGGCAGCCCATTGTCTTGTATGTACCCCACACCGTGATCTCTGTGCTGGAGCAAAAGGGAGGACACTGGTAATCCCCTAGCATACTGCTGAAATACCAATCTGTGTTGTCGGAACAGGACAATGTTACCCTGAAAACATCTGTTGTAAACCCTGTAATGTTTTTGTCATCCCTATTACTTGATGAAATGCCTGAGCATGACTGTTCACAGACAATGGAGGAGACCTATTCCAGCAGACCAGACCTGAAGGATGTGCCTCTGGAAAAACCAGACTGGGAACTGATCACACTGACCAGAGCTCTAGAACTGAGCAAAGAAAAGAAGGTAAACATATGGACTGTGATTCCAAATATGCCTTCAGTGTTGTCCATGCCCACAAAACTATTTGGAAGGAACGTGGCCTGCTGACTGCTCAAGGTAATGGCATTAAACATGCAAAACAAATCCTTGCACTCCTGCAGAGCATCTAGAAGCCTACAGAAGTAGCTGTCATGCATTGCAGAAGTCATCAAAAGGAGAAGACAACCCCTGAAGTGGGAAATCGCTTTGCTGATGAAAGAGCAAGAATAGCAGAAAACTGCATACTTGTGATAGTACCACAGAAAGAAGTAGATCTGACAAGGTTTGCTCCAAAATATGATCAGTACCACAAATTAATTAAGTTTCTTAAGGCTGAGATTAAAGAAGGTGGGTGGGCTGTTACCCCGATAAGCCAGGTTGTAGTCCCAGCCCCGCTCCTTTGAAAAATAGCAGAGAGGGAACATGAGAGTACCCACTGGAGAACAGAAAACCTTTTAAAACATCTGAAGAAAGTAGTGATAGGGAGAGGGATGACTGATACTGTGCAGTCTATAACGAGCAAGTGTAAAACCTGTTGCAAAAGCAACCCCAACACAAGCAAGAGTGTTTGGAGAACTGCTTGTGCTTCTGTAACAATAGATGAAATGACTATAGATGGCAAGAATTATTACAATTTTTGTGTTTGTAATTTTATTAAGATTGTTGGGTGTGACTTTTCTTACTTCGTGCCAGTCGTATCCTACCTGTTGATAAAATCCAATTACACGATGTTTCACAAATTATTACCTGTGCTTGTTGGAATGAACCTTACATTAGTAAAACAATTGGTGTAACTTCAAGATTTGATAAAAATTTTGAAAAAGGTCCAAGAGAATGGGAGAAAAACCTTGATAACAATTCATCATGACACAGAATAAATAAACAGGGTCCTGCAAAGGGTAAAACAAGATGCAAGCCACAATAGGTGGCACGTGCTTTTTAGATGGTCACCCACTGCAACTGGCATTCTAATTAAGCTGTGTCACCCCATTACTGTTCTTTTAATATTAGTTTTAATTAGCCTTGTTTTGTCTGTTATATTGTTTGTTTGGAATTGGAGAATGTTACAGCAACTGACAATCCTAACTTCTATATCTAATGCACATGGGAAAGCATTAAGGGACACCTTCCGAACAGTACTGTTAGATAGGAAATCTTTATATTAGTAAAAGAATTTACTAATTAAACAGAAAAGGGGGGATTGATAGAAGGAAATCAAGGATTAAGGGTTTTGTGTAAAAAGCTTGCATTGCTCACTTGATTGCTTGCTCAACATTTATTATGCTTAGGAAACCGAAAACAAGGACACAGGCTATTGATTAAAGGAAGCAACCTGACTTGGTTCTTGCTCTGGACCCCTGAAACCGTCTGAGACCAGCTATGAGGCTAGGGCGAAGTCCAGGAGTCCAATGAGCATGCTTTCGACAACAAAGGTTAAAAGTGCAATACTGAGGAAGACTAGTTACTCTCTGGAGATCCCGGCCAAAATCTCTGAGACTACCAGGAGGCACTGCGCTGACGCAAGCTTACATATTGATGACTAAGGACTATGCAAATGATTCCGAGGATAGGCTATGAATATGTATAGGCATGTTAGGCAACTTAATGAATATGTAACATGTAACCCAATATAAACCAAGCAAAGTACCACTGACAGTGCTCATGCCTTTGGAGGAGCGATCCCCCATGCGCTTCGGGGCTGAATAAAACATACCTACTTTACAACTTTCGAGTTGTGGACTCTATCTGTGCATCGGGGGATGTTGGGTGCTGGGGAAGGAGGGAATGAGGGGAGAATTTGGGATTTTGCAGCCTGGAAAGGGGTCCAAAAACCTGGATCCAGCTCTGTTCTCAATGGATTTAAATACTGGAGGCAAAGGAAGGGATAATTTGGGATTCAGAGTCCCACAGGAAACAATTCCCAGCTAGATTTTAATTCTGGAGGGGAAGGAAGGGATATTTGGGATTCTCCATCCCCAGGAGGGGTCCGGGGTCCCACAGGAAACACTTCCCAGTGGGATTTTAACTCTGGAGAGGAAGGAAAGAATAATCTGGAATTCTCATCTGTGGTGGTTTTGATTGGCCCAAAACATCAGTGAAGTGTTTTTAACATCTAAGAGAAATTTAGACTCCTCAGAAGCTGTTCTAGTAGGCCTAAGAAAGTGTCTGAGGGGTGGAGTGTAGCACAAAGATAGTTCCTGTGTGTCCTGAGTGCAAGTTCTAAAAGTTTTTACATCAAATCCAGCAGAGCCAATCTCTGATGGCTCTGAAGGTGATGAACATGCTGCCGGCCAAGTTTAGGCCAATTAAAGGTGCTGGTTACACCTCTGTGAAAACATATTTAAGAAAAATTCAAAACAAAGCAACCGTGCACTTCTTTCACTTCTTTGTAGTTAGAAGAAGAAGTAGAGGTGAAAATATGTAGAGAAAGAACAGCATAGAGAGTACCAAGATCAGTGAAGAAGATGGGAGAAGAGGTGCTCCAGTGCTAGAGCTGAAAACCCTCTGCTAGCCACAGTAAAGGCCATGGGGGGGGGGGGCAGGAGGTCCCCCTGCAGCCCATGTAGTCCACAAGAGTGCAGAAATTCTGCCCACAGCCCACGCCAGAAGGGCAGGTAAATGCCTGAAAAAGACTGTGAACCAGTGAGAGTCTCATTTAAGAGTTAAAACTGCAAAGACCTTGCAAGAGAGAGAAAAGCCTTGCTCCTGGCATGGAAGCAGCCTGGCCTCGGCTTGGGAGAGTCTGCACAGCACCCTATGAACAAAAAAACTCATGTTGCAGCAGAATTTCAGGCGAGATGTTGCTCGTGAGATTAGACCCACGCCAAAAAAGTTCTCAGAAAACTGTGTCTCGTGAGAAAGACCCCTGGCTAAGTAAAGAACCTCTTTTCCTGATTGGACTGACCAGAGGACCCCTCAACCTGCCCCCATCTGTGTTGCTAGTTTGAGAGAGAAAGAAGGGGGGGGGTGAGTGCAGAGACTGCTTCTTAAGAAGGTGGAGGTGAGAGCAGAAAACTGTCTAAAGAGAGAGAGAGAGAAACAAGTAGAGATAAAGAGTATTTGTAGTAGAAAAATTGTAGTGATGAATAAATTGGAAAATCTGCTCTGTGAACTGAAAAAAGACCCCACACCCTGCCCCCCCCACCTGGCTTGTGGATTGTAAAAGAAGAAAAGGAGTAAATACTATAAGTTCGTAAGAAAGAGAAAAGAGTGAACAAAATAATGTATGAAAAGTTTATTTTTGCCTTGCATTTATCCTCCAATTCTGTTAGGTAATTAAATCACCTTTTGCAACTTTAAGCTTGAAGCCTGTTTGCCCTTTTTCGTGCGTCCTCCTGGCAAAGTCCTGTCTCAAACCCATGACATCATCCCAGTGGGATTGAACTCTGGAGGGGAAGGCAGGGATTCTGGGGCAGAGTGAGTGGTGGGGAAGGAGGGAATGAAGGGAGAATTTGGGATTTTCCAGCCTGAAAAGGGGTTCAAAAACCTGGATCCAACTCTGTTCCCAATAGATATAAACTCTGGAGGGGAAGGAAGGGATAATTTGGGATTTTCCAGCCCTAGGAGGGGTGGATCCAATACTCTCCTCCCTGGAATTAAACTGTGTGGATAAAAGGAGGGATATTTGAGAATGTCCAGCCCCAGGAGGGGTACAGGACCCTGGATCCAGCACTCTCCTTCCTGGATTTTAAATATTTGGGATTCTCCAGCACAAAAGGAGTTCAGGAACCCTAATCCAATTCTTCTCCATCCCAAATTACTCTGGGGAAATCCCTGGATGAGCCAAAACTCAGCTTGGAGCCCCTCTGGATGCTTCAGCAGCTCCTGCCTGAGGCTGATCCTTTCCTCATTCCCAAACTGGGATCCCTGGGATCCCCAGACTGGAATAATTGGGATTCTCCAACCCGAAACTTGGATCCCTGGGATCCCCCAATTCCCAGACCAGGATCCCTGGGATCCCCCAATTCCCAGACTGGGATCCCTGGGATCTCTGGGATTCTCAGACTGGGATAACTGGTATTCTCCAACTCTACGGTGGGATCCCTGGGAACCCCTGCATTCCCAGACCAGGATAACTGGGATCTCTGGGATCCCTGGAGGTGGGGATGGCTCAGCTCCTTCTCCCCCCATTCCCAAACTAGGATCACCCCCATTCCCAGACTGGGATAACTGGGATCCCTGGGATCTCTGTGATCCCAGATTCCCTCTCCAGCCCCGGGACTCACTGGGATGGGGCTCGAGCAGGAACAGGGCATGCTGGAGCTGAAAACCCTCTACTAGCTGTGGTGAAGATCATGGGGGAGCAGGAGGTCCCCCTGCAGCCCATGGAGTCCATGGGGATGCAGAAATCCACCTACAGCCCACACTAGAGGAGCAGGTGGATGCCTGGAAGAAGCTGTGATCCAGTGTGAGTCCGGTATAAAGAGTTAAAACTGCAAAGGCCTTGCAAGGGAGAGAAAGGCCTTGCTCCTGGGATGGAAGCAGCCTGGCCTCGGCTCGGGAGTCTGCACCTTATGGACAACAGGACTCATGTTGCAGCAGAATTCAGGCAGGATGTTGCTCATGAGATTGGACCCATGCCAAAGAAGTTCCCAGAGGACTGTCTCTCATGGGAGGGACCCCATGGCTAAGTAGAGGACCCCTCTGCATGACAGACTGACCAGAGAATGTGGAAAGCTGGCTTCTAGAGAAGGGACACGTAGATGTAGATAGATTGCTACTTAACAAGCCACTTCTTAACAATAGCCATATTCAGCCAACTATTAATTAGAGACCTGCGTCCAATCAGCAATCTAGGTCACCATGACTTTCCTTCAACATGGAGATCGTAGGAGCCGTCAAGAATGCGTTAATTGGCAACAAATATGCAGAAATCAGGCACTATAGGTAAACATAGATACATGTTAAGGCAAGTAGCCAAACTTAGGGCGTGGAAGTATATAACCAATAGTATTGTATGATTACAGAATATGCATGAGTTAGTTAACTACACTATAAAATTGTATGCTGTAAGTGAATAAACTGAAGCTTGTGGTAAATTCATATTGGATTGTCAAGCCTCCGTTTCTCAGCATAATGGTGACCCCGACGTTCAAGGGTCTCGCTCCCCTTTTGGCTGGATCCATCTGAGAGCGATGTAGCCACGGCTGACAAGACACCTGGCTCCGATACACCCCGGAGGGTCAAAGCAGTGAGCGCACGTACAGGACGACCGTTAATCAGGACGGGATCTGGACACTGCCGGACTTGCGACATTTATTTTGCACGCACCAGGCAAGAGGAGTGGCCGAACACCTCAGAGGGTGACAAATTGGGTGCGCGAATCACAATGCAGAGGCAAGCCATTTCTGACCTGTTATTAAGCTTTTTAGAAAAGCGGGGGATAAAGGTTAAGGATATAAAGAGTGATTTAATGGCGTTGACAGCATGGGGGTTGGCTAAAGGTTGTTTTATTGACCCTAACAACATTTTTGATCGTGATGAATGGCAGAAAATGGGGGATAAGTTGAGGGATGCTATTCTTGAAGATGATAAGGCTGGGAAAAAACTAGGCAAAGTGTGGAAGATAGTTACTAATGCCCTGGATCAGTATCACGCAGAACAGAGGGCGGCTAGGGCTGCTTCTGAGCGGCTGAGTCCACCTCCCCCGTCTACTTCAGGGCAAGGTAACGAGCGACCATGGCCGCTCCCCCCATTAACAAACACAGTACATATTCCCCCTACTAATCCATTTGCTGAGCCCTCTGAGGATGCGGTGCAGCCTTCCGCTCCGATCGAGTCTTCTGACCCAGTATCTCACAGGGCAGTTTTTCAGTCACCTGGCTTGTGGGGCCCCGATCTCCCACTTACTGGGAGTCTGGCTGCTCCCGGTGGGGTCGGGCAGGGGTCTGTGAATCAGCGTGAAGCTATGTGGAGGCAGATTGCTGCACAGGCGGCACAGGAGGGGGAGTTAGAGGCTGCCACTGACATGCTGAGTGCATTCCCAGTAGTTTTCGAACCGAATGCCGGGGGGGGGTTTACTGCTAGTATTTCACCTTTTGATTGGAAATTATTGTCACAGTTACGAGCGACTGTTAGTGAGTTTGGAGTTACGGGGGAACCCAGTAAACAAATGTTAGATTATATCTGGGGGTCAGGACTTCTGCTCCCCTGTGATATTAAAAGCATTATTAAATTGATACTTACTCAACATCAACAATTGCTGTTCAATGCTCATTGGCAGGCATTCTGCCAGGAGTCGGTGGGTCTAAATCGCCAACAAGGTGACCCACTATATGGAGTTACTCTGGATGAATTGATGGGGTTAGGTCCTTATCTAAGAAGTGAAGCTCAGGCATTTGTGGGACCAGAAAAGATTAGAGAATCTATGGATTTGGCTCGACAAGCTTTGAACAAGTTAAAGGTACCTGGTGGTCTTCCGTCCTACATGTCTATAAAACAGGGACAGGATGAGCCGTTGGGGTCCTTTGTAGATAAGGTGTCAACAGCCATCAAAACAGCAGGAACTGCTGAATACATGCAAGGTGCTATATTAAAGCAGTGTATATTACAGAATGGGAATGCTTCAATTCGAAACCTTATAATGACTTTGTCAGGGAATTGGTCTATAGAGGAACTTTTAGAAAGGGCTAATATGATTCCCACAGGCGATCAGGCTATGTTAGTCAGTGCTATTAAGGAACTAGGAAAGGGCTTGAAAGCACAGGCAGAAACCTCTCATAGTCAAGTCCTCGCCGCATTAGCCCCCCTCCGGCAGCCAAGGGCACCTCCAGCAACTCGAAAAACAAAGCTCCATTGTTTTCGCTGTGGACAGCCAGGGCACTTACGGCGAAACTGCACTGCTGGAGCAGTATGGTGTTCTCATTGCCAGACCCCGTCACACAGCTCTGCAGCTTGTCGGAGATCCCAGGGAAATGAGAATCGGAGCGCGAAAGGGGCCCGCGCTTTGACACAAATTGCGCCCGCCCAATTTCAGCCGCCTTACAACCAACCAATCCAGCCTCCTTACAGCCAGTTACCTGGCAACCAGCCACCGTCGGAAGCCTCGGGGTGGACCTGGCAACCGCAGTAGACGTTACCTTGGTGGATACCTCCCCCAAGCAGATACCTACTGGAATTACAGGACCAATTATAATCAGAGGACAGGCTGTTGGTGCTCTTTTGATCGGGCGTTCATCTGCGACCATGAAAGGACTGGACATTTTAACTGGATTAATCGATGCTGATTTTCAGGGTACAATTGACATTATGGCTCGGACATTTCATCCACCTATTCATATTCCTGCTGGATCTAAAATTGCTCAAGTGATCCCTATACCACAGTTGATTCAAAGTCCATCTGATCGGCCTCATCGAGGAACAGGAGGTTTTGGCTCCACAGGCCCTGCGGTTATGCTAACAGTGGATTTGAAGCAACGTCCACAAAAACGGATATCTTTGGAATATTCTGGTTATCGGATACAATTATCAGCACTTTTGGATACTGGAGCTGATGTCACGGTATTGGATGAAAACAAATGGCCTGCTCACTGGCCAGCATATGCATCTGGAGCTACTGTTTCTGGTGTAGGAGGTATCACCATGGCTCGTCGGTCACCACGTTTAAAAATTACCATCGATGACAAAGTTGTGGACTGTGTGGTACAGTTGTTACCACTTCCCCCAGGAGTAAATGCTTTAGTAGGCCGTGATGTTTTGGCCCAAATGGGAGTTGTATTAACATCGGAATCGCATTTCTAGAGGGGGCCATTGCATGGGCTTTCCCCATTCGTCTCACCTGGATTACAAATGAACCTATATGGATGGAGCAATGGCCTCTGAAAAAGGAAAGTCTGGAACAAGCACACTCATTGATACAAGAACAATTCCAACAGGGACACTTGCGTTTATCTACTAGCCCATGGAATACTCCAATTTTTGTTATAAAGAAAAAATCTGGAAAATATAGACTTCTCCATGATCTGCGTGCTGTAAATGAACAGATGCAACCTATGGGAACTTTACAACCAGGGCTCCCCACAGCATGCTACCAGATGAATGGTTTCTGCTTGTTGTGGACTTAAAGGACTGTTTTTTCACCATTGGACTACATCCAGATGACATGCAGCGTTTTGCTTTTACGCTGCCCTCAATTAACTGTGAGGCACCTGCACAGCGTTTTGAATGGACTGTATTACCACAGGGAATGCGGAACTCACCAACACTTTGTCAACTCTATGTGGATGCTGCTCTCAGGCCTCTCCGAACGGCCTGGCCAGAAGTAATCATCTATCACTACATGGATGATATATTACTGGCACAGAGCGCACCTTTTACCGCAGATCAGTTATATACCCTGACTAATCACTTGCGTGCTCAGGGCCTTACAATCGCCCCTGAAAAGGTACAGAACACATCACCATGGCGATATTTGGGATGGACAATAACAGACCATCAGGTTCGTCCTCAAAAACTGCAAATTCACACAAACATCCAAACCCTACATGATGCTCAAAAACTGATGGGTGACTTACAATGGCTTCGTCCTGTCATTGGTATTCCTAATGAACTGTTGAATGTTCTGCGGCCTCTACTGAAAGGCACTGAGCCAGCTACAAAAGTCACCCTCTCTACAGCACAGCAGGCGGCGATCCAGACTATCTCAGAACGTGTTGTACAAAATCATACATCGTGTCGTCTACTTGATGTGCCACTAAATATCACTGTGCTAACTGGCCCTCAATACCTTTTGGGTGCCATCACTCAGCGTAAAAAGAAAATGGGGGAAAATACCCCCACCACAAATGAGGATTACAATGTTTTGGTGCTGGAATGGTTAGCCCCACCCCTTCAACCACGAAAAACGATTCAGGAAAACATAATTACAATGGCAAATCTTATCAAACGTGGCCGCCAAAGGATAAGGGAGATCCAAGGAACATCGCCAGGGGAAATACAAGTACCACTGAAGCTGGATGACCTGAACTGGTACTTACAAAATTCTATGGATCTTCAGGCAGCGTTGCTGGAAGAGGGAACCCTCATCAGTATCCGACCTCTCCAGCCTTCTACGCTGGCATGGATGTCTAATCACCGATGGCTAATAAAGCCATTGCGGTCATCGTCTCCGCTTTCAGGAGCAGTGACTGTTTATACAGATGCTGGCAAACGCTCCCGTAAAGCTGCTGCGACGTGGATGGAGGAGAAGCAATGGCGACACAAAATTATTCCTGCAACATCGGAGGACTCTTTACAAACCTTGGAACTATCAGCAGTGGTCTGGGTCTTTACCAACTGGATAGACCAACCTGTTAACATCGTCACAGATTCTCTCTATGTCGCAGACATTGCTAACAGAATTGAGGAAGCAATGGTAAAGGATGTACAAAAACGCCGACTAGCGGAACTATTGATGGTGCTTAAACGCACCATTGGCCAAAGGACTGACCCATATGCCGTGTTGCATATAAGAAGTCATCAGTGGTCAGAGGGCCTTGGAGAAGGCAATGCCAGAGCGGACCGATTGGTAGCGGTGGCGGAAGCTCCAGTATCTTCCTTTGAGAGGGCCCGCCACGCACATATGAACTTTCATCAAAATGCAAGGGGTCTCCATAAGGGTTTTGGAATTCCACTGGCAGAAGCCAGGGCCATAGTGCGGGCCTGCCCTATTTGTAGTTTTCATAACCAGGGTGTTGGTTTGGGTATGGGAGTGAACCCCAAGGGGTTACAAGCTAATGAGTTATGGCAGATGGATGTAACACATTTCCCTGAATTCGGTAGATTAAAATATGTCCATGTTTGCATTGACACATACAGCCACATGATATGGGCAACACTACAGCCCGGCGAAAGAGCCCGGGATGTTATAAGGCACCTTACTAGTTGCTTTGCCGTATTGGGCAAACCCAAAGCTATCAAAACAGACAATGGACCAGCTTATTGTAGTGCCTTGGTGAAAAAATACATGCAACTTTGGGATATAAAACATACTACAGGAATTCCTCACTCCCCAACGGGGCAGGCAATGGTAGAACGAGCAAATGCAACAATAAAGGGTTACCTGGCAAAACATAAGGAGGTCTCAGATAGTAGAGAAAGGCTTTCTAAAACCCTGTTTGTACTAAATCATCTGTGTATATTTGGAGATCAGGATTTACCACCTATCTTAATTCATCACAAGGTAGTGGCACAGCCACCGGTACCACGCATGAAGGTCCTATATAAGGACCCCAAAACAGGCATCTGGGAGGGTCCAGTAGAGGTCATATATTCTGGCAGAGGTTATTTTTGTGTATCTTCCTCCACAGGCCCCCTTTGCGTTCCTAGCCGCTGGGTGAAGCCTGCACTTGATCAACCTGGCACGGCTACAGGTGCCCCCGATACCGCCGATCGATGAAACACCACGACTGATTCGGCTTCTACATTGTGCTCTTGATCCTATCTTGCGGCGAGCTGGGGTTCCAGTCGAGCGTTGGCAGACTTTATTAGAATTAAGAGATATTATAAATAGATTAGGCTCTGTACCCCCTTACCTGAATAGATACCCTTGTAGAAATTGTGCTAATCTGTGGTGTCAGGCATGGTTACTTATTAAGTGTGGTATTTGTAAGAAACGGTGGTGGGTCCATCAAGAAGTGTATAATACTTGTTGTTTGGCTTGCATTAATACACGCATAACTCGAATTGACTTTGCACATAACAGGCTGCAACAAGCTTTAGCCGCATTTACAGGGCTGCCTGATTGGCAAGGTTTGCAATTATTTGAATCTGAAGAGCAAAAAGTTATAGCCTGGTTACGTTGGGAGGCCCAAGATGCAGTAAATTGGGCAACATCAAACTCTGGGTCTCAAATTTTGAGAGCAGTGTGCACCGATCGGGCTTTAGAAAGGATCCCAAAGTATTGGGTTATCAGAGAATATGAATGGGAACGCACCAAAAGGCGTTTTGCTCCTGTACATACTGTGCATGTTAGGGGTTGTTCTGGCAGATGCTACCGATGCAAACGCCAATAATCCCCTCCATTCAATTGAGCCCAGGAAATATTTGTGGGTCACCTGGGCAAATCAAACACGTAATAGTGCTTTTTGCCTTGCACTTGCATCAGCCACTGACCCTTTTCGCACATGCTTACTTGGTATCCCAGGCTTTGATAATACTAGCTTTGCACGGTTTTCGACTAACAACTGCTCACGAGCTGCCAATGTTAGCCATTGTACTGCTCTCTTGTTGTCGGGTTTTAATACCTCATTGCCATGGGATCCTCAGGAGTTGGATCTCTTGGGGAGCCGAGCTCTTAATGCAAGTGGCAATGAAACAGGCTGCATAACTTTTGGTAGCCCCATAGTGATTCCTAACAGCACCTGGTTGACTCCCCATACGGCAGAATATGCTAACATCTCTGCCCAATGTGGTCCACATGGAAGTTATGGCTGGGGCAGTGGTTATGTACAAATTTGGGCCAATGAAAGTGCCCTTGCCCTTCCATCAGGTGTATTTCTCATTTGTGGAGACCGTGCATGGCAGGGAGTTCCGAAAGGTGCTCATGGGGGACCATGTTATTTGGGCAAACTCACTTTACTTGCCATGAATAAAACCACTGCAACCAATTTAATGTGGTCCAGAAAGAGACGCAGTCTTACTTTGGATGCAAACTGCAATGATGAAGTAGGCCTATGGAATAAACCGTCTCGGGTTTTTGCTTCCCTTTTACCACACGTGGGCACTGCACATGCATTAAAAACCATAGGGAGATTGGCCTGCTGGGTAAGCAAGCAGTCAAATGTTACTACAGAAATAATAGAAAAGCTATCCGCAGACATGGATAGCTTAAGGCATTCCATACTGCAGAATCGTGCTGCCATAGATTTTCTGCTGCTTGCTCAGGGGCACGGCTGTGATGAATTTGATGGTATGTGCTGTTTCAACCTTACCAATCATGGTGAGTCAATACATAAACAACTTCAATGGCTTAAGGAGCATACAGCAAAGATAACAGTGCAAAAGGGCGATGGCCTATTCGGAATTCCATGGGGCGACTGGGGTATAACAGGATGGCTTCGCTATATCTTGCAAGTAGGATTAGTGATTTTACTTGTCCTTGTTGGCATAGCTGTTATTCTACCTTGTGCTTTGCAATGCTTGAAAAAATCATTATCACAGACAGTGAATCAGCTTTGGCTTGCACAAACACGTAAAGAAAACAGGGGAATTGTGGAAAGCTGGCTTCTAGAGAAGGGACACGCTGACGTAGATAGATTGCTTCTTAACAAGCCACTTCTTAACAATAGCCATATTCAGCCAACTATTAATTAGAGACCTGCGTCCAATCAGCGATCTAGGTCACCATGACTTTTCTGCAACATAGAAGTCGTGGGAGCCGTCGAGAATGCGTTAATTGGTAGCAAGAATGCTGAAATCAGGCATTATAGATAAACATAGATACATGTTAAGGCAAGTAGCCAAACTTAGGGAGTGGAAGTATATAACCAATAGTATTGTATGATTACAGAATATGCATGAGCTCGTTAACTACACTATAAAACTGTATACTGTAAATCAATAAACCGAAGCTTGTAGAAAATCCATATTGGATTGTCAAGCCTCCGTTTC
>NC_139510.1:584818-718542 GCF_008360975.1 Lichenostomus cassidix
AGATGTTGGAACAGTGTCCCAGAACTTGGGCAGTGCAGGCCTGGCCAATCAGGCCTGGGGGAAGGCTTCTGACTGACCAATCTGGGTGACTTTTGAGAACTCTATATATGTGATGAAATCAAAACAATAAAGGTCATTCCTTCTTGCCACTGAGAACTGGTGCCTTCATTACTCTGCTAGCTGCTCAACAGCGACATTTTAGCATTGATCTCTCAGTTTTATCAGAGTTGGATGACATTATAGCTTCAATTTGCACATCATAATAAAGCTGATGTAATACATATCATCATCGTTAGTCCATTCATCTTGCTGCAATGCTTTCTTGTTGTGAAAAGTGGAAAAAAATTCAAAATACAACTCAGTTGAACTAATTAAAAAGGGGTCATGAAAATACATCCATGAATCAAACCGCACCTGCCTGTAGAGGCCCCACGGGCCCCCCCACACAGTGCAGGTGCCTGCGTCTGCCGCTGCCGGCACCCGCCTGCTGCTCTCTGCAGCCGCTGCACTGACACAAAGAGTGAGTAGCAGTTCTGCACCCCCACGATGGGCGATGCTCGGGATGTGCCCCTGTCTCTCGCTGCTCCCTGGAGGTGTTTCATTCCGGCGCTGCACGGCTGTGTTTTTCAGCTTCTCGATCAGCTTTTAATTGCAGCAATGAGTCCCAAACCAAGCGCCACGTCATTAGTGATTTTGTGGATATTTCGTCCCCCCTTTGTAGCTGCCTCCCATAATGCTTGCCCTGCTTCCTCCCAGGTTTTGGCAAAAAAGGCAGTCTGTACATCCACTCTCACCCCGTTTCCTTTGCACCAAATGACCAAGGTGCCTAGCGTCCACTCCTCATATTGATGTCTCTCTTCTGTAATATTCGCAGCAGAATGTTCAAAATGGATTTTTCTTCTGCTGATATTTGAACCCCCATGACTATATTCCCAGTCGCTCACCTTCAGCCAGGTGTCTCTGCTTTCGTAAATTGTCTGGACTTCAGGCTTTTGTTCTCCGCCTGTTTTGCTTGACTGGGCTCCACCGCCAGCCATTCTCAAATCTGCAGTCATGACTCTATCACCATTTGATGGTGGACAAAAGACTGATGCTGAAGATGGTGGCAAGCATCAGCGGTTTATTATCCCACAGTACAACCTTTTATACTTTTTATCTATATCACACGCATAACATGCGCTCCTTTTTGCATTATAATTGGCTAACAAACTATGTACATGCACCTTCTCTAATTGGTCACAAATCTCTGCTTCTTGTTGTCAACACACATCCACATTCTACGCTTCTTTCCCTCAAAGTTGTTTATCTGTCTTGTTCAAGGACACAGCTGCAACTCATGTCTTCCCACAGGGAATTGGTGGGCTCTTGCACCTGAAACAAAGACAGTGGTGAGATGGGTAGAGCTGTGGGGCTCCTGCTCCCCACTGGCAGCTCAGGGTGAGGGCTAGAACTCAGTCTCTGTCCTTCTCTGGAAATACCTCAGGTCCCACAGGGTCAGGGCAGTGTTGCTAAACTCAGAGCACTGTGTCAGCAGGGCTGCCTCGGCCATGGCACTGTGTCTGAGCCTGGCCCTGCCCTGATCCCACTCACTTGGGGTTGAGGAGGTATCTCCTGTGGGGCTGGGAGCTGCATGCTGGCTCTGGGCTGGCTCGGCTAACTTTGGCTGCTGCAGGCCTGGATGACCCCTACTGAGGCTGGAAAGCATGGTGGGATGGAGGGCCCTGCTCCTCAGGGGGATTCTGCAGCATTCCTTGGGTCTGGAAGCCAGAGGGTCTTGGGGTCCCTCTCCCCAAAGGGGCTGTTTGGGCCAGTACCTGTCTGCTCATGAAGTGATCTTCAGCAGTGTTGTGACAACCTGCCCAGGGCACATAATGGCCATCAGGAGAAGCTGTATGCCAAGGCTATGCTTGGTAAGCAAACACAGGAGCTTGTAGGGCCACAAAGTCGGGGGTTTTCCCTAGATGGGATTAATCTGGCATTAACCAGAGAACTATTCCTGGCTTCTTTCCAATGCAAGGGGCAAGAAGCTGTTAGGAAAATGATTCACGACACAAAAGGTTTATGTCCAAAAAGGAAACAGAGGAGTCCCATAACTTTATTCATGAATAAAGGGAGAGGTCATGGGCATTTCCCATGGGATCTCTCAAATTTTTGGAGGATGCACCCTCCTTTTTAATCCTATTTTCCAGGCTGCATCACCCTCTTTCCCCATTGCCTGAGGTACTTGAGCGGTGCAGACTTCCCGAATCACCTAATACATATCCCCTTCTGTTGGAAAACGCAGTTTTCCAGCAAAACTTATGCTAACTGAATACATCTAAGCAGGGCCTCAGCATACTCAGGCCTCAGTAAAATCCTAACAAGCTACAGTGACTTGTTTACCTGAGAATGTTCTGTGAGAAGAATGTCATGGGAAAGAATAGGGAGTCAGAAGTGTTATGAGAAAGAAAAAGGGAGTTACCAGGAGGATCCCTGAATGTGTGAGAACAGACTGCAGATGTGTGTGTAGCTATAATTAGTAGCATCTGTAACAGTATATAAGTTTCTCGTTTGGTGAAATAAAATGGAGCTTACTCTATATCTCATATTGAGACTGCCGTGAGTTCCCTCTCGTCGTTATGTCAAATGGTGACCCCGACGACTACGGACACCGACAGCAGAGTTTTACGACCCTGCTTCTGAGAGCGGCGAGAACGGAGAGGCGCCGGAGCTGTGCAGCGACGGTGTGTCAAGATCTTCGCCCGAATCGGGGGAGATCCAGCGGCACAGGCCGAATAGGACCTGCCTACCGTGGGGGCTACACTTCGGTGAACTGCACATACTGTGGCGACCGCGAGCTCCAGCAGAATGTGGACGGCGGCGACCAGGACCCTGAAAACCAGCTGGACCATAATGGAAACAGAGGTAGCCCAATTTTTATTGTTATGCTTTTTAGAAAAGCACGGACTCAGTAAAAGTAGCCTATCACACTTAATGAGCCTGATGGTGGTAGGACAAGCTTATGGATTTTTTACAAATCCTATTACAGTATTCGATGTAGGAGAGTTGTTGAATTATGGAGCTACTTTACTTTTGGACTGTGATAAAATTGCAAGAAAGCTTGGCAAACCATGGAGTACAGTCGTAGCCTGCTTACAGAAGCATTGCACGGAACAAAACCTTGCGTGGCTGACGGCGCAGGAGATGGCAGCCGCATGCAGCAGAGAGAAACCTGTGAGTTACTGTACTGCTTTTGATATGCGGGGAACTTCGGCGGCCGCGGCACAGCAGCTGGGGAAGCCCCCCCTGCCAGGGAGGGGGGGGGAGAGAGGACGCTCCGTGCCGGCAGCCGAGAATACAAAGTTACTCGATTGGATGAAAAAGCTATTCCTGTCTCAATATATCACAGAGTTTGGCAACTTTACAACGAAAAACATCTTAGCTGCTTTGTTTGAGAGAGTCACTGTTGAACTTTTGCCAGAACAACTGAATACTATGTTAGAATGAGCTCAGATATCGTGGGTAAAGAAACAGAGTAACCAGAAATCATCCCGATGTTATCGAAGTGGGAGTGAAAAACACATACGAAAGAACTGTAACGGAAAAGTTTGGTGTTCCCGCTGCAACAGAGATACTCACAGCACAGAAGCTTGTAAAAACAAAAAGAACAAACAGAAAGTGACCAGTGACCGAGCAGCAGCGGCGGCCCCCTACCCCTCACTGCGCGCCGCCTGCGCGCCACACAGATAGACCTGTGGCGGAAGTTGCTCCAACCGTGGTTTCCGGTCAAATGACGGCGAGAGCGGAGGTCCCAGAGGGTGCCCTGGTAGGCGGAGCCGCGAGCCATCCACGCCTCCTTCACTGCCCCAACTGTGATGCCTATGGTGAGACTCTAAACTCTACTCCTCCCCAAGGATGAAGAAATGATTGACAGCTTCAGCGACTGAAACTCCCTGAAAATGTTCAAGCAGATGGAGCAGATCGGCTCTTCCTTCAGCCTGGCTGCCCTGACACGGAGACCAAAACCTATTTCCAGCATTTTACTAATAAAGAAGCATTGTAACAAGATATTATCCTGATAAAAAATAACACCTTGAATACTAAAGCCTTGAACGAAAGTTGAATTTTGCTAAAGCATTACTTAAAATAGAGTTTGTATGTATGTGTGAATATTGTAGGCCTACTGAGAGTGTGTTGAATGCTTTAATGTGTAGATGAAGCCTGTGACTGATGAGAGTGTGATTTTGATTTCTTGAGAGTTTTGATGTGTGAATGAAAACCTGTGAGTGAAGTTATACTGAATCGTCTAAACCACCTGTTAAGTACTTTTGGTTAAGCATAGATTCTGTTAAAGTTAAGTAATAGTGAATTTAAATTCTATTAAGTTGTAAGTTCTATTAAAGTTACAATTCTGTTAAGTAATATTAAGTGATGTTAATTTTAAATTCTGTTAAGTTTTAAATTTTGTTAGAGTTAAGTTGTTAAAGTGATATCAATTTTAAATTCCATTATAGTTAAGTCCTATTTGTTAGTTTAAAATCAGATTTATTAAGATTAAGCTTTATTCATTTTCAAAAGTGATATTGATTTTAAGTTTTAAATTTGTTAGTTTATATTATTATTCACAAAAAGCTTTGCAGTTTCATCTTCCTTAGTTAAAGTCAAATAATAATATCTACTGTTTTCAAATATTTCATCTCACCTTATATAGCTATCTACAAAAGTGGTAACATGTTAAGATACTCTCCTTATTGATATTAATCAAAGCTTGTTTATAAGATGTTCTAAGAAAACCCTTCTACTTAGCACCTAAGCTCTGGCCAAGCTTTGGTTCTAACTAGCTGGGAAACATGCCATGAGTCCCAAGTGTTCTGCATCAAAATGTGATCAAGTAATTTTCATTTGCCAAATTGAGTTCATAAAAGCTAAACCTTCTTCCAAGTGAACTTGGAGTCCTTGTCCGGAAAAGGTTCTCCAAGCTTTACCTGTGAAGTGAATGTTTTCAGCAATGACAATTCCTAGACCATGGCAACATATCTAAATAACTAGTGAAATTTCCTTAGGTAAACTTATAACAATTCTAATAATAAGAATTACTTATAGCGAAGCAAGTCAATCTGATAGCAGACAACGTCTGTTCTCACAAGCGAAACGGGGGAACTGTTGGAAAACGCAGTTTTCCAGCAAAACTTATGCTAACTGAATACATCTAAGCAGGGCCTCAGCATAATCAGGCCTCAGTAAAATCCTAACAAGCTACAGTGACTTGTTTACCTGAGAATGTTCTGTGAGAAGAATGTCATGGGAAAGAATAGGGAGTCAGAAGTGTTATGAGAAAGAAAAAGGGAGTTACCAGGAGGATCCCTGAATGTGTGAGAACAGACTGCAGATGTGTGTGTGGCTATAATTAGTAGCATCTGTAACAGTATATAAGTTTCTCGTTTGGTGAAATAAAATGGAGCTTACTCTATATCTCATATTGAGACTGCCGTGAGTTCCCTCTCGTCACTATGTCACCCTTCCAATGTGCATCCACACTTTTTCTTTGCATCTCTGTTATTTTTCCCTAAGTCCAGAGATTTAACGCAGCCTTGGATAAGCAACAGTCTGTGTCAATTAGTAACTTTCCCCTGAAATGTATGGTTCCTTCCATTGCTTCTTTCACCTACCAGTATCTGGCTTTATCTACAGACAAACTCACAGTTTGTTTGTAAAGACACATTCCTCCCATTCTTTTCAAAGCCCACTGTTAGGGAAAGTTTGGGCCCAACAAGAGAGATAAGAGTGACCCATTAAGAGGATCTAAAGAGCACAAAACCCAAAGTGGAGAGGGGGACACATTCAAATCAGAAAAGGGGGATTCTAAAGTGATTGCGGGGGTTGAATTAATAAGACAGGGAGGTTGGTATAAAACCATACATACAGAGAGGGGCAGGGCCTGAGTATCCGTCAAAGGTCTAGGGGAGACCCTAGTGGGGCTCACAGCCTCCCCTCCTTCATGCAGACAATAGTGGAAAACAGGCAAAACTCAGGGTAGAAATTGTGTGATTTATACAAACACAGTTTTAAAAAAGAGATCTTGAGGGTTTGGGGGGCCTGGGGTGTTGAGTGGAACACAGAGAAGGTTTACACTTCCTGAGCCACTCCTCTAAAAAATAATTCAGTGGTTTTTGGGGTCCAAGTCCCCTGTTTGACCCCCAAAAATAAGGGGGCTTGGGAGATCCTCATCTCCTTATTGTCTGTGTATTTCACCTTGCCACCCTGATATGGATGCCCTGAGCCACAGATGGATGATCCCAGCCCCATATGGAGGCTCAGGGCTCTATCTGGATACCCTCGGTCCCATCAGGCTGCTACTGGTCCCATGGGGACAATCCAGAGGGTTGTCCCTGTCCCCTACACATACCTCCTGGGTGGCTCCGGCTCTGGAGGAGGTGCAAGCAAAGCAGCGGAACTGCCGAGCAGCTGACAGCAATTCTGGCTGGAGCCGCCGGTGCTTCTGCCTCAAGTTGGCCACCTCCACTGGAAGACCCATATTGTCCTGCTTCTCCAGGGGGGCACAGGGACATCCACAGTCCTTGGGGGGGGGGAATGGACATCCCTGCTTTGGCTCCCTCTCACCTTCTCCTGGTTGCTGTGGAGCTGCTTTAGCAATATGTCTACCTGGGAAATGTTTTGATGCCTATATAATTAGGGTCAAATTTACAAGGTGCTTATATAGCTTGAGTTATAAAATACCTATATAACCAGGATCATAGCTTTCTATACAGTGTAATACCTAATACATGGTTAACTAGTTCCTTAATGCTTGAGTAGTGTCTTGGTTTGAAAGACAGGTGTCTCTTAAGGAAGGTGGGAACCTCCCTTAGAATAGAGAATATGATCCCCCTTCACTCTGAATTATTATAACTTTGAAATCAAGGGCTTTCAGGCAAAGGGAAAAGGAATAACAGTTCTTTACTAGTATCTATAATGAGGCAAACAAGCAACAACAACAGTAGCAACAAAAACAAAACCAGAAACCCGGTGGCAGCTTTCTCTGGGCTGCCAGGCACCCTTCTCTTTGGTGCAGTTACGGTCACAGCCAGCAGGGGTGCTGTTGGGCTCCCAGCTGGGCAGGACAGATGAGATGACTCCCGCACAGCTGCAGGAGGCGCTGTGGCGCGAGGTCGGCCCCCTGTCTTACGTGGGTAATGGCGGACGGGCTGGGCAGCAGGACAGGGTGCATGGAGTTCAAAAGCAGCAAACTGGAACCGCAGGGCTGGCTGGTCTATCAAGCGAAAGGTGGCAGAAACTCCACAGTTGTGGCAGGAACCACAGTGTGTTCCGGCAGGCTGGGGCACAGGGCAGGGACGGCAGGGCCCCTCTGCAGCAGCTGTGAACGCAGCCGGGGAGACGTGCCCTCCAGGAGGGAGAAGAGGGTCAGAATACTGTGCTTGCTTTTTCCCAAACGAAAGCTCACCCAGCAAGGAAGAGAAGGCAGTGCAGAGCTGGACTTTCTGCGGTCGCAGCAAAAGAAAGACAGCAGCTTCACTGTTCTCCCTCGGATGTCCAGTGAGCAAGTGAAGTTACCAGCGGCCAGGTGCTCCCCTCACCACACCCCGGCTACACCTTTTGTTTCTTAAGTACTCAGTTGTAATGGTTCCCTAGCAACAAAATGGGGGGAAATTCCCCAACCTCCAACAAATAGAAAAAAATACTCACCCGGGGGATGGTCTCAAGATAGACAAGTATAGCTATATTGGGAAGCAGCAGGATGTACTAACAAGAAATTGGCAAATGTAAAGCAAATTAGCCAGAAAATGAAGAATTTAGACCTGTTAGATTCAGAAAGACCAAGGAACACCATAACTGCTCATGCTCTGAAGGCAAAGTTGAAAAGTTCAGATGCGAGGAAGACCTTGAGCCTTCATCGAAGAAGACCCCCAAGACCACCTAAATTGGGGAAGCGCAAGTGCTGTGCAGAAGAACTATTTATAACCATGAGATAACATTATGTAAATTAATTCCGGCACATGTATAATGATGTTATAATGACATAGCAATATTAAGCAATACTGAATAAATAAACCACAGAATTTGGGTGAGTGAGTTAGGAGGAGAAATCCCCCTCACCTCCGGTGCTGTAATTAACAAATACCAGCTATACTATATAGACTGATGCCCAAAAAGATAGGCTAGAAATAAAACCCCATAGACCGGAGTCTAAAGAGCAGGTATTTCTTTATTGCAGCACCATTTATTGACAATTTCTCATTAGTACTGATGCCTGATGGGTTTTTTGTCCTTTTTCTTTATACTTTTATACCCTTTTTATATACTTTATACCCTTTCCCATTCCCTGTACCTATTATTCCCTGTACCTCAGCCCTACATGTTTATAACCCTTGTACTCTGATATTAGCATACTTCGGGGCTCTCTGGGGAAGACAAAACATCCCTACTTATTTCAAAACTAGGGGCATCAACCTTGGATGGAGCCTCCTCTCTGGAACATGTTTTTGTAAACTAAATTGTAGCCTCATTTGGGGGGGGAGGATAATTAAAATAGGGGGACAATTACTTCATTTGTTAAGTTTCTTATTGGGGAATTTTAGAGAGATATGCTAATTTGGGAAGTCCATAAAATTGTATATGCATTGTACCCTGGGTTTTTCGTCGGCATGGTTCCACCTTCGACGAGAGGGCACCTTGGATCCTATTAAAACTGAGGTAATACCCTTTTTCCCTATACTGCGGTGTCTGCATCTTATTTTTACCAGCATTTTAGGCATCAGTACATCCTGCTGCTTCCCAATATAGCTATACATGTCTATTTTTGAAACTATACTTGTCCATTTTTTGAAACTATCCAACTGGTGAGGTTTTGGGGTTCTTTTGTCAATTCAAGCATTAAGCAGCTAGTTAACCATATACTAGCTATTACATTGTATAGAAAGTTATGCTTCATGTTATATAGGTATAGAAAATTATGATTCAGGTTATATTGGTATTGTGAGAAACGTCCTCTCACTATTTAAATTTTGAAAGAATTTGTTCACTCATTTTCATAGTACAAACAATAAGAGGCTTAGAATGGCTGTCTGCCATTACACAAAGCAAAGTGCAGTGCTGGGTGCTTAGCCACCAATGGGGGGTAGCCAGAGGCACACCTTCTGGCTAGGGGTACAGTGTTTATAACCCCCCTAACCCCGCCTCCTTCAGGTGCTCCAATGGGCTCATGGTCTTCAGTCCTCATTGGCTCATCTTTTCTAGGTTCTTCTGATAGGTTAGCTGCTTGCCCAGCTCTCCCCTTTCTTAACCATACCATTTAACAATTAGCCATAACAAATTAACAATTAGCCATAACAAACCTATAGAGGTAGTCATAACATTTATCAGTTAGCCCAAAAAAATCTTTAGAGGTAGTCATAACATCAGTTAACCCCAACAAATCTAGGGAGGTAGTCATAACATATACACAACCATTAACAAATAACCATTACAAAAACCTCATAACCCTTTAAGAAAGCCAACTCCATGACTTCATTTATAACAGGTATCTTATACCTCAAGCTATATAAGCATCTTGTAACTTTGACCCAAGTTATATAGACATCAGACATCAGTCTACTATGGGGTTTTATTTCTTGCTTATCTTTTCGGGCATCAGTTTCCCAGCAGGTCCAGGTGGAGGGCTGGCTGCAAGAATGTTGGGGGATCCTGGGCACCCGATGTGTTCCCTGCACATTGGAAGGGGACTCCCAAATGTGCTCAACACGCTCAGCACTGGGTTGTTGATGGAGAAGAGAGAGACTGCTCTCTACGCTGGGGAGCATCAGCACCCCAAACCCTGTGGGTCATGAGGACACAGGTATGTGGGGACACCAGCTCAACGTGGGGGCACACAGGGACATGGGCACACAGTGATAGAATGAGAGGACGCAGGGATGTAGCAACAGGTGACAGGACACAACGATAGGGCCGGGGGATGCAGAGACACGGGGGCAGGGGCCGCAGGTAGATGAGGGCGGGGGGCAGAGGGACCTGGGGACAGACTCCGCAACAGAGACACGGCAGGGAGAGGCCAGTCCCCGCTCACGGTGGGGCTGAAGCACAGGGCCAGGCCAGGCCAGGCCAAAGCCTGAGGGCCGCAGAAGCCACCATCTTGAGGGGGGTGGGGTCCAGCCACGAGGGCAGAACCTGATTGGGAGCGGAACTGGCGGGGGGAGCAGAGGGGACGATGGCCTTGCATGGCCAGTGCTTGTTCTGCGAGAAGCGGTTGCTGTCACAGCCCGACAATTTGGCTGCCTTCCTGCAGTGTGTTGGGCTGAGGGGTTTCCGCTGCGCCTCCCCCTTTGCCGCTGCGTCTCCTATTCCCACCCTCCCCAGGTGCTCAGCAATGCCGGCTTTGTTTCCTTTTGGGTGGCACAGCTCAAAATGGCCCCGAGATTTTAGGGGGAAGAGGGACTTGGAGCTGTGTTTGCATATTGGGGTTTCCCCATCCATGCACCCCACTCAGCTGCTCTCCTGCTGTCTGAACGCTGCCTGCATGGGGCTGCTGGATGAGGGGCTGCCCCTGTCCTCCCTCTTCTGTGGCATCAGCCCCACGTAGGGACTCTCCCTCCTACCTCGACACAAAGGATGTCAGTGGCCTGTGGCTGGATTATCCTGCTTTCAGCCCTGTCAGGTCCCTGCACCCAAAAGCCAGCTCTGGGCTCCCAGGCACTCCAAAATCCCCAGCACCCTCACCCGTTTGTGGTCTCGGAAACTGTGCCCTCACTTGTCATGGGTGGAGTTACAACCCACTTGTTTTGGTGGAGTTCCACTTTGAATGTCATCCCCTGCAGGGACACCCATCACCTTGGACCCCCCTGTGCCCAAAGGCCCTTCCCCACCTCACCGTGTCTGGTACCTCAATAACAGAATTGCTGCAGGATGATGCCCCCTTCCACATGCAGCTGGTGTACAAGACATGGCACAAGGTGGTGCCAGTAGCTGTAGATGCAGTTGCCGTCTACTCAGATCCCAAAATGGGTGCTCGTTATATGGACCTGCATCTGAAAAACACCAGTGTCACTGTGGGAGACTGGGACCCTTGGCCACTCACTGACACCCCTCCTGAGAACAACCAGCCGCCACTCCCAGCTCTTTCCCCAGGAAACACCCCTGGAGACCCACACCTCCTTGGGACACTCCTCTTGGCATCCCACACCCCCTGGGGAGACCTCCCCAAGGACATCCTGCACTGTGAGAGGGACAAGCAGGGGACCTAGGACTGGGACAAGGACCAAGAGGGTGGTCATGCCTATGGGGGACAAGGCCTGGGAGTGAGATCAACACAGGGCTCAGACATGAGCCAGGCCCAGGACTGGACCCCGGCCCAGGCCAGTCTCAGGCTGTGGCTGACACATGAAATATAAGAGAAAATGGATGGAAATGAGAGGAAAAAAGGGTGTGAAACAGAAGGGAAGAAAAGGTGTAAAACATGAGGAGGGAGAATGGTGGGAAGTGTAAGAGGAAAAATGGCGGGAAAATGTGAGGGGACAATAGGTGGGAAATGTGAGGGAAGAAATGAGAGGGAAACATGAAGGGGAAAAACGACAGGAAACAAGAGGAAAAAGGGTGTGGAAGAAAGGGTAGGAAATGGGGGGAAAAGGGAAAAGGGCAAGAAAAATGACATGAGCCCAGGGATCCTTTGCTCAGATGCACCAGCTTGAGCTGATTCTATGTTACTGCACCACAAATCAATGGCTTTACGGAATGAGAAATCTGAAACTCTGCCATGGGAAATCTGGGGTGCAACCTGTGAGGAAACCTGGTCTGACTGTGTGAGTGGGGAGTGTGGGGACTCAAGCAGGTACATGTCAGGTCACTGGAGCTGCCAGTGACCAGCAATGACATAAGAAATGAGCAGAGTGTACAAGAGAGGCACTATTCACACACGAGTGCTCACCATGTGAAAGCCAGCACTTCCATGACAGCTCACTCTGCCACCGCCCTGAGAAGAAGGGACCCATCCCCCCCAGCCCCAGAGAATGGTGTGAGGTGGTCTGGAATGACCCCGGGGTCGTGGCCATGCCCCTCTTGGCTCCTGCCAAGTGAACCCTGTCCTGGCCAGAACCAGGACATCCCCCCAGTGCCGTGCAGGCAGAGTTCAATGCGGGGAGGGTGCCCAGCTGCCCTGAGGAAGCAGGGGCTGGCCCCAGGCTCTGCTGGAGCACAGTGGAGCAGAGGGCAGCACCTGCCTTGCTTTCTGCCCACCAGGTTTGACTGGGGCCTTTGTGCCAGGCCTGCCAAGGACCTGTGGGGCAGGATTTGTCCATGGCCCAGGCCATGCTCAGACTTTTGCTTACCTTGAATGGCACCCCCTTCTTAAAGGGTATGATGGTAGCCCTGTTGTTGGGGGACCAGCTATTGAATGACTTGCTGCAAAACTCTAAGGTATTCTTTGAGCCTCTGATTTCCAACAACACATGATGAGAAATGTTATGATGCAGCATGATGAAGAATCTGCAACCAGAAGCATCCATCAAGCACCTTGCACCCAGCAGCAGTCCTGGATGCCCCCCCAGTTCCCATCAGCCAACCCAGAACCCATGCAGCCCCCATCACCCAGGCCTGAACCTTCCCAGCCCCCATCACCAGTCCCAGAACACCAGTCCTGCAGCAGTGCAGAACCTGAAAGCAGCTCTCTCCTGCTGCGGGGGGAGGGCTGCCCCAGAACCGGAACACGCAGGATGGTTTCTCCTTGGCCACGAGCTGTGGGACTGGTCAGACGCGGTCCTTGTAGAAGCGTCGCAGGTTTAGAAAGGCAGCTGTTTGGTTCCTGTCTCCATGGTGTTTTTATTGTGGAAAACAGGGGAGGAATGGGGAGAGTGAGGAGGGGGAAGGGAAGAAAAGGGAGGGTACAGGTTCCACACGAGCCCAGAACCAAAGAGGCCGTTCTGGATCTTGCTGGGGTTTTTATCTCTAGGGATGGGAAGCGGTCCTGACTCACATCCAGTCAGAAGGGGTCAGGGGGGCAGGGTCAGGGACAGGAAGGACACACGTTACAACACAGTCCCCATCACCCAGGCCTGGACCCCCAGCTCTCATCAGCCCTGGAATCTAGCCCAGGTCCCATCAGCCAGCCCTAGACCTTGATAGGTCATGTCACCCAGCTCTGCACCCTCCAAGCCCCCAACAGCCAGCTCTGGGCTCCCAGGCACTACAAATTGCCCAGCACTGTCACCCCACAGCACCCTGAGCCATTTGTGATCTCGGAAATGGTTCCCTCAATTGTCATGGGTGGAATGACACCCCACTCATTTTGGCAGAGCTCAACTTTGAACGGCATCTGTCAGTGTTGTATTGGGGACTCAGCCTGGTTCATGCAAAGTTCCGTTTATTGAACAGAAACATCATGGTTTTATACAGTTACAAAGCATAACTTTAGCGGTTACAAGAACTTGGTCTTAATGTCAGAGATTATAGCCTTAATCATTGCCAATCACTCCTGTTAATAACCTATCACATAGTTTTGCCTCAATCAGTCTCCTACCCCTGCCAGGGGCAGTTCAGCTTAACTTCCCATTAACTGCCTCTCATTAACTGATATCTAAAGATCTCAATAGTTGCAACCTTCTGTTAGCTTCCACCCAAACTCCCGCAGGCATCTCCTTCAGAGACATCTGTCAGTCTTGGGAACTCCCCCACCATCACCCAGGGAGGCCCCCAGTGTTGTTGCCCTGCACTCACTGGATTTTCCTTAGTCACTTGCAGATAGGTCTGCAGGGAGATGAGAGTGGATGTTGGGGGTGGCCCCTGCATCACCCCTGTCCCCCACAGGTGCCCTCACAAACTCAGCTGAGGGCTGGGCACCATGGGTGTGGTGAGACAACCAGGGTGTTCCCAGGGGCCTGTGCACCCAGGTAGCCACCTGCCCACAGACCCTCCTGTGCCCCCCACCCTACAACCCACGTGGGCTTATTCTCCCAAAAATATAGGCAAGCATGGGAACTGTCAGGATGGGGACAGAGACAGGGTGGAAATGGTTGCTCCAGAGGATACACCTGGCCCAGAGGTCACTGCTATCCCTGCCCCATGCACTCCCCTAGCTTCGTACAGCTACCCCGGCCCCTTAAGCCCTCCCAGGCCCAGATAGCTTCCCCTCCTCTATATAGCCTGCCTTCAGTGCCATATAGGCTCTCAAGCCACATATGGCCTCTCCAAGCCCCATACGGTCCCCCTTGTCCCCATCAGAGCCCCCTGAAGCTACAGGATAGAGTGACCCCACACACAGACCACAGTGCCATCCCATCTGACCCCATAGTACTCAGCCCAGGACCACATGGATTCGCCAGCCCCATATGACTGCTCTGGTCTCATATGTACCACACCCTCCCTTGGCCCTTTAGACCCATAGGGTCCCCCTAACTGGGTTGAGGATGGGGGCTGCAAGGCATGCTGGCTCCTCAGAGGGTTGCTGCTCTGAGGGGTCACAGACACACACAGTGGCTTAGGCTGGGTCACAATAGTCTTCTACATTTCACAGTGTCATATTGGCCCCTTAGTTCCATTGATCCCAACTGTGTCCCAAGGTGTCTTGATTTGAAAAGACAGGTGCCTGCTAAGAGAGGTGGAACCCTCCCTTAGGACAGAGAATGGGATCTCCCTTCCCTCCGAATTATTTTAATTTTGAAATAAAGGGCTTTCAGGCAAAGGTAAGGGAAAAGGAATAACAGTTCTTTACTAGTATCTATGGCAGAGTAAACAAGCAATAACAAGAATAACAACAACTGAAAAAAACAGAAATCAATAGCCGATGACTTTTTGAGCTGCCGAGCACTTTTCCCGTGTGGTGTAATCACGGTCGCAAGCAGCAGGGGCGCTGTTGAGCTCCCGGCCGGGCAGGGCAGGTGCGATGTCTCCTGAGTGGCTGCAGGTGGCACTGTGGCGCAGGGTCAGGGCAGCCTCACGCAGCTGGTAATGGCGGAAAAGGCTGAGAAGCAGGCAGGCAGCTCGGGGCGGCAAAGCAGGGCGGTAGAGGCAGGGGCTGGCTCTCTCCCGGGCTAGCCAGCGAGGTGACAGGGACTGTGCAGTCATGGCAGACGCCGCAGTCTAGTGTGGCGAAAGTGGGGCGGGCGGCAGGGACAGCCAGACTCCCCCGCAGCTGCAGCAAAGTGCAGCTGGGAAAGGTGCGCGTTCTCGGCGGGAAAAGGGGTTAGGTCTCACACTTTTCCCCAGCCAAAAGCTCACCCAGCCAGAAGGAGAAGACAGAGCACAGTTGGATCTCTCGCGGTCGCAGCCAGAAGCAAAGAGCAGTCTCTTTCCTCCCCGTGTCCGACAAACGAGTGCCAGTTTCAACGGCTGGCTGCCTCATCCCCTCGCCCCACCCAGCACACCCTTTTGTCTCTTACAAAAGATTTGATGTCTCTAATCACCCCGATATTTGTTGCTTAGTAACAGGGATAGAGAAAAAATTCCAATGCCCCCCAACCTCTGACACAAGGGCTCCTTGGTTCCATGGGGTTCCGCATTGTCACAGGGCCCCTTGGTTCTATGGGTTCCCACAGTGTCACATTGGCCTCTTGGTTCCACAGTGTCACAATGGCCCCTTGGTTCCACCAGGTTCCGCAGTGTCACCATGGCCACTTTGTTCCATGAGTTCCCACTGTGTCATAATGGTATCCTTGGATCTGCAGTGTCACAATGACCCTTGGTTCCCTGGGTGACATAACGACGAGAGGGAACTCACGGCAGTCTCAATATGAGATATAGAGTAAGCTCCATTTTATTTCACCAAACGAGAAACTTATATACTGTTACAGATGTTACTAATTATAGTTGCACACGTATCTGCAGTTTGTTCTCACACATTCAGGGATCCTCCTGGTGACTCCCTTATTCTTTCTCATAACACTTCTGACTCCCTATTCTTTCCCATGACATTCTTCTCACAGAACATTCTCAGAAAAACAAGCCACTGTAGCTTGTTAGGATTTTAACTAAGGTCTGAGTATGCTGAGGCCCTGCTCAGGTGTGTTCAGTTAGCATAAGTTTTGCTGGAAAACTGCGTTTTCCAACAATTCCCCCGTTTCGCTTGTGAGAACAGACGTTGTCTGTTATCAGATTAATTTGCTTTGCTATAAGTAATTCTTATTATTAGAATTGTTATAAATTTACTTAAGGAAATTTCACTAGTTATTTAGATATGTTGCCATGGTCTAGGAACTGTCATTGCTGAAAACGTTCACTTCACAGGTAAAGCTTGGAGAACCTTTTCCGGACAAGGACTCCAAGTTCACTTGGAAGAAGGTTTAGCTTTTATGAACTCAATTTGGTAAATGAAAATTACTTGATCACATTTTGGTGCAGAACACTTGGGACTCATGGCATGTTTCCCAGCCAGTTAGGACCAAGGCCTGGCCAGGGCCTAGATGCCAAGTGGAAGGGTTTTCTTAGAACATCTTTTAAACAAGCTTTGATTAATATCAATAAGGAGAGTGTCTTAACATGTTATTATTTTTGTAGATAGCTATATAAGGTGAGATGAAATATTTGAAAACAGTAGACATTATCATTTGACTTTAACTAAGAAAGATAAAACTGCAAAGGCTTTTTGTGAATAATAATATAAACTAACAAATTTAAAACTTAAAATCAATATCACTGAAAATGAATAAAACTTGATCTTAATAAATCTAATTTTAAACTAACAAATAGGACTTAACTATAATGGAATTTAAAATTGATATCACTTTAACAACTTAACTCTAACAAAATTTAAAACTTAACAGAATTTAAAATTAACATCACTTAATATTACTTAACAGAATTGTAACTTTAACAGAATTTACAACTTAATAGAATTTAAATTCACTATTACTTAACTTTAACAGAATCTATGCTTAACCAAAAGTACTTAACAGGTAGTTTAAACTATTCAGTATAACTTCACTCACAGGTTTTCATTCACACATCAAAACTCTCAAGAAATCAAAATCACACTATCAGCAGTCACAGGTTTCATCTACACATTAAAGCACTCAACACACTCTCAGTAGGCCTACAATATTCACACATACACACAAACACCATCTTAAGCAATGCTTTAGCAAAATTCAACTTTCGTTCAAGGCTTTAGTATTCAAGGTGTTATTATTTTTTTATCAGGATAATATCTTGTTACAATGCTTCTTTATTAGTAAAACGCTGGAAATAGGTTTTGGTCTCGGTGTCAGTGCAGCCGGGCTGAAGGAAGAGCCGATCTGCTCCATCTGCTTGGACATTTTCAGGGAGTTTCAGTTGCTGAGCTGCAGCAGGTGGTGAAGGCTTGCCAGGACAAGTGCTTACAGAAAAAGCCAAGCTCACAGACATTTCCCTGAAACTCTGGAAAAGCTGAAAAGTCCCAAAGCTGCACTGGATCAGCCACAGCAAGGCTGTGCTGCTGGTCAACACGTGGCAATGGGTGTTTCACCCTGCAAAGCGAATAATTAGAGGTTTTGGAGAGAACAGCTGGAGAACGTATTCAAAGATCTGTATCTATAGCTAGAGAGCGCGGCGGGACCGCTGCCGCCATGGGGAACGACATGGACGTGATTCCCGAGCGGGAGATGAAGGACCTCTAGTTCAGAGCACCGAAGATTCGCATCTTTGAAACTCTTAAAAGTTCTCCATGACTATGAGGAGAAACAACTCAATTCTGTATCAGACTGCTGTTTTTGCTGGCAACGCTGTTGGTTAGTTCTGGTTCGCTGCTGAAGCTGTCAATCATTTCCTCATCCTTGGGGAGGAGTAGAGTTTAGAGTCTCACCATAGACATCACCGTTGGGGCAGTGAAGGAGGCGTGGATGGCTCGCGGCTCCGCCTACCGAGGCACCCTCTGGGACTTCCGCTTTCTTTACCAGTTGATCGGAAACCACGGTTGGAGCAACTTCCGCCACAGGTCTGTCTGTGTGCCATGCAGGCGGCGCACAGTGAAGGGTAGGGGCCGCCGCTGCCGTGCGGCCACTGGTCGCTTTCTGTTTGTTTTTTCTGTTTCTACAAGCTTCTGTGCTGTGAGTATCTCTGTTGCAGCGGGAACACCAAACTTTTTCGTTACAGTCCTTTCGTATGTGTTTTTCACTACCACATCGATAACACCGGAATGATTTCTGGCTACTCCGGCTCCCCACCCGTGACATTTGAGCTCTCTCCAACATTGTATTCAGTTGTTCTGGTAAAAATTCAACAGTGACTCTCTCAAACAAAGCAGCTAAGATGTTTTTCGTTGTAAAGTTGCTAAGCTCTATGATACATTGAGATAGGAATAGTTTTTTCATCCAATCGAGTAACTTTGTATTCTCGGCTCCCGGCAGCGGCACGGCGCGCCCTTCCCCCGCCGGCGCTGGCAGCGAGGGAGAGCTACACTTCCCCCTCCCTCCTGGCAGGGGGGGCTTCCCCGGCTGCTGCACCGCGGCCGCCGAAGTGCCCCGCATATCAAAAGCAGCACAGTAACTCACAGGTTTCTCTCTGCTCCATGCGGCTGTTATCTCCTGTGCCGTCAGCCACGCAAGGTCTTGCTCCGTGGCATGCTCCTGCAAGCAGGCTACGACCTTACTCCATGGCTTACCAAGCTGTCTTGCAACTTTATCACAGTCCAAAAGTAAAGTAGCTCCATAATTCAACCACTCTCCTACATCGAATACTGTAATAGGATTTGTAAAAAATCCATAAGCTTGTCCTACCACCATCAGGCCCATTAAGTGTGATAGGCCACCTTTACTGAGTCCGTGCTTTTCTAAAAAGCATAACAATAAAAATTGGGCTACCTCCGTCTCCATTCCGTACCAGCTGGGTTTAAAGTTACGTAGTCGCCGCCGTCCGAGCACTCCGCTGGGGCGTCTCTGGTTATTCCGCGGTCGCCACGGTCAGTGCAGCTCACAGAAGTGTAGCCCCCACGGTAGGAAGGTCCTATTCGGCCTGTGCCGCCGGATCTCCCCCTCGCGGGGCGAAGATCTTGACACACCGTCGCTGCACAGCTCCGGTGCCTCTCCGTTCTCGCCGCTCTCCGGGCAGGGTCGTAAAACTCTGCTGTTAGTGTCCGTGGTCGTCGGGGTCACCATTTGACATAACGACGAGAGGGAACTCACAGCAGTCTCAATATGAGATATAGAGTAAGCTCCATTTTATTTCACCAAACGAGAAACTTATATACTGTTACAGATGTTACTAATTATAGTTGCACACGTATCTGCAGTTTGTTCTCACACATTCAGGGATCCTCCTGGTGACTCCCTTATTCTTTCTCATAACACTTCCGACTCCCTATTCTTTCCCATGACATTCTTCTCACAGAACATTCTCAGAAAAACAAGCCACTGTAGCTTGTTAGGATTTTAACTAAGGTCTGAGTATGCTGAGGCCCTGCTCAGGTGTGTTCAGTTAGCATAAGTTTTGCTGGAAAACTGCGTTTTCCAACACCTGGGCTTTTGCAGTGTCACAGTGACCCCTTATTTCCATGAGGCTTTATAGGATCACAATTGCCCCTTGGTTCCATGGGGCCCCACAGAGTCACATGGCCCCTTGGTACCTTGAGGTTCCAATGTCTCACAAAGGCCCTTTGTTCCATGAGGTTCTGCAGTGTCACAGTGGCTCCTTGATTTCACAAAGTTCTACAATGTCACAATGGCCAATTCATTGCATGAGTTTCCATACTGTCACAGTTTTCCTTTGGTTCCATGGAGCCCTGAAGTGTCACAATTACCACTTGGTTCTCTGAGGTTCTGCAGTGTCACAATGGCTCCTTGGTTTCAATCGGGCCCCAGGGGTTCACAATGGCCCCTTGGTTCCATGGCACTCCACATTGTCAAAAGGGTCTCCTTGATTGCATGGTGCCCCGTAGTGACACAATAACTCCTCCGTTCCACAGTGTCAAAATGGCCCCTTGGTTAAGAAACAGATCCAAAAGGCAGAAGTTATACTGACATCAAAAAACCTGAATGTTTCTCTTAAGGCACTGAGCTTCCATGGGTGTTTTGAGTTTCACTTCGTGTTTGTCTATGACATCTAATCTTTATAGAATCACAAAATCATAGAATGGTTTGAGTAGGAGGACATCTTAAAGACCATAATATTTCAACTCCCCTGCCACAGGCAGGGACACTTTCCACTAGATCAGGTTGCTCAAAGCCCCATCCAACCTGACCTTGATGGAATCTTGGCATGGACAAACATCTTGGCATCACACTCTCGCACATCTAGCACACGCTTTAAACTAATCCCAGCCGATTTGCCCCAGGAAAGAGAGGGAGATTTTAGCAGAAAAGGTAACTGAGCTCAAGTTCTTGAGCAGAGGTTATACCTTTTGTCTTACTTCCTTAAGAAGTGGAGAGTTTAACTCCTGTAAAAATTTCAGCCATCACATAAGGAAGTAACTAGGAATGATCAACAACTGTATGGAAAGATAACAAGGGACCAAAATACAATTTCTTGCTTTGTGGCAAATAACATTACCTTACCACAGCAATACTGCCTTTTACCAAAACCCTCGTTCAAGCACCAAGTTTCTCTAAAGGATGCGTGAAGCTTTCTTCACAGCAAGCACATGAGGCAGAGGTGCATTGTTAACCTAATGTCAAGGGAAACTGAGGCTAACAATGTATCTTAAGTCAGTCAGAGATTCTGTGACATGGCTGGGAATTTCAAGATCTCCTGCCTCTTGGTTTTATAATATTCCTCTTGTAGGAGCTTAAAACTATGACATGCCTTATTACTGGAAAATATAATGGGTAAAAAGCAAGCACTCAGATTCAGTTGGTACCTTGTACTAATACTGCCACACAGTAGAAACACTGTACAAACACAGATAGACACAAGCACACACATATTTCCAGCTTGCATGCGTGATACACAGATTTCCAATCATTTTTTAATCTATTCTAGCTCCTTTTCTGGAATAGAAATAAAGTGTGGAGTCACAGGATGTATCCTGATGACATACAGTTAATAAACACAAGAATAGTCTGCCAATATGTTCCCAGGTCCAAAGGTTCCACATAGCATCATCATCAAATGGTTTGGGTTGGAAGGGACCTTTAAAGACCATTCAGTCCAACCCCCCTGCAATGACCAGGGACATCTTCCACTAGACAAGGATGCTCAGAGCCCTATCCAACCTGACCTTGAATGTTTCCAGGGATGGGGCATCTGCCACCTTGTGGTGGTTTTGCTTAGTCCAGAACATCAGCAAGGTACTTTTAGCATCTAAGACAAATTTAAACCCTTCAAAAGCTGTTGTGGTAGGCCTGAAGAAGTGTCTGAAGGGTGAGGAGGGGCACAAAGATGGCTTCTGTGTGTCCTGTGTGAAGGTTCTGGAAATTTTTCACCATGTCCAGCAGAGCCAATCTCTGATGGCTCTAAAGATGATGGACAGGCTGCTGGCCAAGCCTGGGCCAATTAGAGATGCTAGTTATGCCTCTGTGAAAACATATTTAAGAAGAAATCAAAAGAAAGTAGTCTCACACTTCTTTTAAGCTAGAGGAGGAGGAGGTGAAAATATGTGAGGGGAGAACAACATGGAGACACCAAGGTCAGTGGAGAAGGTGGGGGAGGAGGTGCTCCAGGTGCCGGAGCTGAAAACCCTCTGCCAGCCATGCTGAACACCATGGGGAGAGCAGGTAGTCCCCCTGCAGCCCATGGAGTCCACTGGGGGTGCAGAGATCCACCCACAGCCCATGAGGAGGTGCCCACACCAGAGTGGGTGGATGCTGTGAAGAAGCTGTGATCCAGTGGGAGTCCCAGTGAAAGGAAAGGCCTTGCTCCCAAAATGGAACAGCCTGGCCTCGGCTCAGAAGTCTGCACCCTATGGACAAAGACTCGTGAGCAGGAGCAGATTCGGGTGGGCTGCTGCTCGTGAGATTGAACCCATGCAGAAGTTCGCAGAGGACTGTCTCCCGTGGGAGGCACCCCACAGCTAAGTAGAGGACTCCTCTCCCTGATGGACTGACCAAAGAAAAACCCCCTTACCCCCCCCATGATGTTGGTTGGAAGGAGGGAGAGGGGTCAGCAGAGAAGCAGTGTTTGTAGCAGAATTGTGGTGATGGACTGACTAAGAAAAATCCTCATACCCTTCCCCCCACCCAAGGTGTTCATTGGAAGAAGGGAGGGGGGTGAGCAAAGAAAATGGTGTCCTAATAGGGAGGGGTGTGAGTAAAGGAACAGTGCTTAATAGCTTATTTTTAGTTCTCATTTATCCTCCCACTCTGTTAGGTTAATAAATTACTTTGCAACTTTAAATTTTGAGCCTGTGTTTCCCTTTTTCAGTGCGTTCTCCCACCAGTGCCTTATCTCAACTCATGAGTCTGGTGTTTAACAGTTTTTTTTTCTTTTTCCCTCTCCTCTGCACAGCTGCAGCAGGAGAGAGCAGAGAAAGCCGACATTGTAGGTGCCTGGCATTTAGCCAGGGTCAAACCACAACACACCTCTCTGGGAAATCTGTGCCAGTGTTTCATTACCCTCATCATAAAGAATTTCTTCCATCTGTCAAGTTTGAATTGACCGTTTTTTAGTTTAAAACCATTCTCCCTTGTCCTATCACTACAACCAATGCCCCTTGTGTTGGTTTGAAAACAAACCAGTGGGAGATCACAAGTCAAGATTGAAATTAAAAATAAGTAAAATAATACAAGGAAAAAGCACTGACAAAGTCAGATACAACCTAACACCCTGTTAGGGTGGTGGTAGCAGTCCGACTGAAGTAGTCCAGTTGAAGCAGTGATCCTGTGAAGGTCTAGTCTCCAGCTGAAGATTCAGTGGTAGCTCTTGTCCTCCGGGAACCCAGTAGACAGGGCTAGCTCAGGCAGTTCCAAGGCCAGGTTATATCCAGGTGGGAACACCTGGTTCCTCCCTCCTGGGCAGAGCATCCCACAATGGGATGAGATAAGTCCATGAGTCACACGGTGGGTCCCTGATGGCCCATTGCCTGTCATGTGGGGTGGGTCATTAGCAGCTGATAATAGCTAACGGATGGCCCATTGCCTGTCATCCGGAGTGGGTCATTAGCAGGTGATAGCAGCTAACGGCCCACAGCTGGTGGTAATAGAATACTTAACTACATCTATATTGCAACCTAGGACACCCCTCCTATTGACATGAATCAGAGGCACCTACAACAACTCCTACTTTTATAAAGCTTGCACAGTAAAACCAGGCTGCATAATTTCATAGCTAATAGACTTTCCAGGCTTTTCCTCTTATGCATTTGTACGTGTCTGTAAAAATACTGAAATGTTGCGCCAGAAGCTGTTTTAGGATCTTGTGAAATTTCCCCTTGTACAAGAAAAGCTGGGCTGAGTGTTACTGAGAATGGAAGATCACTCACTTAATACAAAGTCCTCCATCCCCCTGATGCCAAAATGATTTTTGCTTTTATATATTCTTCATATATATATTCATAGCTCTGTAGAATATTACTGCATAGTAATATAGTAGTATAGTAATATAGTTCCTAGCTAACTCTAGTATTTTTCCTACCCTGATAGACAGAAAAACAAAATACATTCCAAAGACCCTATCCTAATCTTACTTCTTCTGGGAGCTGTGGACGTGTCACTCTCCCAAGACACTTTCTCATAAACAAAGTAGTGTAGCATTGGGGAGCAAAAGCACGAGACCCCCTTGAGATGGTATGCAGAGATCTGTTCAATAGCAAGAGAGAAAGCCTTTTTATCCCCTCCATTTGGCAGGCTAGTGTCCTAGGTTGCAATACAGATGTATTTAAGTATTCTATTACCACCAGCTGTGGGCCGTTAGCTGCTATCACCTGCTAATGGCCCACTCTGGATGACAGGCAATGGGCCATCCGGGACCCACCGTGTGACTCATGGACTTATCCCATTGCGGGATGCTCTGCCCAAGAGGGAGGAGCCAGGTGTTCCCACCTGGATATAACCTGGCCTTAGAACTGCCTGAGCTGGCCCTGTCTACTGGGTTCCCAGAGGACAAGAGCTACCACTGGACCTTCAGCTGGAAACCAGACCTTCACAGGATCACCGCTTGAACTGAACTACTTGAGTTGGACTGCTACCACCACCCTAACCGGGTGTCAGTTTTTATCTGACTTTGTCAGTGCTTTTCCTTGTATTATTTCACTTATTTTTAATTTCAATCTGGACTTGTGATCTCCCACTGGTTTGTTTTCAAACCAACACAGCTAGCCACAGATTGGCTGTCCAGCTCTCAATCACTCATCTTCCCATCCAATCACCATACAGTGTCCACAGGTCTCGCTGACCAATCCCTGCCTCTCGCAGGAGGCATTTGGGTGGACCTAACTGCCATCTTCCACATCTCCCCCTTCTTAGTTAATTCCATGAAAACACAAACCGTATCCCAAACCTGAGGTTATTTAGAAAAAACCTGAACAGATAATAAAGCAACAACCTTTTAAAAACATTAACATGAACAATATGAACATGGTACCAATCAGGATGGAGTAACAAACGGTCTCACACATCGCGAAGGACCCATTTCATGTGGTGACCTGTGGAGATCCAAGAATAACCTCTGCCCCATGTTAGTAGATCTAGAGGTCCTCTCCATTGCCCTGTTAACAGGTTTTTTTACCATCACCAGAGGTCTGGGATGAGTCTTTGTATCAAAAGAATATTGTCTCTAACATGCTGTTTGGCCAGCCTCATCTCGATTTAGAAAATTAGGAACACACAAGGCCTTTGCCAATCTGTCATGTAGGCCCTCCGACTACCCTTCTTTTGTTTTTCAAGCATAATTTTTAATGTCCTGTGGGCATGTTAGACTATTGCCTGCCCTGTGGGAGAGTGGGGAATACCTGTGTTGTGGGAGACACCCCACTGTTGTAAGAATTGATGAGTACATTCCGAGGTGGAAGCTGGGCTATTATCAGTTTTAATAATGTTTGGGAGACCTAAAATGTTAAAGCAAATTAGCCAGTGTCAAGTGACATCACGGGCCTTCTCTCTGGTGTGTGTGGTTCCCATTAAAAATGAGAATAAGTGTTTAACTCTGTAAAAACAAAAAGGGGATAAGAGAGCTCTCTAAATGAATGCAGAATCATTTACAGTATTAGCGGTTCCTGTATTATCCAATTAAACTCTGTACCAAGGCGTCCCCTGGTCAGATGTTTTGCTTGGCTCTGGAGCGTCTGCAGCCACTCCCTGCCTTTTAGAAACAACCATGCTCATACTTGCAAAGGATAAAGCAGCAAAGGTTGAAACTTCAGGATGCAAAGGTATGGTAAAGAAAAACAGTCTTCCAGATCTATAACTACTAGAGGCTAATTGAGGGGAATTGTTGCAGGTGATGAAAGTCCAGGATGCATGATATAGGTGTGTTAAAACATCCCTTCCCCATAATGTACATGGTATGTTAGCAGTTGTCAGTGACTGAAAAAGTTCATGCCTCAAACACTGATATAAGTTTGGCTCATTATAACAAAAACTGTATGGAGAAGCTACAACAAAAGAAACCTCGGAGAAGATACCTGACTGGGACTTTGGACTGAAAGTCAAACTGCTGAGATTAGATAAAGGGAAACCTATTGTTCAGTCATCTCAGGCTGAGGGAAAGGAATGCATCCAAAAAGGCCAAAGCCACCAGCTGCACGGAGAATCATCCCCGGCTGAGTTTGGGGGGAAGGGAGGGGGGTGCATAGCTCACAGAAGCAAGGTTTACACAGACTTACCCCCCAGCTGAGGTGGGAGGAGGTTTTCGGGTGCGTGGTGTAACCTCTGGTCAGAGGCAATAAACACCCATCCTCCGTTACACAAACTGGCCCAGCTTTGGAACGCCCCGGCCCCACAGGCCACATGCACGGGACTTTCACATGAGAGGCAGCTGAGGGGGAGTCATAATCCATCAAAGACCCCCCAAAGTGCTAGGCCTTGCACCACAGGAGTGCACGTGATGCAAGCAGAGTCTGCTGCAAGAGACTGCCCCCTCCCCCAGGGGGACATGCCTGGACATTGCCACCTGGCCTGAGTGTATATTAACCCATGGGATTCTATGCTTTCCGGGGGGACCATCACCACCAAGAAGACCAGCTGGAGAGGATCAACGTAACGTTGGGATCCACGGATGGTGATATTTTCTTTATTCTGTCTCTGTCACCCTCTTTCTGTCCCCCCCACCTCTTTTCCTACTTCTCCTTTTCTCTCTTTTCCTCTCTCTCTCTCTCATATTTACTATCAAATAAAATTCATACTATTGACTGGCATATGGTCTTGTTTGCACCTTAATTCGAGCAGAGGTATGACGAGCGTCAAGAGAGAACTCGCACACGACTTAAGTCATAAAAGCAAGCTCTATTTTATTTCACCAAACGAGAAACTTATATACTGTTACAGATGTTACTAATTATAGTTACACACGTATCTGCAGTTTGTTCTCACATAATCAGGGTTTTTCCTCCTCATTCTTTGTTAATCACAAGTTCACTCCCAGCATACTTCTCACGGTACTTTCAAAGCATATAGGCACAGCTGCACCTTCTTGGCATCTTCCCACGAAGTATCCTCAGGGAAGCAAAGTGCTGCGGCCTGTATATGGTCTGCTTAACTTAACACAAGTTCTGCTGGAAAACTGCATTTTCCAAGAGGTATTTCCGAGGAACCTTAATAATTGGATCATAACAGCAGTAATTGGTGCAATCTGATCAGTTTGACCGTCGGTGCCGATAGCAAGCCAGAGGTGTGTACTATGATGACGTCACAGCCAGAGCCGTCCCTTAAGTTTCCTGCACTGCAGACAAGGGGTCGAGCAGTCCCAGCAGTTGCCATCTGCTGTGGCACAGGGCATCTGAGCTGAAAGCATGCTTTCGCCAGCCCGCACCAGCGGTCGGGCACAGAGTATCAGGAGCTGCCTTTTTTATTCTGCAGGACATGTGGACCCACCCCCCACCGGCGACACTCAGAAGCCCAATGTCTCCCTTTTTTGCATTTGGGACAGTCCCTAGTAGGTAATTTTGTCCCCCCCCCTTTTGCTGCGGACAGTGTCTTTTAAAGTGACCACACAAACTGCATTTAAAGCAACTTCCCACTTCCACCCCTGGAACCCAGATGTGCACAGCTAAAGCCACAGTGAGGCAAGTGGAAGAACCCACATTTTGACATTCCCTGACCATGTCTGCGATATCACAAGTATGTGGTTTGTGAACAGTGAACAATGCTTTCTTACACTCATCATTTGCATTTGCAAAAGAAAGCTGCCGTAACAAAATAGTCCTGGCTTCATTGTTATTGATTTGCCGGGAAAGCATGGCTTGCAATCTGTCGAGGAACTCCACAAATGATTCCGCTGGACCCTGTAAAATCTTAGCAAAAGACATGTTAGCATCCATGCTGTTGGGGGTTGAGAATTCCTTCCCATTCCTGTTGCCAGGTTACAAATGGTCCGATGTTCAGAGTGATCAAGCCTTTTGTAAAAGACAATGGCTAGGTTTTGGGCAGGGCTAGGTAAGGGAGAGCCTGCTGGGGAACACTCTCTCTCGTGGTTCGGACGCGGAGGGGAGAGGCTGCTGCCTCCTGGCTTTCCAGCTGCTACCAGAGGAGATCCAACTGTGCCCTGTTTCTCTTCCCTCCTGGCTGGGTGAGCTTTGATTCAACTTTTCTCCTCACGGGGAAGGGCACGTTTTCCCACCCCCCCTCCCCCCGGGCTGCATTTCCCTCGTGGCTGCTGCCGGGAGAGTCCGGCTGCCTCTGCTGCCTGCCCCTGCCCTCTGCCGCATGAGACCACAGCGTTTGCTGTGACTGTAGAAATTCTCGCTGGCCGGAGAGAGAGAGAGAGCGCCCGCTCCTGCTGCCCTGTTCCCTCGCTGCCCTGAGCTGTTCCTGCTGCGCTGCGTGCTCCTCAGACCGTCCGCCATTGCAGTTGCCGGACAGTGACCTGACCCTGCGCCACAGCGCCACCTGCAGCCGCTCGGGAGTCATCGCACCTGCCCTGGCCGGCCGGGAGCTCAACAGCGCCCCTGCTGCTTGCAACCGTGATTGCACCACACGGGAGAAGGTCCAGCAGCTCACATTATCTGCTGTTTGGTTTTCTGGTTCTAGTTGTGGTTTGCTATTATTGTTATTGTTTGTTTATAGATACTAGTAAAGAACTGATACTCCTTTTTCCCATACCTTTGCCTGACAGCCCTTGATTTATTAAATTAAATAATTCGGAGGGAGGAGGGGAAGGAAAATCACATCCTCTGCTCTAGGGGAGGGTTCAGCCTCTCTTGGCAGACACCTGTCTTTCAAACCAAGACACATGCCCACCCCCAGGGGCTGGTGCAGAGCCTGCAGCACTAGGCGTGTGATGATGTCATAGACATCGCATGGGTAGTCAGTCTATGCTGCAGAAGTTGCATGTGGACCTTCCCCTGTCAGCTGAGTTACAATAGGTGGATATCTGCTGTGCAACGCATCTGCCTGAGTCGTACAGAGTTTCCAGTAGTCTGTAAGCCATAGCATGAACTGTGTCATAGATAAAATAATTTTCATTATGCTTTTCCAATCCGTAGGGGTAAGAACGTAGGTAGTACTTATGGGCTCCAAATAACTTAAAATGTGATGAGAAGTTAAACCTCTTTTCTTTATGAATGCCTTCAGATCTTTAATAACTTTATAATCTAAGTCCTTATGATAAGGGCGCCGATTCGGTGTGTAGATAACAGGACAGGCTGTAACAACTTCTAAGTCACCCTCTTTCATCACCTCTTCCTTGCATTTCCCCCAGCGCCACGTGGCAACATTGTCATCATGGTAAAGCGGTGCTTCACTAATAACGCTCTGTGTGGTACACAGAACCGTATCTTGGCAGTGTTGTGAGGCACTGTTGCCATCAAGTGCATTGCCACTGCCATCAGGTGGGCTGACGCCGCAGCGGTTGCGCGGGCTTCTAATGCAGCCACGTGGGCTGACGCTGCCTTGGCATGGGCTTCTGCTGCTGCCGCCGGGACCACCATGCATGCCTGTGCAGTCGGGGCCACCACGTGCGTGACACCGCGTTCCTCCCCGCATCTCTGCCTGCACTGCGTCCCACTATCACTGTTCCGCAGGGGGTGCAAATCTGTCTCCCGTTCAGCATCTGAGGGTCCTGGGTAAGTGCAGAGGGGGTGGATGGCTTATACAAAATGGTGCTTCGGGCCATTTTCAAATTCAAAATGGCGCTTCTGTGCACGCTTTCTTTTAGGACCCACCATCATCATAGCCCATGTAAAGACATGGCTATGAGCCTGTAATTTGCCATTTCTGGCGATATCAAAGAGTCTCTGTCCCACTCTCTGCCAGGTTTTAACATGCATGGACATCCAGTTCTGCAAGGCATGGAACTTTACATCAGAGATGTGTTTTTGCTGCTGATACCGGAGCCTTTTCATAAAATCCAGGCTCCGCTTTTGCTCCAGGGATATTCTTCCTCCCATTCTTCCCTGCTGCTCACCTGAAATATTGGTGTGGGTTGGTTCCTTTCTTGGAATTTCGTTTAAATCCTTAGTCTAGCAGGGAGAATGCTACCTAAAGGGGTCCCGGACCCCCAAACTCAGTTTGGGATCGGGTAGGCTGCTTAAGCGGAGCCCGGTGAGGCAGCCCGCTCTCGGGCGGAAACGGGGCGACCCGGAGCTTGGCAGAGCTCCCGGAGGAGCGGTGCAAATCAGGGATCGAAAGCAGACACAGGAGATGCAGGCAGTCAGCCCGGCGGTCCAGGGGATTTATTAAAGGGTAAGGGGAGATGGATGAGGGAAGGAATAGGGCTGGATCAGCGAGCTAAAAGCGGGGTTTCTGCATTGTGTCGCGGCTTATAAAGCAGGGGAAAATGGGAGGGGAGAAATCGAGAACCAACGGGGTACATAGAACTCTGGATTGACAATAATTTCATCTTATGGGGGAACAAGGGGGGAGGATACAGAACTTTAAATTTTCCAATCAGAGAACACGGCAAAGGCAGGCAAAGGAGAACTTTCTAGAATTAATATGGGAGGGGAGATGAGGTGGGCCAATAGCTTTACTTCAAGGCTCTCTGGGAGCACCCCCTTTAGGGTTGCTTTATTCCCATGACTCATCCCGTGGGGCAATGCCACCGCTAGGGATGCTCAGTTGAGCTAAAGCCACCGCAACAGCTACCAGTGCAGTCAACTTATTTCCACTGCCTTACATAAGTCCGTGTTCAGGCACCATATGCAGCATTGGGGAGCAAAAGCACGAGAACCCCTTGAGATGGTATGCAGAGATCTGTTCAATAGCAAGAGAGCAAGCCTTTTTATCCCCTCCATTTGGCGGGCTAGCCACGGATTGGTTGTCTGGCTCTCAGTAGTGTACCTTCCCATCCAATCACCATACAGTGTCCACAGGTCTCGCTGACCAATCCCTGCCTCTCGCAGGAGGCATTTGGGTGGACCTAACAGTCATCTCCCACAAAGTAGAGCTAATAGCAAAAGGGGAGCTCTGGAAGAGGGTTGAACCAGAATGGGGAAGTACCTCACTAACTGTACTTCTAATTGGGGATTCTTGTCAATTATGCTAAGTTGCTAAACTTATAAAACTGTACTTGCCCTATGTCATGTGGGCATTTTTCCATATTTGCCCCTGGAGGCCTCCAATTAAAGACCTGCTTTTATGTTACTTCCTATATTAATATTGTCTTAAAAGTGTGTTGCTTTGTTTCTAGATTTTTAAGGCATCACCCCCTGACACAAACTCTTATTGCCACATCAGTAAGATGTCCTAAGGAGCACCTCAGTTTCACCCTTTAGCTTGAAAAAAGTTAAGAAAATAAACAGTGGTAATTAAAATCTAGAGCAGAATAAGATAGTAAATTTCTGGATTACCTTGTAACTGCTGGAGATCCTTGCATCAGGATCATGCTGCTAAGACCTTGCATGGAAGTAAAGTTGGTCTGAAAAGTTTCAGACTAATTGTTCACTTCATTTGTTTGCTGATTTAAAACTCGGGGGGAAAATTCAACCCACTCAAGCTGCCCTCTTCCCCCCTGCCCCCTTCCAATAGTGGAGGAAACTAGCTGAGATTAGAAGATGAAATCACAATTTACTGAAAAATCACAATAATCACAACAATAGAGAGAGTGTTTTACCCACAAAAGGGTATTCACCACCAAAAAAACAAAAATGCTTCCTGAACACAGCACCTGGGGTGGTTTCCCAGACAAAGGCAAAATGGTGACTGCCCCTGCACTGGGCCACGTGGTGTATGGGAAAATAAAAGTAGTATGTTGGGGAAGCTCGCAGCTTAACTTTCTTACCCCAGCCAAAAACAACAGAAAAAACAGGGACAAGACAAAAACTGGTGGGACCTAACCAGGTTCTAAAAGAGGTCAGGGGACCCTTCTCCTGGGGCTGACTTTGTGAGAGCGGGACTGGAGTGCTTGGTGGTTCTGTTGGTGGCAGTGGTGGACTGCTGCTATGGTGGTAGTTGCAGTTTGGGCTCTGGCTGTGGCTATGATGGCTGCTATGGTTGCAGCAGCTGCATCTTGGGGTCCATGCAGCTTAGCTGGGTTATGCTACATGCCACTGCTACTCTTTCCCTTTTCTTTTTCTCAGAACAACATCTTGGGCCCACCAGTGCTGCCTTTCAGCACCAAACCAGAAAAAAACCACATCTTGGAAGAACGGGAAAGGGACTGCTGGTAGCAGAGAGGGGCTAGGTCTGCCGGGCTCACCCCAAAACCTGAACATACCTCCCATGAGCCCAGAAAAAGATGGTGACCCTTCTGCCCTGGCTTCCTCCTGCTGAAACCATGACGCCGCCATGATGTGGGTGGTATGGAATTAAATAGTGCTAGAAACTCCGCTCCTTTTCTCTATAACCATGATAATTTTCCTCTGTTTATTGTTTCCTTCTCTCCGTGGTTTTTATTAGGGCAGAATTATCGCTTCCATTTGTAGACAAACAATAAAGTGTGGAGGTGGAGCAGAGAGAGGCTTTACTCACTGTCCTTTGGTAAGCAATTCTTTTCACAATCTTTCAGGTGGAGCAGGACACTCAACTGGACTCCACCTAGAAGCTTGGCATGGGACCCTTTCTGGTGTGCTATGACTGCATGAGTTCCTCCAGCAAAACTGCCTCTGTAGCTTGCGTTCAGGAGTCACTGCAGAAACATGCCATGTCCCAAGAGAGGTGCCTTTGGGTCTCCTCCAGCAGGCTGGGTGGAGAGGGCAGGCAGGCCCGTGGATCAGGGTGCTCTTCAGACAAGGGAATCCCACCAGCTGAGATGGCTTCTGGACAGGGGATGACTATGGGACCATGGTAAGTCTGAGCCCTGTCCTTGCTTTTTGACTGTTAGGCAGACTGAACTGGGTCTTCACACTGAAAAGAAAGAGGGGGGAATTTGAGGAGCTGTTGTCAAGCTCCAAACTGGTGACTGCCAGTTTGAGGTTTGTCCCGGTTTAGTGATAAAATTCTCTAGGTAAGGAGAGCTCTGAACAAATGCCCCTCTTTCCCACTTACAACAGAATTTCTTAGATGGAAGTGAAGAAAAAACTATTTATTTAACAAAACCATGCAGAGTGCCCTGCAAGGTACAGGGGGAAGGGGAGAACAGGGTAAAAGGAGTTATTAAACCTGAATAAAAAGCCGGTAATCTTAGTGTCTTTTTCTTCAGATGTACTCTCTCCTCTTCAGGCCCCCCCCCTTGGGGGCTGGGCAGAGTTGCCCGGAAGCTCTGTTGTCCCCCAAGCCCTTTTGGGTTTTGGGGCGACGAAACAGATGGAAGAAAAGGGTCCAAAAGAAGAAAAAAATATGAATAAAGAAAAAAAAACAGAGCTGACTACTCCAACAGCTTTCGCAGCAGCGCCGTCTTCCCAGAGAGAGTGAGAGAGCGTCTTCCCCTTTCTTCTCCCGCAGCCAGGCTTGCGGAAAAAGTTTTCTGCAGTTGGGTGTAGTTAAAGTGACAGGACTACATTTTTTTGAGCATATAAGCTAACAATGGGGAATACCTGATTATCATAACATCACTCCAAGACATTCTACCCCTTATTCCATATCGTTGGCTCAAAGCTTACTCTAATATCTTTTCACTCTAAACATACATATCTATATACATATATACATATATACATATATACATATATGCATATATGCATATATGCATATATGCATATATACATATATACATATATGCATATATGCATATATGCATATATACATATATACATATATGCATATATGCATATATGCATATATACATATATACATATAAACATATATTTAGTAGTATGGCCCACTTCAGCTAACACTGGCCTTGCTCGCACAAGCCTGCTTTCCTCCTCATTCTGTAACAATTCCCCCTCTGTCCTTTTGTGAGAGCTATCTGATCAATTTGCTTTGTGATGAAGCTATAAGCAATTCTTATCACTACAATTATTAGTATGAAAACTCCTAGCAAGGTGAAAATGACACAAAGGTATGTGGAATGAAACAATAAGCTTACTTAAGAAAATACATCATTAATTGTTTAACTACTTTGCTATCACTTAGGGACTGCAATTGCTGGGAACTTCATTTCACAGGTAGGGCTTGGAGAACCTTTCCCGGGCAAGGATTCCAAGTTTACCTGGAAGAGAGTCTAGCTTTTATAAGCCTAATTTAGCAAGTCAAAATGACTCGATCACATTTTTGTGCAGAAACACCTGGGACTGATGGCATATTTCTCAACAAGTTAGGACTAGGGCTTGGCCAGAGTCCAGGCCTTAACTAGGAGGGTTTCCCTAGAACATTTTATAAACAAGCTTCTATTAATATCAATTAGGAAAGTGTTTTAAAATGATACTGTTTTTGCAGATAACTACACAAGGTAACGTGAAATATTTGAAAGTAGCTGGCATTATTATTTAACTTTAACTAAACAATTGATGGTACTATAGACAAATTTTAAATAACTGAATTGTGCACGTGCAGTATTGTTTGAAACTCTCACTCATTTTTCTGTTTCACTTGTGGAAGATAAAACTGCAAAGGTTTTTGTGAATAATAATATAAACTAACAAATTTAAAACAACTGGATATTTAGAGGTCTCGACGACAGTAAGCATCTTATGGACTGTGTGTTTACATGGCCAGATTTTCATCAGGAAGGTTTCTGTCTTAAATCTTCATCTTATCTTCACAGCAGAAAAACTGTGTTCTTTTTTTTTTTAAATAAATGAGCATAACATAACAAAAACGAACTTGTTAAAATTTAAAGTTAACTTCACCGAATGTGAATAAAATTTAATCTTAATAGAACTTAATAGAACATAAAATTACTAGAACTTAAAAATTAATAAACAGTAAACTAACACTTAAGAGACTTAACTATAATTGAACTCAAACTTAATAGAATTTAAAATTAACATTGCTTAAACTTAACTTGACAACATAATGTACATTTAATAAAACTTAAACTTATTTAACTTAACAGAACTTAATTCTAATAGAATTTAAACTTAACAGAATTTAAAATTAACATAATTCGTGATGTTTTGGGACTTTTAGCTTTTATGTTTTTCGTGTACTGGTGATTTTGAGTATAACTTTGGACACTATATAAGATATTAGGACTTTTGTCCTCAGCATTTTTAGATAAAACAATGGCACTTAACAGGTAGTTTAAACTATTTAGTAGATGATATATATAAAATTACTATAAAATAGTAGAGTTTTACTTATAGGCCTAATTTACACATTTAAAATACTTAAATTAAAACAGCATTCTCAGCATGTCTGCTGCAGCACTGTCACACACACACACACACAGAAACTGTTTTAAGCAACACTTTAGCAAGGAATTTAGCTTTTGTTCAAGGTTTTAGCAATTAGGGTGTTATTACTCATCAGGACAATTATATTGCTACAATGCTTTCTCATTAGTAAAAGCTGGAAACAAGTTTAAAATGTAACTTAGTTGCCCTAATTAATAGGGTATTTTGAAAATACATTCACGAATTGATTTTTGGAGCTTTGAAAAGGACTTCTTGGGGCACAGCTGGTGCTTGCTTGCATCACTTGCAGCGGGGCGGTCTCAGTCTCGGTGCTGGTGATGGTCCCAGTGAGCAGGAGGTGCTGCCCTGCTCTGTGCTGCTGTTTCTTGCTGGCTAACACTGTTGGTTAGTTCTGGTTTGCTGTCGGAGCTGTCATTCACTTCTTCATTCTCGGGGAGGGGCGGTGAAGGGGACGTGGACGGTCTGCGGCACTGCCCACTGGGGTACCTCCTGTGATTTCCGCCTTCTCTGCCAGTTGACAAGAAACCGGGGTCGGAGCAACTTCCGCCTTTGCTTTCAGGTCGCGGAGTCCGAATGGCGCATGGCAGGGCCACCCCCAGGCGGCGCGATCAGAACCGGTGGTGCACGCAGGCGGAGCGGCTGCTCTGAGCTTTCTCAGCCGCCGCAGAGCATCTCGGCCCTGCGGGTGGTGGCTCCGATCCAGCAGAAGCTGCTGTTCCTTTTCTGCGGTTTGTCTGTGCAGCGGTGGCAGGGCGGAAGGGGCATGTGGTGCCAATGACTCTGGCACTGATACTTGGGCGGGAGCTGCTACTGCTGTCTGCGCGTGGCGGCCGGCCGCACTCTGTCCGTTTCCCGATCGTCAGCAGGCTTCAGTGCTATGATTATGTCTGTTGCAGTTTGAGCACCAAACTGGCTTTTTACATTGTCACCGCATGCGTCCCTCATTGCCACATCAAAAACAGCGGGGTGACTTTCCGCCATTCCTTTGCTGTACCGGCACTGAGTTGTTGGATCGGAGGGGGCCCAGGGCGGCAAAAGCCTGTACCTGTGCTTGAGCTATCTCTTTACCCATTGCTTTTACTGCTTCTACTATCATGGCTTGAGTCTCCACTGGTACTCTACTCATCCTCTCTAGCATAGTTTCAATGATGGCATCTCCAGATAAGGTAACTAAAGTATTTCTCATTGTGGAGTTGCTATTTTCCATAATACACTGACGCAGCAATGCTCCCTTCATCCAATCAGGCACACAAGCTGCTTCAATATCAGCGGATACCCTGTCTACGAAACCAGCAAATGCTTCATCTTTCCCCTGCTTAATGGACATGTACGAGGGGGTAGGTGGTGCTGTGCGGACCCTGTGTATAGCTTCTCGAGCAGTCCGCATTGACCCTAACAACACATCAGGGCCAGATCTGCATTCTTTAACATTCCTTTGTCTCTCACGGAAGGAGGGGGCTGAAGGTTGCGCCTCCTCAGCCTCCGGCAGCGGCGGCGGTGGGGAAGAACCACTGTTGCCCCCCCAAGCGGGGGGGCCTCTCCCAGCTGTGCGGCCGCAAGAGTCCCCTGCATGCCAAGGACCGGATGGCAACCCACAGGGGGTAAGCCCGTAAAACCATTACCGAGTGTAATTATTCCTGGAATCTCTTCCCCCCCCCCGCGCCTGCTAGTGTTCCTGTTGTCACTGCCACAATCTTTTTCTCTGCCTTATATCGTTGTAAGCAATTTATCACTTTTCTCCACGCCTTGCTAAGCTTTGTGCACGTCTTATTACCGTCTAGCAATCCATCAAACAAACAGTTACCATAACTTCGCCACTTCGCCACTTCCCTTCCTCAAATACCGTATTAGGATCTATAAAAAACCCTTTGGCTTTCCCCACAGCAACTAGCCCTGCTAATTGCTTAATGGTATCTTTGCCTACTCCCCACTTTTCTAAAAAGCATTGTAATAAGTCCAGGGCTACCTCTCTTTCCATTTTCGTCCAGCTGGATTTAAAACGTCTTGGTCGTCGCTTCAGAGTAGCACACTGCCTGCGTCTCACACTGCCTGCATCTCTCTTTTCATTCCGCGATCGCGGCGCAGCTTATCAGAGTGTAGTCCTCACAGGCGGCGGGTCCCCTCTTGGTTGGCCCAAGCTCGGATCGGCCCTTGCGGAGCAAGGGGTGATGATCTTTAGCTCTCTCGTCGCTGCGCGCCAGTGCTTTCCCGTTCTCGCCACTTTCCAGAGCAGGGTCCTAAGTCCTGCTATGAGTCTCTGATCACGTCGGGGTCACCATTTTGTCGGGAGGCGAGAGGAAGCAAGCAACAGCTCAATGTGAGTTATAAGCAAGCTCCATTTATTTCATGGTATGTGTGGCTTTAATATTGTTACAAGTACTTATGCTTACTACTAAAAGTTACTATTTGCATTCTATTGCATTCCATTCTCACACTTTCAGCGTTCCCCCTCATTCTTGTCAGGGTTCCTCCTCATTCTTCTCACGGTACTTTTCCAGAGCTCAAGGGCACTGCTGTGCCTCCTGAGTACATTTCTCATGGCACTTTCCCAGGGCACTGCTGCGGCCTGTATGGGTATGGCCCTCTTCAGCTAACACTGGCCTTGCTCGCACAAGCCTGCTTTCTTCCTCATTCTGTAACATATATACACATAACTATGTACAAATAATGTAATTTAGTAAACAGTGATATGTTGTCATCTCAACTTTACATGTGATCCTCACTCAAAATTAAATCTCCCTGAGGGACACATTGTGTTTCTCCACCTTTTTGCATTATTTACTAAGTACACCCTGGTCCTTGAGCAAAGACAACCCCACAAATGGGTTTGTCTTTATGTGAGGCAGAATTAATCTAGACAGTTTTCCCTAACAAGCCTCTGGCATGTACTGCTGGGACCTTGTCTCCATCCACTGTATGCAGAGGCTCAGATTGGGCAGGACTTGCTCGGTTGATGGAGCCCCGGGTATTGACTAACTAGGCGGCCTCTGCTAAATGTTGCTCCCAATTTTTATAAGTTCTCTCACCCAGTGCCTTTAGGGTGGTTTTTAACAGTCTATTATACCGTTCCACTTTGCCAGCGGCTGATGCATGATAAGGAATGTGGTACACCCACTCAATGCCATGGTCTCTAGCTCAGTTGTTTATGAGGTTATTTTTAAAATGAGTTCCATTATATGACTCAATTCTCTCAGGAGTACCATGCTTCTACAGGACTTGGTTTTCAAGGCCCAGGATGGTGTTACGAGCAGTGGCATGAGGCACAGGGTAAGTTTCTAGCCATCTAGTGGTGGCTTTTACCATTGTGAGCACATAGCGCTTACCGTGGCGGGTTTGAGGTAGTGTGATGTAATCAATCTGCCAGGCCTCACCATACTTGTATTTTGACCACCTTCTACCATACCACAGGGGTTTCACCCACTTGGCTTTCTTGATGGAAGTACACGTTTCACAATCATGGATAACTTGAGAAATGCAGTCCATGGCTAGATCTACCCCTCGGTCTCGTGCCTACTTATAGGTGGCATCTCTGCCCTGATGGCCTGAGGCATCATGGGCTCATCGAGCTAGGAATAAATCCTCCTTATGCTGCCAATCTAAGTCTACCTGGGACACCTTTGTGGCTAGCACAGGTCTTTCCCATGAGAAATCCTTTTGGGTTTTATAAATAAAGATAAGGTTTGGATGTTATTAAAAACAGTGTCCCAAGACTTGGACGGTGCAGACCTGGCCAATCAGGCCTAGGGGGAGGTTTCTGACTGACCAATCTGGGTGACCTTTGAAAACTCTATATATATGATGAAATCAAAACAATAAAGGCCTTTTCCTTCTTGCCACTGAGAACTGGATTCTTCTCTCTGCTAGCGGCTCAACAGCAACACACCTTTATCTTTGCAGCCTGATTTACTTGTTCGTTGTTTCGGTGCTCCTCATTGGCTCGGCTCTTGGGGACATGGTCGTTTACATGGCGGACCTTCACAGGTAGTTTCTCTGCCTGGCTTGCAATGTCTTTCTACTCTTCAGCTGCCCAAATTGGTTTTCTCCTACGCTGCCAACTAGCCTTCTTCCACTTTTTTAGCCAACCCCATAGAACATTAGCTACTATCCATGAATCAGTATAGAGGTAGAGCTTTGGCCATTTCTCTCTTTTAGCAATGTCCAGGGCTAACTGAACGGCTTTGAGCTCAGCGAATTGACACGATCTACCCTCTTCTTCCTTAGCTTCTGCAACCTGTCATGTGGGGCTCCACACAGCTGCTTTGGACTCTAGCTCATACTGGAGCTCCAGCATGTCTGGCACGGCAGTACTCAGAGGTGGAGTCACCTCATTCAAGGCACGATAGTCCACAGTCAATCTCCATTCTCCTTCGGATTTTCGCACAGGCCAAATGGGGCTGTTAAAAGATGAATGGGTCTTGCTGACCACCCCTTGGCTCCCCAGCTCATGGATTAGTTTGTGAATGGGAATCACGGCATCATGAGTTGTTCGGTACTGTCGGCGGTGCACAATAGAGGTTGCAATCGGTACTTGTTGCTCTTCCCCTTTCAGGAGTCCTACTGCAGATGGGTTTTCTGACAGTCCAGGCAAGGCGTTCAATTGCTTAATGCCCTCTGTCTCCACAGCAGGTATCCCAAATGCCCACTTGAGTCCCTTTGGGTCTTTGAAATATCCATTTTGGAGGAAGTCTATACCCAAAATACATGGAGCCTCTGGGCCAGTCACAATGGAATGTTCTTTCCACTCTCTTCCAGTCAGGCTCACCTCAGCTTTCACCAGGGTCAAGTCTTGTGATCCTCCTGTCACGCCAGAAATAGAAACAGGGTCTGTTCCCACATGTCGAGATGGGATTATCGTGCATTGTGCACCAGTGTCAATTAAAGCCTCGTATTCTTGTGGCTCTGATGTGCCAGGCCATCGAATCCACACTGTCCAAAAAATACGGTTTTCCTTGGCATCTACCTGGCTAGAGGCAGGGCCCCTCTAACTATGGTGGGCATTCGTCTTAGAGGTTTCTTCAAGAGGATCAGACATGTTGACTGGAGCTACTTCCCTTCTGGTGGAGTTCTCTCTCTGAGTCTTGCCTTCCTTCAATTCCCGCACTCGTCGTGCCAGGACAGTAGTGGGTTGTACATCCCACCTGTTCATGTTTTCTCCACTGTCACACAGGAAATACCACAACTCACGTTGAGGGATATATCCAGTTCTCATAGCTGAGGGGCGTCTGCGTGGGGTAACAGAACCTCTGATCTGTACTGCCGAAACTTGGAGAAGGCTGTCTTTAATCTCTTTACTGAGTTTCTCATGATTCTCCTCTATCTTATTTTCTAGTTTCTGCAGATTTGTTTCCACAGCTGAGATTCTTGCATTCATTGGGCTATGCACGACATCTGCATACACTCGGAGCTTCCTTGTCATATCACGCACGGTCTCATGCCCGTCATCTCGCTTCATAATTGCTAAAGCAGAAGCATACTCTGATGGCCCAAGCTTTAGGAGTTTCCGCCACATCACAGGTGTACATTCTATCCCATCTGGGTCCATAATCGAGTCTGGGCTTTTTAGGTCCTCTGGGAAGACAATTTCTACCACTGCCATTTTTCTCAAGCGTTGAATCCCTTGTTCTATGGTTCTCCACTGGGTTTGTTGCGAATAGGGATCATTGGGATGTATGTATCTTTTCCTCGCAGCTCTGATAGCTCATCTCCAGAGGCTGCAGCAGTCAGGCCCATCTTGTATAGTTTGGTTGATATCTGGGTCACGTGACACAGTCTCTAAATGCTTTGCCTCAGTAGGATCTAGAAGTGTAACATCGCCTGCAGCATCCCAAAGACGGACTAACCAATTAATTACAGATTCATCATCTCGTTGGACATAATCTTTTTTTAGGCTGTGAAGGTCTCTCACATTCATGGATTCAACAATGACATCTGACTCAGCTGCTGACCTTGAGGATCCCTCCCCACTGTCATCTGAGCGATCAGTCTTGACTTGGGCTTTCCTGCTTCTCGTAACAGGAGCAACTGCCACTGGCTTAGGCTCTCTTACTTCCTGTTCTATAATATCCGACAGTGTACGATAAGCACATGCCAGGGCCCAATATATTGCACTGCAGTTGTCTCTGCACTTCTCCTTCAGATAGTTCCCCACCTCAGCTGGTCTCAGGATCTGTCCAGGGGGAAATTCCCAGTCTATTGGGTCAGAGAATTTCTTTGAAGTTTTACCTATGTCCTCCCATACTCCACACCATTCAAATTTCCTCACATCTGGATTAGGTGCCTGCTCCTGCTCAGCCCCTCTGGACTTCTCAGCCCTCATTCTGGTAAAGCTGAACATCATATACATGGAACCTACCAGGTAAAGCATCTGTATTACCAAGTTAATGGTCTCTTTAACATCCAGGGGAAACTGAATATTCTCAAAAGATGATATACCAGATTTAAAGGGGAAGAGATGGGTGAGGAGCCAGGAAGCTTCACTCTCTACTTCTCTAGCAGGTTGGGTAATATTACTAACAAAACTCCAAAACAGGTTACTAAAACTAGAGGAGGAAAGTAACAGAGCATGTACGTCTTTAACTGTTTCCCATACCTTCTTACAGATTGTCAGTATCACGCACACAACTATAACAAGCCGGAGTTGTGTCCCTGATTGATGAAAATTATACATTAGGGACAAGATTGCCCCTACCTGTTGGTAGGGAAACAAACCTATGTGCCAAACAGACATTATTACATCAAACAACCTCCCATCAAACAACATAGTGACTACTGATGGCTGTAATTCAATACAAAGTGTTTAAAACCAGAATGTAATTATTAGGGGTTTTTTCTTCACTTTCTCTAACCCCACAAAAGGTGTAAAACAAATAGTCAAGCCCCAGGTTGGGTGCCAAATATTGTCCCGGTTTAGTGATAAAATTCTCTAGGTAAGGAGAGCTCTGAACAAATGCCTCTCTTTCCCACTTACAACAGAATTTCTTAGATGGAAGTGAAGAAAAAACTATTTATTTAACAAAACCATGCAGAGTGCTCTGCAAGGCACAGGGGGAAGGGGAGAACAGGGTAAAAGGAGTTATTAAACCTGAATAAAAAGCTGGTAATCTTAGTGTCCTTTTCTTCAGATGTACTCTCTCCTCTTCAGGCCCCCCCCTTGGGGGCTGGGCAGAGTTGCCCAGAAGCTCTGTTGTCCTCCAAGCCCTTTTGGGTTTTGGGGCAACGAAACGGATCGAAGAAAAGGGTCCAAACAAAGAAAAAATTATGAAAAAAGAAAAAAAACCAGAGCTGACTACTCCGACAGCTTTCGCAGCAGCGCCGTCTTCCCAGAGAGAGTGTCTTCCCCCTTCTTCGCCTGCAGCAAGACTTGCGGAAAAAGTTTTCAAAACAACCCACTCGTCTCTCTGCGGTTGGGTGTAGTTAAAGTGACAGGACCACATTTTTTTAGCATATAAGATAACAATGGGGAATACCGGATTATCATAACATCACTCCAAGACAGGGTTTCAAACATGCTTCATTTTGGCATTTCTTGCAGCCAGGCTTAGCTGTTCTTCACTGCACTATGGGCAGGAAGATAACATCAGTCTTGCCTTGCAGCACCGACCTCTTCCCATGCCTCTGTTAAGGAAGTCACATCTCTGCAGATCCAGATCTTGCTTTGCTCTGCAAAAGCCCCTAGTCGTTATGCCAGACTGGAGCTGAGCTGGCAACTGTACTAAGTTATCTCATGAAAAACTGCAGTTACCTGTGCTTTGTGATCAGAAAATAAGTGGTGCTTTAGGGTGGAGGCTCCTTTTTTGTTAATATGTGCACACAGAACACATTAATAAATTCCAGCCTGGCAGGTATTTCAAAACTAACAATAAAGATTGACACATTTTTCTGCTGTGTCTAGATAGCTGCAAAACAATTCCAGCTCCTCCTACCTCACAGCTAGTATAAACAGGACCAAAGCACCTCTCCAAAGTCCCTTGGAGATTGTTTGGCAGGGTTTCAGATGTCCAAAATCCAATTCACTGAGCACATTTAGATGATTATCACAGCTGTGAATTTTCTTCTATGGTGTAAGAATGAACTCCATTAAATAGATTTTATGGAGAGATGAAGAGTGGAGAGCAGGCCTGCAGATATATGCAGGTATGTACAACACCAATGATTATGATGCCAGAATGATTTTTGCTTTTATATTTCCTTCATATATATTCGTAGCTCTGCAGATTATTGTTGTATAGTTATATAGTTTCTAGCTAGCTTCAGTAAATTTCCCTACCTTTTCCCTACCCTGATAGGCAGGAAGACGAAACACATTCCAAAGGCTTCAAACCCTGGGGAGTCCAAGGCTCCGATCCTATCTTGGCTCTCTGGGGGCCAAGGTTGAAACCAACTCTTCAAGACACATTTTCATAAAAAAGTTTAGTTCCTATCTAAGGGGGGGGGGAATTCAGAGAGGGTTGAACCAGGAAGAAATTACCTCACCACTTGTCTCTCTAATTGGGAATTCTTGTCAATTATGCTAATTTGTTAAACTTATAAAACTATAGTCACCCCATGTGGGGGTGGGCATTTTTCCATATCTGCCCCTGAAGGCCTTCAATACAGACCAGCCTTTATATTACCTCCTATAACTAATATTGTCTCAGAAGTGTGTTGTTTTGTTTCTAGGTCTTTAAGGCATCAATAAGGACAGTAGAACAGAACAGCATTTTACTCTTACCAAATAAAGGGAACCATGTAGACTTGGAGAAGTAGATAAAGGATGTGACTTGGGCAAGCAGCATGCTAGCTCAGCTCTACATACCTAGATAAGGCTGACAAAACAGAAATCATGCAAAACGTTGTAGCAATGTGGGTTTTTAGGATTCCATGTGCTTCCATTGTTTCCTTGCTCTGTATGCCATTGGTTCCTTTTAAAATATGCACTCTGCTGTACCTGAAAACCTATTGGTATGTTCCCCCTGTCAATTCTCCCCCTCCATCTCCCAGGACTGGCTCCAGGGGAGAAAAATCCCACCCCTTCTCTTCCCCTTATAAGCCCGTGTCTGCGTCAGAGAGGGGTCCTGCATCTCTGAGCTGCCAGCCATTGACCTACCCCCTTCTCCTTCCCCTGCAACGCCTTTTCCCCATACCCCAAATAAACCTCCCTGACAGAACAGAGATGGAGTTCCAGTTCATTCCTTCGTCTTACTTCATTTCCTGCTAGAATTTCTGTGGTTGGGAGACTCGCGCCACGCCGCGGGACCCCGGGGGCCACCCGCTCCAGATCCGGTGGAATTATGAGGACCAGGGACTTCGTTCCAAGCGGGAGCCGGCTTGTGCCACCCTCCCAGAGCCTGCTACATCAAAACGTAAGCAGGATGTTAGCTTAGCTTTGTGTACCTAGATAAGGCTAACAAAGTAGAAGTCATGCAAAACAACGACATTGCGCCTACTCAAAAGTGGGGATCAAGGAACAGCCACCTAAAATATTGGAACACTGGACACTGAAGACAACCAAAGAAGACCCCAAAGGACCATATAAGGACTTCCAATAAGGGGTTTGATTATGTAAAATAAAGTAATACATATACATCAAGTAAGCAGGGATAGCTAATAAATATTTAATCAGTGTATATGATAAAAACTGTTTACCTGACGCTTGGGGCACCGAATTAGAGGAAGGATCCTCTGAGTGACCAGCATGCTGCAATAAAGGATTCCTGCTTTCTAACACTCAAATCTGTGTTGGAAAGTTTCTATCTGACTGATTTTGGTATCATTTTTGGCAACTCTAGATGGAACACTCTTCCTGATCTCCCGGGGATCCAAGGGACCTCTGTATCTTCATGTCGGCACTGGGACTTTCATGGAGAAGACCACAGATCCTTGGACCAGTGTGGGACACAGGTAAGATCCCATTCGATAATAAGGCATTCTTTTGGGAATCCTGCCCATATAAGACATGTGGATCTTCCAGCGCATTGGATGGGTTATTTGACATTCTGGAATTAGGTATTTGACTTGGCTTTATTGATCAATAATTGTTTTAATTGTTTTGTATCTCTGTACTGCAACATTTTGGGTCTACTCTTCAGGGATGGGTAGTGGACAATCTAAAGGGGGTATTCTGAAAAAATGCCCACTTGGTTGCATTTTGCGACATCGGAGAAAGATTGGCGGGCCCTCTGGGGGAATGGTGACCAGGGAGAATTTGATTTAGTATTGTAATCAATGGTGGCCATTGTACAAATTAGACTGGAGAAAAGTGGCCACAAAACAGAACCTTAGACTATAATACATTTTTACAGTTAACGTTGTTTTTAAGATGGGAACAAAAATGGGATGAGGTTATGTATGCTGATATGTTTTTCATTTTGTGGAATCATCCAGAATGGCAGAAAGATGGTGGCTTGAATCCAGCCCCGTCAGGCCCTTTTGTGCTGGCTTTTGAAAAGAATCAAGGAAAATAGTTAAAACATTGCTGTTCTATGTGCAGCATATGACTAATTTGTTCTAAACATCTCCCCAATAAGGAAGACGATTTAGATCTTATGGTCAGGTTGCAGGTTGGATGGGGAAACAGATAATCAGGCTGCCGAGACTGATATCATGAGGGAACTGGCACGTAAAGAGGTGGGTTTAGCACGTCTAGAAGAGAAGATAGAGGAGATAAAGAGGATGTATCAAGGAGCAGGGGATTTCAGTCCGATTGCAGGGAGAACTAGAGCTAAACACAGACATGTGATAGTAGCTCCCCTTTGTCAAGCGGTAGGTGCAAACAGTCCAATCACAGTAAAAGTTCTGTTTTCAATAACAGACCGTAATAATTGGAAGTCAATGGCTGGCGCCTATCAAGATGACCCAGAAAAAATGGCAAAAGCCTTTGAAATTATGATTAAAACTCAAGATCCGGACTGGAAGGATATTGATATTATGTTAGAAATGATGTTTGATAGTATGGAAAGAGATGGTTGTTAAAACGAACAGGAGGTTTGTGGAAGAGCAGATTTTGATGGGTAATTTGCCAGGTACATTGGACTTAAATTTTCCTGCTGCAGATCCAGGGTGGGACCCTAATGTGCCCATATTTAGAAAGAGATTAAATAAATATCAACAATGGATACTATATGGAGCTAGACATGCCATGCCAAAGGCTATCAATATGTCAAAATTATTTGAAATTAGGCAGGATCACAACTAGTCACCTACCAAATTTTTTAATTGCCTGAAAGAAACAGCTTGAAAATATCCTAATATAGATCCTGAAACAGAGGGAGGAAAAACTCAGCCCCCATATTTGTGGGGCAATCCTCAGATGATATTAGAAGGAAATTTCAAAAGGCTCAGGGACAAGGCCAGTATGATTTAGGGAATCTGTTAGATGTTGCTTGGGGAGTTTATCAGAATAGAGAAAACCAGCAGGAATAAAAATTACTTTCGGTATCACCAAGCTGTGTGGTGCAGTCAACACACTGGAGGGGAGGGCTGCCATCCAGAGGGACCTTGACAGGCTTGAGAGTCGGGCTGATGCAAACCTCATAAAGTTCAACAAAGCAAAGTGCAAGGTCCTACACCTGGGTCCTGGCAATCCCAGACACACCTAGAGGTTGGACAAAGAAGTGATTGAGAGCAGCTCTGAAGAGAAGGACTTGGAGCTGATGGTTAATGAAAAACTCAACATGAGCCAGCAGTGTGTGCTCACAGCCCAGAAAGCCAACAGAATCCCAGGCTGCATCAAAAGGAGCGTGGCCAGCAGATCAAAGGAGGTGATTCTCCCCCTCTAATCTGCTCTTGCAAAACCTCACCTGGAGTACTGCGTACAGGGATGCAGACTCCACCAGTTCCCTGGGCAGCCTGTTCCAGTGCTTCACAACCCTTTGGGTGAAGAAATTTTTCCTAGTATCCAATCTAAACCTCCCCTAGCACAACTGGATCCATATGTAAAATCCATGTTTTATATATGACCTCCAAGTACATTCACTGTACTTAGCCAATCTGGGAGAGAACACTTTGAAGGAGGAGGAAGAGAAAAATGCACTTGATGATTTAAGATACATTTTCTTGTTAAACATGATAGTTGGTTGTTTCCTGGAACGTGGCTGAGAGCTTGGCACAAACAGGTTAAAATACTTTTTGGTAGCTGCTTCAGACACCCTGAACAACTCATTTCTCTGAAACTGAAACACAGGAAGCTCCACCTGAACATGAGGAAGAACTTCTTTACTGTGAAGGTGACTGAGCACTGGAACAGATTGCCCAGAGAGGATGTGGAGTCTCCTTCCCTGGAGATATTCAAAAGTTATCTGGACACAATCCTGAGTAATGTCCTCTAGGGGACCCTGCTTGAGCAGGGAGGTTGGACTAGATGACCTCCAGTGGTCCCCTCCAACCTTACCAATTCTGTGATTCTGTGATATTTAACAGAAACTGCTGATAGCCACACAACTTCCCTCTGCTCCAGCAACCTACCAAGCCAGGTGTCAGGGTTTGACCCTGACTAAACGCCAGGCACCTCAACTCTTTCTTGCTGCAAAGAAAAACTGTAAAAACACACACCAATCTCACAAGTTAAATGAGATAGGACACTGGTAGGAGGACACACAGAAGAAAAGGGCAGACAGGTTCTAAACTTAAAGTTGCAAAGTGATTTAATTACTTAACAGAGTTGGAGGACAAATGCAAGGCAAAAATAAACTTTTCATACACTATTTTGTTCACTCACCCCCTCTCTCTTACGAACCCATTTTATTTACCCCCTTTCTTCTTTTTAACCAACAATCTCGGGTAGGGAGGCAAGGTGTAGGGTATTTTCTCAGTCTACAGAGCAAGTCCATAAATCTATTCATCACCACAATTCTTCTACTACAAATACTCTTTATCTCTACTTATCTCTCTTTCTCTTCAGGCAGTTTCTCTGCTCTTACCCCCCACCCTCTTAAGAAGCAGTCTCTGCGCTCACCCCCCCTTCCCTCTTTCCAAACCAGCAACACAGACAGGGGGCAGGGTGAGAGGGGTTCTCTGGTCAGTCCAATCAAGGAGAGGGGTTCTCTACTTAGCCATGGGGCCCTTCCCACGAAAGACAGTCCTCTAGGAACTTCTTTGGCGTGGGTCCAATCTCACGAGCAACATCCCGCCCGAATTCTGCTGCAACATGAGTCTCTTTGTCCATAAGGTGCTGTGCAGACTCTCCCGAGCTGAGGCCAGGCTGCTTCCATGCCAGGAGCAAGGAAAAAGCCTTTCTCTCCCTTCCAAGGCCTTTGCAGTTTTAACTCTTAGATGAGAGTCCTACTGGCTCACAGTCTTTTACAGGCACCCACCTGCTCCTCTGGAGTGGGCTGTGGGTTGATTTCTGCACTCCTGTGGATTCCATGGGCTGCAGGGGGACCTCCTGCCCCCCCCATGGACTTCACCACAGCTAGCAGAGGGTTTTCAGCTCCAGCACCGGGAGCACCCCTCCCCTACCTTCTCCACTGACCTTGGTGTCTCCATGCTGTTCTCCCTTCACATATTTTTACCTCCACCTCCTCCTCTTCCAACTACAAAGAAGTGCGTACCTACCTTGTTTTGATTTTTTCTTAAATATGTTATCACAGAGGCATAACTAGCACTTCTAATTGGCTTAAACTTGGCCGGCAGCATGTCTATCATTCTCAGAGCCACCAGAGATTGGCTTTGCTAGACTTAATGGAAAAACTTCCAGAACTTTCACTCAGGACACACAGGAGCCATCTTTGTGCCACTCCCCACCCCTCAGATACCTCCCCAGGCCTACTACAACAGCTTCTGAGGGGTCCAAATTTCTCCTAGATGTTAAAAAATACTTTACTGATGTTTTGGGCCAATCAAAACTACCACACCAGGTTACATTGAAAAAAGCCAACATCCATTACAGAGGATGGGACAGAACAGAACCCACCCCTCATGTTTCCAATGATATGAGACTTATTTCTGATTTTCAGGAAGCCATAATTTTTAAATTTTTAAGTCAGGAGAGGAAGAGCATTAAAATAAAGCCCCATTGATTAAACACTGCTTTAACTGAGGCTTTTAATGAAGAATTATAGACACACATAACTCCCAGCTGCGGTGGTGGCTGTGGGGCAGCAGAGGGGACCTGCAGCCTGTGCCAGCACCCCCGGCAGCTGTTGCCCCACTCAAGGGGGCTGCTCTCCATGCATGGCGATTTATCATCACCTTCTGCATTGCAGTTTCACAATGTCACCCAAGAACAGGGAGAAAAAAGCATGTCCAGTGTTCAGTACAAGCTGGGCACAAAGCACTTCTTTCACGCAGTCCTTTCTGTGGAATAGTCAGGCTACAGTGGGCATTCTCACTAGAAAGTTTTCAAATGCAATTAAATTTGGTTAATTTTTTCATGCTTCAGCTTGTTCTATTCACAACAACTCTGTCAAACACACCAATGCAGCTTATTTTAAAGTCTGACTACTCAGTTACACAGCTTGAAGAATTCCAGTTCAGGGTGGATATAATAATCATTCCAGAAAAATTTGCCTCTGGTACCCACTGTTACAAGAGATCAGAATCACAAAATCATTAAGGTTAGAAAAGACCTCTAAGGTCATCAAGTTCAACTGTTAACCCAGCACTGCCAAGCCCACCACTAAACCATGTCTTTAAGTGCCATATTTTTAAATCCTTCCAGGAATCTTCAGGATGGACTAATTTATGTTGTATAATCCTTCAGCAGTGAGAAGATCTAAAAGAAACTGACTGTGGGCATTTATATTGTTTGCAAAAAACCAACCAAACAAAAAAAAGCAATAAAGCCAAATTCTGTAGCTACTTATACCAGTAAATTTTGAGTTTCCTACTACCAAGGTATACACCTATGAAACTATAAGTAAAATCAAGATTTAAGTATGCATTAAACACTTCTGCTTTTTTCTTTGCACTTCTGTGTTAACAAGAAAATTAAGTGTGTGCAGCTCTGTTAAACCAATAGTACAGCTTCCCAGGTCCATACGAAAAAATCCTCCAAACTGCCCTGTTAAAAACAAAACAGAACCATCAAAAGTAACCACACTTTTTGTGTATTCTGCAACAAAAGCTTTCACTCATCCATGTCATAACCCAAAAAAGCCAAAGGAGCTCTATCTTTAGCATATTCAGTTCATTATTCTTAATTCTAGACATAAACACACAAGACATGTACACATGAATGAATTAAAGTACCTGCAGGCATTATAACCTCAAAAGTGCTGACTCCATTTCAGTTATCAGTCTGAAAGGAATAATGGAGTGTCTTTACAAACAAATGGCTGGTAATGATAAGACCTGAATCTGCTGGTAAGATAAGACCGATACTGAGAAATAGAAGAAACAATGGGGAGGATTTCCAAAGGAGTTCGACTGATTGACTTGCCCAAGACTGTGTTAATGAACTACAAGAACAGAGACAGGAAAAAGAAGAAAGGGGGATGTATATTAGAAGGGGGTTTGCATTAGGCGTTTGTCGGGGTTTGACTCTGACTAAACGCTAGGCACTTCGACTTTTTTTTGTTGCAAGAAAAAAACTAAAAATACACACTAATCTTGTGAGTTAAATGAGATAGGACATTGCTAGGAGGACGCACAAAGAAAGGGCAAACAGGCTCTAAGCTTAAAGTTGTAAAAAGTGATTTAATTACCTAACAGAGTTGGAGGATAAATGCAAGGCAAAAATAAACTTTTCATACACTATTTTGTTTACTCACTCCTTTCTCTTTTACAAACTCATTTTATTCACCCCCTTTCTTCTTATTAACCAACAAGCCCAGGTAGGGAGGCAGGGTGTAGGGTATTCTTTTAGTCTACAGAGCAGGTCTGTAAATCTATTTATCACTACAATTCTTTTACTACAAATACTCTTTATCTTTACTTATCTCTCTCTCTTTTTAGGCAGTTTCTCTGCTCTTACCCCCTCTTGCTTAAGAAGCAGTTTTTCCGCTTGTTGCTGTTGAGCAGCTAGCAGAGTAATGAAGGCACCAGTTCTCAGTGGCAAGAAGGAATGACCTTTATTGTTTTGATTTCATCACATATATAGAGTTCTCAAAAGTCACCCAGATTGGTCAGTCAGAAGCCTTCCCCCAGGCCTGATTGGCCAGGCCTGCACTGCCCAAGTTCTGGGACACTGTTCCAACAACATCCAAACTTCATCTTTATTTACAAAACACAAGAAAACTTCTCATGGGAAAAACCTGTGCTAGCCACATCCGCTCACTCCCCTTCCTTCTTTTTAAACCAGCAACACAGACAGGGGGCAGGGTGAGAGGTGCTTTCTGGTCAGTTTAATCAGGGAGAGGTGTTCTCTACTTAGCCATGGGGTCCCTCCCACAAGAGACAGTCTTCTGAAAACTTTTTTGGTGTGGGTCTAATCTCATGAGCAACATCCTGCTCGAATTTTGCTGCAACATGAGTCTCTGTCTATAGGTTGCTGTGCAGACTTTCTTGAGCCGAGGCCAGGCTGCTTCTATCCCAGGAACAAGGCCTTTCTCTCCTTTGCAAGGCCTTTGCAGTTTAACTTTTAGATGAGATTCTCACTGGTTCACAGTTTTTTCCAGGCATTTACTTGCTCTTTTGGCATGGGCTATGGGTGAATTTCTGCACTTTTGTGGACTCTATGCGCTGCAGGGGGACCTCCTGCCCCCACCATGGCCTTCACCACGGCTAGCAGAGGGTTTTCAGCTCTGGTGCCTGGAGCACTTCTTCTCCCACTTTCTTTACTGACCTTGGCGTCTCTATGCTGTTCTCCCTTCACATATTTTCACTTCCACTTCTTCTTCTTCTAACTACAAAGAAGTGCATGCTTACTTTGTTTTGATTTCTTTTTAAATATGTTTTCACAGAGGTGTAACTAGCACTTCTAATTGGCTTAAACTTGGCCGGCAGCATGTCTATCATTCTCAGAGCCACCAGAGATTGGCTCTGCTGGACTTAATGTAAAAACTTTCAGAACTTTCGCTCAGGACACACAGGAGCTATCTTTGTGCCACTCCCCACCCCTCAGACACCTCCCCAGGCCCACCACAACAGCTTCTGAAGAGTCCAAATTTCTCCTAGATGTTAAAAATACATTACTGATGTTTTGGGCCAATCAAAACCACCACAGCGTTCCAGGAAGCCTGTACCTCTCAAGTACCTCAGCCAATGGGGAAAGAGAGAGGGAAATGCAACCGGGAAATTAGGATAAAAAGAGGCTGTGTCCTCTATTAATTGGAGAGACCCCATGGGAAATGCCCATGACCTCTCCCTTTATTCATGAATAAAGTTATGTGACTCCTCTGTCTCCTTTTGGACATAAACCTCTGGTGTTTGTGGATTAATTTTCCTTACAAAATGGGGGCTCAGTGCTGGATCCTTCTACTGTCTGGGGACGGCGGGCAGCAAGGGGGGCTGAAGGCACGCTTCACCCAGTTTCATTGATCAGCTCCCCTTGGTGGTACCCGTCACCGAGTGATTGATTGGGTACCCGAGACTGTCCAAGAGACAGATGAGCGGTGGACCAGGGGGGTCCATGAAGAGTCCGTAAAAAAGGACCACTGAAAATCTCACCGGTGAGTAAAATGGGATCCTCGGGGAGTAAACCTGGGAGGGCACCCATGGAGGGTAGCACAAGTAAAACAGGGCACCCATGGAGGGTAGCACAAGTAAAACAGGGCACCCATGGAGGGTTGCAAAGGTACAGCTGAGAAGGGGCCCTGGCACAAGTGATGACGATACCAAAAATATAAGGACATGGATGCCCAAGGAGGGCAGTAAGGGAAAGTCGAGAAGGGGTCTTGACAATCCATGTGCAAGGGAGGTGACAGGAAAATTAATCCACAAATGCCAGAGGTTTATGTCCAAAAAGGAGACAAAGGAGTCATGTAACTTTATTCATGAATAAAGGGAGAGGTCATGGGCATTTCTCATGGGGTCTCTCTCAAATTGATAGAGGACTCAACCTCTTTTATCCTAATTTCCGGCCGCAGTTCCCTCTTTCTTTCCCCATTGTCTGAGGTACTTGAGAGGTACAGACTTCTCAGAACGCCTAATTAATATACATATCCCCCCTAATACAGACACCCCCAATACACATTCCTCTTTTCTTCTTCTACTTCTTCTGCCTCTGTTCTGGTAGTTCATTAACAAAGTTAATTAACAAAATAACTACCGAAGTGTTATTGGGCTTATAATAGTGATTTTGAGTATCGGCGCATGGCGAAAATACAAGTGCACAGTGAATTTAAAAGTCTTTCTTGTACACAACTGCTTTAGGGGGGCTAGAAATGTCTTGGTTTGAAAGACAGGTGTCTGCTAAGAGAGGTGGAACCCTCCCTTAGGACAGAGAATGTGATTTCCCCTCCCTCTGAATTATTTTAATTTTGAAATCAAGGACTTTCAGGCAAAGGTATGGGAAAAGGAATAACAGTTCTTTACTAGTACCCATAAACAAGCAATAACAATAATAGCAACTACAAATGGAACCAGAAATCAATAGCAGATGACTTTTTGAGCTGCCGAGCAGTCTCCTGTGTGGTGTAATCACAGTCACAAGCAGCAGGGGCGCTGTTGAGCTCCCGGCCGGGCAGGGCAGGTGCGATGTCTCCTGAGTGGCTGCAGGTGGCACTGTGGCGCAGGGTCAGGTCAGCCTCACGCAGCTGGTAATGGCAGAAAAGGCTAAGAAGCAGGCAGGCAGCTCGGAGCAGCAAAGCAGGGCGGCAGGGGCAGGGGCTGGCTCTCCCAGGCTAGCCAGCGAGGTAGCGAGGATTCTGCAGTCATGGCAGATGCCGCAGTCTCATGTGGCGAAAGTGGGGTGGGCGGCAGGGACAGCCAGACTCCCCGGCAGCTGCAGCAAAATGCAGCCGGGAAAAACATGCACTCCCAGTGGGAAAGAGGTTGAATCAAAGCTCACCCAGCCAGGAGGAGAAGGCAGAGCACAGTTGGATTTCCCGCGGTCGCAGCCAGAAGCAAAGAGCAGTCCCTTTCCTCCCGGTGTCCCACGAATGAGTGCCAGTTCCAACGGCCGGCTGCCTCGTCCCCTTGCCCCACCTAGTACACCTTTTTGTCTCTTACAAAAGATTTGATGGCTCTAATCACCCAGATATTTGTTGCTTAGTAACAGGGATGGAGAAAAAATTCCAATGTCCCCCAACCTCCGACAATAATTTAACTAAATCATTAAGTTACAGGCTGTCTTTGAAATGATAACCAACCAGACAGCTACAGCTCTTGACCTTCTTGCTGACCAATCCACTCAGATGAGGAATGTGATATTTCAACATCAGATGGTACTGGATTATCTATTAGCAGTAGAAGGGGGAGTGTGTGGAAAACTCAATGACTCAAACTGCTGTTTGCAAATAGATGACAATGGAAAAGTGGTGAAACAAATAACAAAGGGAATAAGAAAGTTAGTCCAAAGGTGGAAAGGATGGGAATGGGACATGTTTTCATGGTTACCTGGTGGTCCATGGGTTAAACAAATGCTCTTTTTCCTCTTATGTGCTATAGCAACTCTAATCTTTTTACCATGCATGATGCCTTGCTTAGTGCAGCTCATTCAGCATGTGATCAGAGGAATGCAAGTAGTAGCCATGCCTACTGATCCAGAAATGGCTACAAAAGGACAAAAAATTGTAGCAATGTGGGGTTTTACGATTCCATGTGCTCTCTTTGTTTCCCCGCTTGGTGTACTGTTGGTTCATTTTAAAATATGCTCTGCTGTACCTGAAAACCTATTGGTGTGTACCCTCCTGCCAATCTTCCCTTCATCCTCCTGGGACTGGCTCAGAGAGAGCCAGCCCCCGCCCCCTCTCCTTCCCCTTAAAAGCCAGAGCCTGGATCAGACAGGAGTCTTGCATCTCTGAGCTGGCAGCCCTTACCCTGTCCCTGCCTTTCCTTCCCCCTTCTCCTCCCCTGCAACCCCCTTTTCCCCATATCCCAAATAAACCTCCCTGCCAGAACAGAGATGGAGTCCAGTTCTTTTCTTCGTCTCACTATATTCCTGCTGAATTGACGTGGTTTGGAGACTCACGCCATGCCGCGGAACCTCAGGGGCCGGGCGCACCAGATCCGGTGGGATTACACAGACCAGAGACCCCGGTCCGGCGGGAGCTGCCCTGTGCAGCCCCCCCGGACCCTGTTACATCAAAAAATCATGTCACTACAAATTATCACAAAACCAAAAAAGACCCAAGAACAAACAATCCAGACAATGATAACTAAAGTTTGTAAAGACAATTATTGAGAAAATATAAAGAGGAGGGATTGAAAGGAATAAGGGAGTGTCTTTACAAACAAATGGCTGGTAAGATAAGACCTATACTGAGAGATAGAAGAAACAATGTGTAGGATTTCCATAGGAATTCCCCTAATTTGACTTACCCAAGACTGTTTCAATGAACTACAAGAACAGAGACATAATAAGAAGAAGAAAAGGGGAATGTGTATTGAGGGTGTCCATATTGGGGGGGGGATGTATATTAATTAGGCGTTCCAGGAAGCCTGTACCTCTCAAGTACCTCAGCCAATGGGGAAAGAGAGAGGGAACTGCGGCTGGGAATTAGGATAAAAGAGGCTGAGTCCTCTATCAATTTGAGAGAGACCCCATGGGAAATGCCCATGATATCTCCCTTTATTCATGAATAAAGTTATGTGACTCCTTTGTCTCCTTTTTGGACCTAAACCTCTGGCATTTGTGGATTAATTTTCCTGTCATATATTACATGGGGTCTGAATTAGGTGTTCCGGGAAGCCTGTACCTCTCGAGTACCTCAGCCAATGGGGAAAGAGAGAGGGAAATGTAACCAGGAAATTAGGATAAAAAGAGGCTGAGTCCTCTATCAATTTGAGAGAGACCCCATGGGAAATGCCCATGACCTCTCCCTTTATTCATGAATAAAGTTACGTGACTCTTCTGTCTCCTTTTTGGACATAAACCTCTGGCGTTTGTGAATTAATTTTCCTTACACAATCAAAACATCACTGAAAATTTCTGCACCCATCTTAAACACACTTGTTATTTGCAGCAGTCTCTCAGTTCTTCATATGCAGACATCTTTTTATCAGCCTCACTGATACACAACCTGCCTTAGGAGAGATACACAAATGTGAACATAAAGACTTACTGATGATTTGACAACATTTCTATTAATGCTAATTAAACTCAGGCAGCCACAGTGAGTGGAGAGGTCCTGAATTGATGGTGCAATACATTAAATATTGAAGCTATTCTCTGTAAGTACATTCAGGCAGCCCTGTTTAATGATTAAATTACTATAAGTCATCAGTAAGTGAAAAGGGTGTGAATTACATGATCATATTTCTTTTCCTGTCCAAGAAAATCAGAAAAAAACATCACAACTGGCTTGCTGGAGGTCTGGGATATCCAGTTTCAGAAACAGCTTCACAACTGGGCCACAAAGTGAATGGCAGAGATTATTCATTCTCTTCCTGTGAGGGAGAGTTAGTTAGCTCCAAGTTCAGCTAACACAAGAGATAAAGGCTGATGTGGGCCCACAAACTTTGTGCTTAAACATGCTTTACAGCAAGAATACAACAGGTCACCTGCTTCAAGTCCAAAGCAGCAGGAGAAGTACTTTTCAGGATGGCCTCATAATTGCCATCTTCTGTGAAAATGAAATTCACAGATCAATCCAAGCTGCTTGCCTGGCATCAAGAGACAAAGGGAAACACAGTAACAACTGGATGCATGTGGCAGGACATCCCCCCCACCACAGAAGAGCTTGTCTGCAGCTGGTGCAATAGCTCCAGACATTCTTCCCCCTACGTGAAGTGATGATGTTGGAAAACATAGCAGTTTAAAAATTTTTATATAACTTTAGTCAGGTTTGTTTGCCCTTGCCCCAGGGGAAGGGAACTGAAATTTCTTTCCAAGGCATTGTTCCTCTAGGTGAGGCCTGATGAGCTTAACATTTCAAGAGACTGGGAGTAGCCCAAAAGACCATCAGCAGAATATGAAAGGCCATCAGCAAAGATCTACCCAGATGCTGCCCCCTAGCAGGGTTGGAGACACCTGGTCTGGAAAAGGCTGATGAGGAAATCAAGGAGTGAGGACCTAATTAGCATCAGAGGCGAAGAAATTCAGATCCAACAAGAAACCGAATACAAAGGGCTACCCAACTTTAGACCAATGAACATTGAACCAATAAATCTCTATGGATTTTAACTGTATAAAGTTTGGAAGAAAAGCATGTAAAAACCATGTGTCATGGAATGATTCTTTCTGCACACCCAAGCTATGCGTGGACAAAATTACTTCTGTGGCACATCCTAGCCAGAACAACATCCTGGCCAGAAAATAAAGAAATGCCTTGACTCTCTAACATTAAAAATGTTGTTGGAAGGTTTTTTGTTTTTCCTGCAGATTTGGTAACAATGAGATAACCCAGGTTGTCAATTGGTAGTGAATTATTACCCCTCTCTGGCACCAGGGGTAGAGCTCCCAATAAACAACTGGGTGTAAAAACAGATGTGGGGAGATAAGCTGGAAATTCCTGACTGAGAGACACTATTTCACAAACTATAAAAGCTACACAAATTTATGGAGGTAGAGGCCTCCTACACACACCCTGGAAACATGTAGGACTTCTCCCCGGAGTTTGGACACAAATTCTGCGGTTACTTTCCTGGGAGTTGAGAGGAAGAAATCTATGTGTACCCCATCATCAATCTGGTGGTAAGTCTCATTGAATCTTAAGCTATACTATTTCTTCTCTATCTGTAATATAGTGAGAAATGAACGGTCAAATAGGTAGTTAACTATCAAGTTAACTATTGAGACACAGAATATGTGAATTCTAAAACCCCAGAAATACAGGATTCCCTTAATCTTATCAAGGTAAGAGGGGCAAAAGAATCTGTTTGAAGCCAGCACAAGAAACCGCTGAATCGTCTCACGAAGGACCGCGCATGCTCCAGAGAGAAAGGTGAAAAGTGCATTGTGATGAAGACTACTGGGACCTTAATCATGGAGGGGTTTTTGGGGTTCTCCAAAGACCACTGGGACATACGGAGCATGCGTGGTGCACATGCTAATGATATTAATGTCTTCCGAGAAATGATTTGTATAACCACTCCTATCCTGGGGAATGTGATGAATATTCATGAATTTTACCTATAACACTGTGTCTTTGGAGGTACCAAGGTGTGTGTTTGGAGGAGTGAACTCCCCACACCCGGTGCCCTGAATAAAAGCAAATACCCACTTCTCTTACTTTGTCTCTGAAGTGTCTCCAGGCTCACTTGGGGTGAATCAAATTGGCATCCCAGATGGGACTCTGACTCTGCTCAGCTGCCGGATCCAGGGGTAAGCAGACCTCCCAGTCGCGACCCTGAATTTTAGGGGGGGCTCAGCTGTCCTTTGGTTCACAGCGGGAGTAGACCAAGGACCATCTGCACCAAATTAACTTATTTGCTACTTTTAAAAACCAGAAATGCCTGCAAGTCCGAGGTACTAGTCCCTGAGGGTGGGTTAAGATTAGGTCTCCCAAAATTAGTCCCAGGCGAGGGGTTGGACCCCCGGGGTGGGACCCCGCTGTAGTGAAAGGTACCTTTAAGGGGTTGGACCCCCAGGGGTTGGACCCCACTGTACTGCACCATCGTACTGCTATTTTTGTCCTCTCTGTTGTTATTTTGTTACTGTGTGAGTGTGAATGAATGAGACGTGTCTCCAACACGAGGTGACAGTGGCGCTCTATCTGCGGTTCTGTTATCTGGCGACAGAAATGGCCAGAGAAAAGCAAAGCGACTGGCAAACAGTGAATGAGTATAAATCATATATAAACAGTTGGTCTGGAGTATCCGGAGGGGGGCAGATTGCATTATTGGAGGGGAAAGGTTTTAGTTACTGAATTGAGAACACCCAGACCCGCAACACCTTTCTAATGTAGCTCCATTTGATTTTCCTTTTGAAATCCTGTGTTTTGTGTGTGGAAACAGTTGTGAGGCTTGGACTTTGTGCACTTGTATTAATTGTGAGAGGAAGTGATACTGTCTATTTGCTCAAGTGCTTTTGAAATTTTTTTGGGGAATGTGTGTGCGTGTACTGTGTGTGCAAGATTTTACCTGTGTTAATTTGTATTTTTGCCAGCATATAAATTCATGCAGGGATGCCCACAGGATAAAAATAACTAGTTGAGTCTAATAGGTACCTCCTTGGGACTCCTGTGTGTAGCTGCTGGAATATGGTTGTGTAGAATGTTGTAGTAGAAAGAGTGGGCATGCAAGGAGATAGAGTAAAAGAAAGAAGGAAGAAGAGGGAAGAGAGGAGAAAGAAAAAGGATTGAGATGTTTTTCAGCACCTTCCCCTGCCTGGTCCTCCAATTTTGCCAGATGACACAGGGCCAGCTGCAGTCCCCTGTATCTTCCGCTTTTGGAGCAGCAGGAGCGAGCGCAGAGGTGCAGGGCTGGGAGCACGGGCTGGGGGACTGTGGGGAGGTGCAGAGCTGAGCTGGAGCTGTGGGACAGTTGCAGGCTCAGCGCCGGGCAGTCCCTGAGCCTGCCACCCCCTGGGGCAGGGGCGGCAGTGGCCTCCCGGCCTCCGTGACACTGCAGGACACCTGGGTCACCTGTGGTGCTGCTAGCTGTGCCCCCTGGGACCACTGGAGGGGGCAGAGCTGCATTTGGACACTGCAGAAGGAATATCTGGAAAATGCGGATTGTACATGGAAGGACTAGGAAGAGTTTTGTTTGGGTCACTGGAATAATTTTGTGAGAGAATGAACACCCCCAGGCAGTAGTGGGGGTGGGGGCTAGAGGAAGGGCAGCATAAGCCCCTGAATGAACTGGTTAGAAAGATACAGCAGATGTATGTAAGAAAGGATAAGGGAAAGGCAAAGATGACGCCAAAGGTATTACAGCCCCAAAAGAATAAACTGCGGGGCCCCTGGGGCAGAGGAGACAGGATCAGCCACCAGGACGTGGCAAAGGCATTCCCTCCTCGGCAGGAGAAAGCCAATTGGAGCAGCGGCTGGGAAGGGATCCGTGTGTCAACTGCGGGGCAGAGAGACACTGAAAGCAGGAATGTCTGTGGAAACAACTAGATCCTCACAAGGAGGAAGTCCAGTGATTAATATAAATGAATTGTTAAGGATGTCAGGGGCTCTCATTATACCAGGGACACCCCACACAGGAGCCCTTGATAACTTTTAAGGTGGTCCTAGATCGAGAGGAGATGTAAAGGCTCTTGATTCACTTTGAATTTCATCCCTAAGAGAGGAAATTGTCAACAAAATCTTTAAGTATTCAAGGGATGAGTGGAAAAGACGAAGTGTGCTCCTTATTCAGCCACTATTGGTAGATATGGGGAATAAGTTTGAAATGCGTGAATTTCTGTTTGTTCTTAATTGTAATTGTAATTTACTAGAAAGAGATTTGATGGCTAAAGTCGGAATGGACATTAATATTGTAAAGAACTACAAAAGCTAACACTGTGGTATCTTTGTCTGAGAAGTCATGCTGAAATAAACCCAAAAGTGTGGGCAGCCTCAAGGAAAATGGTATAATAGATAATGAAAATAAATCAATAGTAATAGTGCAATTGGCTATTCTCTATTTAAAGTAACTACCAAAATGTTATTGTGCTTAAAAATACAAGTGCATGGTGAATTCAAAAGTCTTTGGTGTACACAAGGATTTGGAGTTAAGTTTTAAAAAGACTAAAGTTCCATGTGTAAGAACCCTCAGAAACTTGATTTGTATAAAGGATATACCAAATTTTGTAATTAACTATTTCAGAGTTAAAGTCTCCTTCCTGGGTTACTCTGAGTGGTTAGTTTTTTTATGAACTAAGTTTTGCACAAGTGCTTCTGAGTTCTTTAGCCTTCAAGCAGCCAGAGAAATTGCCTTAGAGGAGATGCAAATTGACACTGCTGAGGGAAAGTGTGAACAATGTCTTCCCCTCAAAACCAAGCTCTGCATGCTTGCAGAGAAGGAAAACAAAACTGTCTGTGTTGCAAAATAAAACTAGCTACCATAAAATATATGAAGCCCAGAGACACTTCAGACACAAAGTCAGAGAAGAGGATATTTGCTTTAATTCGGTGCACCGGGTGTGGGGAGTTCACTCCTCAAACACACACCTTGGTACCTCCAAAGACACAGTGTTATAGGTAAAATTCATGAATATTCATCACATTCCCCATGATAGGAGTGGTTATACAAATCATTTCTCAGAAGTCATTAATATCATTAGCATGTGCACCACACATGCTCCATATGTCCCAGTGGTCTTTGGAGAACCCCAAAAACCCCCTCCAGGATGAAGGTCCTGTGGCTAGCACAGGTCTTTCTCATGAGAACATTTTGCTGAGTTTTATAAACAAAGATAAAGTCTGGATGTTTTTCAAACAGTGTCTCGAGACTTGGACAGTTCAGGCCTGGCCAATTAGGCCTAGGGGGGGGTTCTGACTGACCAATCTGGGCGACCTCTGCAAAGTCTATATATATATGGAAATCAAAATAATAAACGCCTTTTCTTGCTACACTGAGAACAGGAATCCTCTTCTCTGCTAGCGGCTCAACAGCGACATCTGGTGACCACTGACGTGTACTGCGCGCAGTTGCAGGTATTTGGCAGTCTTGCCCCCGGGCCCGGACCACCCCTCTGCCTGCCCTGAGGCATGGCTGATTCTGATACGGACATGGACCCCCCTGTTCTTGCGGATGGGCTCTTGCGGGCTTTTCTGGAGGTCTCTGAGGATGGCCCTGCGTCCGATCGGTCGCCACGGGTCGCTCGGGCCTTGTTGGAATGGGTCGCGGGCCACGTGTCCCGGGCCGTTTGGGATGTGGCGCTGGACTGTGAGTTTTGGTTCGTGGTCGGCCGCGCTCTGGCCATGGAGTGGATGCGGGGAGACAGGTCTACGGTCCGCTTCCATTGGGTTTGGAGAGACATTTGGGACGCTTTGGAAGGGCAGGCATTCTGTGACTCGCAGCTGTGGGCTTCTACGGACGTGGGACCCCTGCTCTCGGCCATGGGGCGGAGCGCGAAGGACACGCCGACCCAGACGGATTCTGACGTCCCGTCCCTGGTGGCGGATGCAGCCGCGAGGCCTCAGTATGTTTCTCCAGCTGATCTACCTAAGCACACTTATGTCCACCCGGCAGAGCAGCTAGCCGGGTTGTTGAGGAATGGAGGGCCGCGGGTCAGCTCTGACGTGGCCGCCGCGCAGGTCCCCCTGCCTCTGCCGCCGCGGAGTGCGCAGCCTCGGAAACTCTCTCCTCCCCTGCGGAATGGCGCCGGGCTGCCCCTCCCCTGTGGGCAGCCGGGGTGCGCGGCGGGGGCTGGCGGGGTGGGGGTGGGGAGTGCTGTGGAGGACCGGGAGTCACAGCTGCTCGCTCTGGCTGCCTGCCAGCCGCTTGCGGCTGCGGAGGTTCCGGTTCCAGATCTGCCAGTGGTTTCGGCCGGCGCGGGGGTTTCCGCGCGGGCGGTGGCTGGCTCGGGAGAAGCCGGCGTTTTTCCAAGCATGGCTGGCGCAGTGCCGGCGCGGCCCAAGGCTGCGGTGGCCGTGGGTGCGGCCGATTCCATGGCGTCGGGGCCGTGCGAGCGGGCGCCGGCTCAGCAGCTGGCTGCGGCTGGTGTCTCGCGGTCGGGGTCGCTCCCCGGGGCGGTCATGGGGCCGGACGGGAAACCGCCGGCGGGCAGTGCTTCTGCTGCGGAGGCTTTGATTGGCGTTCCCGCGGGTGCGGGGCAAGCCCGGCTCCCCTGCGGCTCGGCGGACGCGGCGATCTTTCCTCTGCTCTCGTTTTTCCATGATTTACTGGCCAAAGTGGCTGAAATTCAGCAGCAGATGGAGGTCTGCTCCTGCAAGCCCCACGGTCCATGTGGGGCTGGCCCGGGAGTCCATCCCCCGGGTCCCTGGATGGGGTCTGGACTTCCTGGCGGCCCGGTGGCTGGTCTGGTGCCGGCGGCGCGGGGATGCTTTGGCCCTGGGCAGATGCCAGTTCCTCTGCTGGGTTCTGTGGCACTTGAAGCCCTGGCGCAGCGTGCTGGCGCTGTGCCGGCAGGCTTGGCGAGCGCGCCAAGCGGCGTGCTAGTGTCGTCGCCGTCTTCCTGCCCCTCCCCCACCCCGGTCGCCGCGCAGTTTCTTAGTGCGGACGCTGCCTCTGGCCAGTCTCCATCCTTTGTGATAGGGAGTGCTGGTTGCAAGCCCTGCTCGGATGACTCAGACAGTGATGAGGATGGCATTCTTCCTCCTGGGCGGAGGCTCGCGCGGGCGACGAAAAAGAAAGGGCATTGGGTCCTGGCTAATCCTTGGAGATGCCGCAATGGCGTAGGGATTTTTCGCCCGCGTGACTCCATGCAGTTCTGGGAGACAGTCAAGCGGGGTGCGCTGGAGGCGGGGGATTGGGAACTTATAGGGAAGATTGGGTTGCCCAAACAGAGGGAGGGGTGCAAATCTGCTGTGGCAGGTTCGGATGGTGGTGGCTTCCCACAAGGGTGCGTTCAGGCTTTTCCTGTGTATGTGCCTGGCCCAGATGCCATGGACACGAGGAACAGCCACTCCACTATCGCATGGCGCGTCACAAACGACTTGGCAACCAAAGTGGCAACATTTGGCTTGTCTTCTCCCGTGGTGATGCAACTTCTTAGAGTGATAAATAGTGATTTGCTTGCTCCTTTTGATATTATGTACCTGGCTCAGGTGCTGTTTCACCCAATGCGATACAGCGCCTTTGAGGAAAATTGGAAAGCGATGGTTGAGGATCAGGTGAGGAAAAATGCATCCTTGCCTGCCGAGGACCCTAGGCGCTTGATTGGGGCTGAGGTCCTCATGGGTAAGGGACCTTATACTAACCCCAACGTTCAGGCTGCCTGGGATCCTCGGATCTTGGAGCAAGCCCAACAGCTCGGTATGGGAGCCATTTTGAAAACTATTGAGGTAGTAGCCCCGCAAACGCGGTATACGCAGATACGGCAGGGGCAATCTGAACTTTACATGTCATTTCTTGAGAAGCTGGCAGCAGCCTTGGAAAAGCAGGTTGATGATTCGTCCACAAGATAGATCCTGATGAAACATTTGGCAAGAGACAATGCCAATGACGAATGTAGAAGGATCATCAATGCCCTACTGGGGGATCCTTCTGTGCAGGAGATGATGTGAGCTTGCACCAGGGTGCAGTCAGAAAATCAGGGAAAAGTTGCCTTGGCTGCATTTTTGTCCTCAGATCAGGGACCCACTAATCAGGATAAAAAACAGCCCAAATCTGGGAACAAACGAAAACGGGTCAAATCTAAACAGAAAGATAATTCTGAGAAGAAGGGAAATTCAGGGACCGAGACTCCTCAGTGTAAGAGGTGTGGTAGGCCAGGTCACACTTCAGACTACTGCAGGTCACAGTACCATGTAGATGGTCAACCCCTGTCGGGAAACGTGATGAGGGGTGCAAAAAGGGGGATTTGCCCCCCATCACAACAGTTCCCCCAGAACAGGGTGATGGCCCAGGCTTACCCGGTCAATGTGGAAGAGGCACCAAAGGCTCAGCCCGAGTCAACGCCTACACCGTAGCAACAGTCGTCTTAGAATCTGATGATGCCCACAGGGTTCCCTTGGAGGTGGACGGTTCCCTGGATCTGGGGACCGGTGCACTGCTTATGGCAGGGCCTGAGGCCACAAGCCAAGGAATCCTGGTTCTTCCAGAGTTCATAAATGCTGGTTTCGAGGGCCAAATTCATGTTACGGTTTCCACTCCTGATCCTCCTGTCACCATTCCTGCGCACACTCATCTTGCTCACTTTTTGCCTTGTGAGTCTTCTGTTCCCAGGGTAGACCAGCAAGCTGGCGGAGGTGACGGCACTGAACTGCCAGGACTTCCACAGGTCTACTGGGCTGCATCTATCTCCAATGAGTCACCACAGATGACATGTACCCTCATCATGCCAAAAGCACGTCCACATCGAGTTCGAGTCCAAGGTTTGATCGATACAGGTGCTGATGCAACGATCCTTTCCGCCGCTTCGTGGCCTCCTACGTGGCCTTTGTGCCCAGTGGGACTGAATATCGTGGGGTTGGGGGGAACAACGCAGAGTCGATTGAGTAAGCGACCTGTGTTGGTGAAGGATCCAGAGGGACACACGGCCTCCATTCGGCCTTATGTCACTCCAGCTCCAGTGAACCTCTGGGGACGGGACGTGTTGGCAGCTTGGGGGGTGCGGATCACGACAAATTTTTGATAGAGGTCACTGTGTGCAAGGGCGCACCATATTCCACGCTGTCTTTATGATGGCTGACGAAAACATCGATATGGGAACCACAGTGGCCCTTGCCGAAAGACAAATTAGTCGCCCTTTGTCAGCTGGTTCAGGAGCAACTGAAACAGGGACACATAGAACCTTCTACCAGTCCCTGGAATACCCCAGTTTTCGTGATTAAGAAAAAATCAGGGAAATGGAGACTGTTGCAAGATCTCCGGAAAGTCAATGCAGTGATGGAAAGTATGGGGAGTTTACAGCCTGGCATGCGTTCACCCACAATGATTCCCACAGAGTGGGAAATCTTGATCGTTGATTTGAAGGATTATTTTTTCACAATCCCTTTGCACCCCAATGACAGACCAAAATTTGCCTTTACTGTGCCTGCAATTAACAATGTGGAGCCTGTAAAGCGATTTCAATGGAAAGTGTTACCTCAGGGCATGAAAAATAGCCTGACTATCTGTCAATGGTATGTCGCGCAGGCCTTGTCCGGAATTCGTGAGCAGTTTCCTGAGGCACTCTGCTACCATTATATGGGTGATATCCTGGTGGCAGCAGCCACCCAGGATGAGTTGCGGAGGTTACAGCCTCGACTGCTCGATGCCTTGCACTCCTATGGGTTGCAAGTTGCTCCGGAAAAGGTTCAACAACAGCCTCCTTGGAAATATTTGGGAGTCAAAATTTTGGATCGAACCATACAGCATCAAGAGGTGCAGTTCTCAGACACTATTAAGACTAAATTATGCCCAAAAGTTGCTAGGCATCATCAACTGGTTACATCCATATTTGGGACTGACCAATGCACAACTTTCCCCACTCTTTAATATTTTAAAAGGGGACTCTGACCTAAACTCACCTCGACAATTGACTCCTGAGGCGCGACGAGTGCTGAACGAAGTGCAGCAAGCTGTTTCTGCTCATCAGGTTTATCGAGTGGATCCCTCTACTGATATCACTGTTTTCATTACTGCTCTAGACCTCCAACCTACGGGTATCATTGGCCAGTGGAACAAACAATGGGATGATCCTTTGCACATCCTGGAATGGGTCTTTTTGCCCCATCAGCCAAAAAAGACAGCACCCACATTGTTCGAATTGATAGCCTGCCTGATAATTAAATGCCAATATCGGTGTTTACAATTGATGGTGGCAGATCCTGCAATGATTGTTGTTCCGGTATCACGGGACAATTTTGAATGGAGTCTTGCTAATAGCGCTCCTTTGCAAAGTGCACTGCAAAATTTCTCAGGGCAGATTGCTTATCATCTGCCCAGTCACAAATTGCTGCAGCTGGCAAATTCGGTCAATCTCATGTTGCGGCCAAAGAACAGCCGGGTGCCAGTTCACGGACCCACCGTCTTCACGGACGGTTCTGGGAGAACGGGAAAGGCCATTGTTACCTGGAAGGAAGGATCTGAGTGGCAGGTGCTGAAAGGCCACGAGACAGGCTCTGCTCAACTGGTTGAATTGAAGGCAGTTGCCATGGCTTTTCAGCGGTTCTCTCAGGTGCCTTTGAATTTGGTCACTGACTCTGCTTATGTAGCAGACATAACTAAACGTTTGGATTGTTCACTTCTAAAAGAAGTCAATAATGCGACTCTGTTTTCGCTATTGCGAACCCTGTGGAAGGCGATTCAGGTTCGAGTGCATCCATATTGTATTCTGCACATTCGAAGCCACACCAATTTACCAGGCTTTATAACGGAAGGCAATGCCAGGGCTGACATGCTAGCCAACCCTGCATGGATGGCACCTCAGCCTGACAAAATTGTGCGAGCCAAGGCATCGCACAATTTCTTTCATCAAATCGCACATACTCTGCAGATGCAGTTTCAATTGACGCCAACTGAGGCTCGTGACACTGTCAGTGCTTGTGCTGACTGCCACGGACTCGCTGCTCCTCTGCCATCAGGGGTGAACCCCAGAGGTCTAAAGGCCTTGCAGCTGTGGCAGATGGATGTGACATACATTCCAGAATTTGGCCAAGTATGTGCATGTGTCTATTGATACTTTCTCCTCAGTTATGTGGGCGACTGCTCATACTGGAGAAAAAGGTTATGATGCCATTGCCCATTGGAAATTAGCCTTCTCGGTCCTGGGGGTGCCAGCCACTGTGAAAACCGACAATGGTCCTGCCTACGTCTCACAGAAGACGTGGCAGTTTTTACACCTATGGGGTGTAGACCATACATTCGGTATTCCGCATTCTCCTACTGGCCAAGCCATTGTGGAACGCGCTCACAGTACTCTGAAGCATGTCTTGGAAAGGCAAAGAGGGGGAATGCATGGGGAAACACCACAGAGTCGATTGGAAAAAGCTTTGTACACAATCAATCATCTTACAGTGCCACCAAATTCGAATAATCCTGTGATTTTGAACCACTTTCTCTCATCGCAGTCATCAGGCGAGTTGCGCTTGCCCCGGGCAAAGGTATGGGTACGGAACCTACTTACTAACACCTGGGAAGGCCCACAGGAGCTTATTGCTTGGGGTCAAGGGTATGCTTGCGTCTCCACAGATACTGGGGTACAATGGCTGCCCGCAAAATGCGTCCGCCCTGATCTGCGGCTCCCGAGACAGAACCAACAACCTCAAAATGACAACCAGAATGCCAAACACCAACTGAGTGATCCTTCTGATGATGACCAAGAAGCCGGTCCATCCACAAGCAGAGACTGAAACTCATTCATGGAGTCAGAAAGCAAGGACTTTGAAAGCATGTTTTGTTGAATTACAGATTTATATGTAGATTTAGTTTTTATATATACTCTATCTAGGGTATTGCAAGGGGCCTCTTTGACCACCTTAATCAGCATCTGGTTTGGGTTCTGTTCGGTGGCTGGCCACCTCCGGACAGATCCCTTCTTGAGTTTTAACCAGGCTCTGTTTGGTAACTGGCCATTACGAAACAGATCCTTCATGCTGATCCACTGGGGCTCACAAGCAATGCCTTCTGTTCTTAAACAAAAAGGGGGAGCTGTGGCTAGCACAGGTCTTTCTCGTGAGAACATTTTTCTGTGTTTTATAAACAAAGATAAAGTCTGGATATTTTTCAAACAGTGTCTCGAGACTTGGACAGTTCAGGCCTGGCCAATTAGGCCTGGGGGGGGGTTCTGACTGACCAATCTGGGCGACCTCTGCAAAGTCTATATATATATGGAAATCAAAATAATAAACGCCTTTTCTTGCTACACTGAGAACGGGAATCCTCTTCTCTGCTAGCAGCTCAACGGCGACAAGGTCCCAGTAGTCTTCATCACAATGCACTTTTCACCTTTCTCTCTGGAGCATGCGCGGTCCTTCATGGGATGATTCAACAGTTTATGTGCTTGGCTTCAAAGGATTCTTTTCCCTCTTATCTTGATAAGATTAAGGGAATCCTGTTTTTCTAGGTTTTAAAATTTGCATATTCTGTCTCTCAGTAGTTAACTGGAGTTACATATTGACCATTCCTTTCTCATCCTTAACCCATGAATTAGAAAATTGTTTTCCGTCAATTCCTTCAGTAGCAAGGAAGAATGCTGAAAGGAACAGGAGAACCCACGTGATTAATATATGGCTTAAGGACTGGTACCATCAGTGGAACTTTGGCTTTTTTAATCATGGCACCAGGCCTGCTGGAGACAGATGACATTGAGGTGCTACAGTGAGTCCAGAGGAGGGTAATGAAGCTGGTGAAGGTTCTAGAGAGTAAGTCATATGAGGAGCGGCTGAGGGATCTGGAGGTGTTCAGTCTGGAGAGAAGGAGGCTCGGGGTGACATTATTGCTCTCCACAACTACCTGAAAGGAGGTTGTAGTGAGGTGGGGATCAGCCACTTCTTCCAGGCAACTAGCAACAAGATGAGAGGACATAGCCTCAAGCTGTGCCAGGGGAGGTTCAGGTTGGACGCTAGGAAGAATTTATTCACGGAAAGGCTTGTTAATCATTGGAATGGACTTCCCAGGGAGGTGGTGGACTCACCATCCTTGGAGGTGTTCAAGAAACAACTAGATGTGGCACTTAGTGCTATGGTCTAGTCGACAAGGTGGTGATTGGTCAAAGACTGACTTAATGATCTTAGAGGTTGTATTGGGTCTGACTGAGGTAATGCTCACAGCCCTTCCAATGCTGTTCTTTGCATTAGTAGCTGGAATGGTGCTGATAATAGACCAGTGTTTTTGCTACTGCTGAGCAGCGCTGTCCCTCTGACATTCCTTCCCCCATCAAAGGGATGGGAGTGGGCAAGATCCTGGGAGGGGACACAACCAGGCCAGCTGGACCAAATCAACCAAAGGGATATTCCATACCATATGATGTCAACTCAGATATAAAAAGCTAAAGGAGAGAGGAGGGAGGGGGGCACAGTTTTTTCTAGCCAGAGAAGAGGAGGATGTGAGAACATGTGAGGAAAACAACATGGAGAAACCAAGTGAAGAAGTAGGGGCAGGAGGTGCTCCAGGCGCCAGAGCCGAGATTCCTCTGCAGGCCGTGGTGAAGACCATGGTAAAGCTAGTTGTCCCCCTGAAGCCCATGGGGGTCCATGGGAGATGCAGAGATCCACTTGCAGCCCTTGGGGGAGGTGCGCATGTGTGGTGGTTTTGATTGGCCCAGAACATCAGTGAAGTGTTTTTAACATCTAGGAGACATTTGGACCCCTCAGAAGCTGTTGTAGTAGACCTGGGGAGGTGTCTGAGGGGTGGGGTGTGGCACAAAGATGGCTCCTGTGTGTCCTGAGTGAAAGTTCTGGAAGTTTTTACATCAAGTCCAGCAGAGCCAATCTCTGATGGCTCTGAAGGTGATGGACATGCTGCCGGCCAGGTTTGGGCCAATTGGAGGTGCTGGTTACGCCTCTGTGAAAACATATTTAAGAAAAATTCAAAACAAAGCAGGCGCGCACTTCTTTTACTTTGTAGTTGGAGGAGGAGGAGGAGGTGCAGATGAAAATATGTGAGGGAGAACAGCATGGAGATTGTCAAGGTCAGTGAAGAAGGGGGGAGAAAGAGGTGCTCCGGTGCTTCCGGCACCAGAGCTGAAACTTTCTGCTAGCTGTGGTGGAAGCTATGGGGGAGCCAGAAATTCCTCCTGCAGCCCATGGAGTCCATAAGGATGCAGAAATTCACCCACAGCTCACTCCAGAGGAGGAGGTGGATGCCTGGAAAAGACTGTGAACCAGTGGGAGTCTCATCTAAGAGTTAAAACTGCAAAAGGCCTTGACTGGGAGAGAAAGGCTTTGCTCCTGGCATGGAAGCAGCCTGGCCTCAGCTCAGGAGAGTCTGCACAGCACCTTATGGACAAAAGACTCATGTTGCAGCAAAATTCGGGCGGGATTGTAGGAATAGACTCCGTGGGGTTTAGTTATGGGGATAAAATAGGGACAAGAGATCTCGAAAGATGAGTTTTAGAACGTGAGGGTTTATTGTGAAAGAGCATGGGCGTGAGAGGCCTGCTGAGCTGCAAGGCGCAGCCCAAAGCAGGCCAGAGAAAAGAGAGAGAGAGAGAGCAGAAAGAAGAGAGTAAAAGAGAGTAAAAGAGAGTAAAAGAGAGTAAAAGAGAGTAAAAGAGAGCGATTTGCTGTTTACAATGCAATAAATCATCTTCTCTGTTGAATATTCTAATTCCCTCTAACCAATCTAAGACAAGCTACAAACTCTACAGCATTTACATACAACCTATAAGAATCATCGCATTACCATACGGGGTTATATTTTAAACTCTAAAACCTGCTTTTTGGACCCTCTGCCAAGCAGGCAGCGTCTGCTTTGACCCTTGGACCTGCCTGCTGGCAGAGGGTATTGTTTCATCAAGAAGGGGATTACTTTCAGTTGGCTATACTATTGTTTTCTAGCTGTTCAGTAACTCAGAGCTTGTTTTCAGCATCTTTTGCCAGGTAATCATATCTATAAGGCTTTCCTATTTCCTCTTCCCCAACACGGGATGTTGCTCATGAGATTGGACCCACGCCAAAGAAGTTCCCAGAGGACTGTCTCTCGTGGGAAGGACCCCTGGCTAAGTAGAGAACCTCTTTACCTGATTGGACTGACCAGAGGACCCCTCAACCTGCCCCCTGTCTGTGTTGCTGGTTTGCAAAGAGGGAAGGAGCGAGTGGATGTCTGGAGGAGGCTGTGATCCAGTGGGAGACCCGGTGGAGAGATGGGGCCCCTGCTTCCAGGCTGGAGTAGCCTGTCCTTGGAGGACTGCACCCTGTGGACGAGTGACCCATGCTGCAGCAGTTTTGGGAGGACTGTCTGCCCGTAGGAAGAACTCATGTTGGGGCAGTTTTGGGAGGACTGCTGCTTGTGAGAGTGGAACCACACCGGAGAAGTTCACAGAGAACTGTCTCCCATGGGACAGACCCCATGGTGCAGCAGGGGAAGGACTCCTCTTCCTGAGCAGTGGAAGAAAACCTCAGGTGATGAGCTGACCAAAACCCCCATGCCCTGTCTCCCTGCATTGTTGGTAGGAAGGATGGAGGGGTTGGGGGAAGAAAAATGTGTCTTTAAGGGCTTATTTTACTTTTCATTATCCTCCTCTTACTCTGTTGGCAATAAATTCACTTTACGTTTCTAAAAGTTGAGCCTGTTTTGCCCTTGGAGTGTTTTCTCCCAGTCCTTATCTTGACTCATAACACATTTGTTAATTTTTTTCCTCTCCTCTGCCCAGCTGTGGCAGGGGAGAGAGCAAGTGAGTGGCTGTTGTGGGTGCCTAGCATTTTGCCATTGTCAAACCACAACAGAGGTCTTTTCCAACCTAAATTATTCTGTGCTTCTGTAACAGTAGTAGAAGGCTGGACACTGCCTTCTCCACACCAGGGTCTTTGACAAGCAGAAGGCAAATTTAGATGCTCAGGCATAGGGCTGATTCAGGTAAATAGGGATATTTGGCAAATCTGCCTCAAAAAACCCCTTGTTGACTAATGTCAGACTGATCATGGCAAAAGAACTAACAAAACAAGTGTTAGCTGATAGCCTTCCATTCATTATGATGCCCTGCTCTTAAAACCACGCTGAGCAACATCTAAGAAACAACTTCCCATACTCCACTCCTGTTGTTTGTACTGGATTAAGTATGTCAGGTTTCCAAAACAGCACAGTTGTATGCAATGATCTGGAGTTGCACTAACACACACAAAATCTGTCTTGATTTTAAAATAACAAGCAAGAGACTGAACAGTAATGTGTATTTGTACTGAACTGTGTTTTGGCAACTTGATCCTTTACTGCTGAGTTAAGCACTTCTGGTGTCTGAAATTTGAAAAAGACGCATCCTAAGGTTTATTTTCCAGTGAGAAGCTAGCCTCACACAGATTCCCTACTGAGGGCTGAAATGCACCGCTTGGCAACTTGTACAAGGTAGAAACATTTAACTGCTTAAGGTTTACTGATTTGGTTCTCCCATTTCTCTCTGAAGGAGCACCTCTTGGTGTTGAGTCAACACATTTTGTTTAGTTGAAATGTGAAGATCCATCTGGTTACTGTATGAAAGTAAATCTCCAGGTAAATAGACTCTAAGCCATCTGAGAACTGCATGCTTATATCTTGCTGAGTGTATGGCAATATGAGTTCAGTAATAGTGTATCCACATGGCACTCAAAGGAAAAGTTTGAGGAGTGCATTTAAAAAACATAAAGCAACAGCTCATAACATTTTTAGAAGGCAAACTTACAATTTGTAGCTGCTGTACCATTTCTTCTCTGAATGCCAGTTCCCGCTTTATCTAAACTTGAAAATTATCTGTAAGAGGGGGAAAAAAGGTAGATGCAGTAATTAAAACAGAGACCATACAGCAGAATTAATATAAATTAAATCAAACCCAATCATTATTGGGAAACCATGAAACACTACAAAGTCCTTCACCCTAAAAAACCCTTATCTATTAAGACACACTATAGACAACAGAAAAACTGTGAAAAATTAGATTTGGATACTTCCCCAATTAGTAAATTCAGGCTGCTAAGTTTCTGTTGCTAGCATTTATTCCCAGTTATTTTTCTCAATGGAAAAGACTCTAAAGTCATTAGTCAAACTTCTACCAACACAAAAGAAGAGCAAAAACTTATCTTCTTTGCTTTGCCATAAATCTGTTGACATCAATAGCAATGTAAGAAGAGAATGCATTCAAATATTCAGGATTTGAATTGTAGTTTACAACATAGTGCTGATGGCTTCGAACAAAACTCAAACTAAACCTCCATACACAGTGACATGGAATTCAGAAGCAAAAAAGTCTTTTAAAGACACACCCTGGACAGTTGGGTGTCCTGAGTATCCCAAAACATGTGTGTTGTATTCTGTATCTTTGCTACGCTCATGCACAGCTTCTTCTGGTTGCTGAATAGCACTGCCACTGCATGTTGTAACTATCATGGACAACGAGAATGGACTGCTCCCATTATACCAGTCATGGACCAAATGAACTCAATCCACATCCTGGGGGATGCTCAGTGACTGCTGAAATAACAGCTGTATTTGTATATAGTTATATGTATATATGTATATAGTGGAAAGGTATTAATTTGGGCATGATGTAGATGATATGGAACAAGGGGTGGATAATGTCTTGGGTAACCAAAAAAAATGTGTATTGTATTCCATATCTTTGTTATGCCAACCTGCCCAAGGTTGTTACTGTCCCTGTAAGAGCCGGGGGTCGAAGCGGCACTGGAATGTATTGTTTGGGGGTTTTTCACTGCTGCCACTTTGGACAGTCACACTGGGAAAAGTGGGACCCTTCTTCTCTCTCCACAAATTCCAGCCACTGCCCCAGTTCCAGGCAGCACTGCTGACAGGACTGGCACTGCATCCCTGAGCTGGAGCTGACGGAACCGAGGCTGCAGATTTGCAGATTTCAGTGCCTAGTGAGTCCATTTTCTTCCACACACAACCCCAACCCCCCCCCCCCCCACAAGCAGCACCAACTGGGTCCAGCTGGCTGAAAAGAAACAGAGGAACTGACACTCTAGGTTCGGACCTGCCCCAGGCAACACCAGCACCAGTGGAACTGACACCACAGAGGGAAGGTTGAGCCAAGCAGGGCTTCTCTGCCATCTTGTCTTTGTCTCCTGGGCCATGCAGTCTTCTATGAAGGCCACCAGATTGGGGGAGGGGCTTCTCTGGCATATTGTTTTCTTTGTTCCTGGGGCATCCACAAGATTCAGTGCCTTTGTATCTAGTGCTTATTACTGTAATCTTGGTTGTGGTTTTTTTGTTTTTTAATAAACTGTTATTTTTTACTTATATCATCTTGCATTCATCTCTCCTTACTGGTGAAAGGGAGGTGGTTAAAACTAAGGAGGAGGTAGCTTGTTTCCCAGGCTCCATCCCATAAATTGTCTTAAACAAAGACATTCAGTTACAGCACAGACCAGCCTTCCTGCTCCAGTAGACCCTCCTTCCCTTATTTTCCTCCTGATATAAACAAATTCACAAACTGGCATTTTTAGGAATATAATATTGAACATTTATTAGGAGAACAAAGACTTATGGCCGGGCGGGAGTGGCTGGTTTGCCTTATTCTCAGTCCCACGCCTTATTCATTTTAATGTGTGCTTAAGTACTTTCTGTAACTGTTACATATTCATTAAGTCCGAAAAACTATTTACACTCCAGTCATCCCTCCTTCTTCACTCTTTGCCCCTCTCCACCAGGCTGGCAACATCTTGGTATTCTGGTTTGTCTCAGGGCTGAAGGCTGAAGTCTTCTATATCCCTAATTCAATTTTATGGCTGGCACTCTTCTCAGGGAGGTGTGACTGTAAATTACAGATGTCCTGGGATGCATGAGGTCTGTTTCTTTTTCTTCCTTCAGGGCGTCTTGATCTCTGGCTTTGTGGCTTATCAGTTTAAAAGACATTTATTACCTTGTATTTCTTACCACATTTCTAGCATATTCTAGCATAGCTAATAATTGCCTCTAATTTTGTTTCTACTTAACTATATTTTATCTAAGTGCTACTTTACACAGTACCTTATCACTTATAAATGCTAAATTCATATATGCGAAAGCCAACATTCACTATCCACTCATTTATCACAGTCCTAAGTAACCATTTCAGACAAAACTTCATTTGGTAGAAGATTAGCTGCTGATTTGTGTTCCATAACATTTCTGTTAGGGGGTGGAAAAAAGAAAAATATAAACAAAACTACTGATAAGAAGTACATAGATAGTTGCATGATGGAGATCTGGGTGCAATTATGGGCTATTAAATGAAAAAGAAAAAAAAACCATTCCAACCAGTATCATTTTGATCCAGAAAAGAAGCCTATCCTGGAGCATGGAAGCATAGAGGTGAGTGCCAACAGAAAATGGCATGAAGCACCTCAACACACAGAGCCTGGAGAAGGGGACTACAAGGCCAAGGAAGCTACAACAGTTTACTTACAACTAACCAATTAAAAGAGTTAAATAGCCATCCTGGTTGCTGGGACACTAGCCTAGGACTCAGGAAGCCTGGGTTCAATACCTGTTCTACTGGACCCCCTGCATGCCTCCTTTTTATTACCAGTAAAGCAGGAATAATAGCACTGCTTCATCTGCCAAGTGTGTTGAGAGGATTAATGGACTAAATAACTGTGGCATGCTTCAATAGCATAGTAATGGGAGTCACAGAAATACCAAAATTGCAATGGAAAGATGTGAGCCCAGGTGAAACTGTGCAGCTCCTATAAATACTCTGTGTGCTGCCACAATGCTAGGAGCTCACCCACTCTCAATCCAACTGCACAGCCTCAACATGATTTCTCAACCCAAAAGACAGGAGCAGGAAAGCAGGGAGCAGCTATGGAATGATACAGTGGAGAAGAAGGATGTACCTTACCTATGGGGAAAGGGGACATGTTCCCATCAAGTGTGGACATAAGGGGGGAGGGCTCTGTCCTCCTCTTTCATACAAGAATTTTGCCCTCTCTGAATGATGAGCAAAAGATGTTGTTTAAAAGGCAAGGAGGCACTTTAGGACAACAGGAAAATAGCAATGAAATAAAGAAAGTGAAAAAATTTGGCAGGCTGAAACCATCAGGAGTCCAACACAGCCATACAGAAAAGGACATGATGACATTATCTTAATGATCAAGTTCTTCAGATTTCAAGTAAATGCCCACAGAATTTTTCAGCCTATTCCCTCTACTCCAACTCAGCCAGAAAAAGAAGTCAACAGAAATAAAGCGGGTTTGCAATTCCTCTCTTCCTAGCCTCAAAAAAGCCATTCAGTATAAAAAGATGACTGCCTCATGTCCTGGTCACTAAAGGCTGATAGATCTGTTCTAGTTACTATTGAGATCCTCCAGTTTCATTCTGAGTAGGCTATATGGAGAAATTTTTCCTTCTCTCCTGAACACTTTCCCTCCTGACTGCCTCTTCACAGGCTCATCACCTCAGAAATCTTGCTCAATCCTGCACTGCAAATGTCCAAGCTCACAGTGGAAATGGGGTGTTAACGGTAGGGATAGTGTTTTTTTTCTGGCAGCATTCATCTAAGTTTGAATGCTTACAGGCAAAGCCATAAGCAATACCCAAGAGAAAAGATATGAATATTTAAACAGTTTTAAAACACAAAATTAAATACTTTAACTACCCAGACTATGTCTCCACCGTTTTATTGCCATGTTGTTAAATGTAGTCGGACAAAATGTGTGTCAGCTGACACCAAAGGTACAAATTAGAGGAGGACTCTGGGAGAACACACTATCACTATGCACAGGTTGTATTGGGTCTGACTGAGACAGAGTTCATTTTCCCTTAGCCCTCCCAGTGCTGTGCTTTGCATTGGTAGCTGGAAAGGTACTGATAACACACCAGTGTTTTGGCTACTGCTGAGCAGCGCCGGCACAGCATCAGTGCTACCTCTCAACATCCCCCCCCCTTCCCCCATCAAAGGGTTGGGAATGGGCAAGATCCTGGGTGGGGACACAACTAGACTGGCTGACCCAAATTGACCAAAGAGATATTCCATACCCTATGATGTCAGCTCAGATATAAAAGCTAAGGGAAGGAGGAGGAAGAATGGGGGCATTTGTTATTTTACAATGTTTGCCTTCCAGAGCAACTGCTATGTGTGCTGAAGCCCTGCTTCCTGGGAAGTGGCTGAACATTGCTTGCTGATGGGAAATAGAGATTAATTTTCCCCCTTTGCTGATGCATGTGCAAACTTTTGCTTTTCTTTTTCTGCTTTAGTAAACTGCCTTATTTCAACCTACTAGTTGTTTTCCATCTTATTTTTTCTCCCCTGTCCTGTTGGGGAGTGATAGAGCAGCTTGGTGGGCACCTGGCACCCAGCTAAGGTCAACCCACTACATTCTCACCCCGCTCTTCTCTGGCTGCAATTACATCTGAGTAATAACTTTTTTTCCTTTCTTCTTAAATATGTTATCACAGAGGCATTACCACCATTTCTAATTGGCCCAGCCTTGACCAGTGGCACATTTGTCTTTGGAGCCACCAGGGATTGGCTCTGCCAGATATAAAGGAAGCTTCTAGCAGCTCCTCAGAGAAGCCACCCCTGTAGCCCCCCTGCTATCAAAGCTTGACCATGCAAATCCAGTACAACAGGTGCCTATATTTCTATCAAGACAGAAAATTCTTTGATTTTTTTTCAAGTGATGTCTGCGTTGAGAGATCTTATAGGCAAAGGAAAACCTCATCTGCAATTTTCAAGTACAATAGCAATATAAAAAATAAAGGTGCAAACAGAAGAAGACAAGGTGTGCTGTTTTATAAATTATCACAGTCCATGTTTCAAGCAGATACAACAAGTCACAGAGAACCATGCAGCATTGTACTGCTGAAAGAGCTTGCAAATAAGATCAGTTCTCATTTAACAGCTATTTCCATGAGGACAGCACAGAAACAAAACACCATTTACGCACAAGACTACACAGGACTGCTGTGGGTGGTGGTTTGATGTTATTAATGTATAACACCTCAAATGTGCTCAGTTCCAAATGCAAGACCCAAAACAAGGTGACTTTGGAGCTAACTCCATGTAACCCAACAAAAGTGTGAAAAACAAGGTTCACTCTCCTGTTAGGATTAAAAAGGTTTAATAAAGGACAATAGGGGACAGATAAAAGCAAAAGGTCAGTGCTGGGTGCTTTGGCATTCAGCCAAAGAAGCACACCTGGTATGGACAGAGACACCCTTTACATACTCTTCAGCCTAATGCATATTCATAAACAGTTATTCATATTTTTCTCCAAACTACTTTGCATGTTCTGGGAACTGATCCGCCTCCTCGGAGCATGCGCAGTCGTCTTTCATTGATTCTGTTATCACTCCCAGATTGTGGTTCCTGCAGGTTACAGGTGCTGATAGTTGGAATGTCAGAGGCAGGGTCCATTCGTGGGATGTTATCCAGTTCAAGCAGACAGTTCAAGCATTCTAATAAAACTATAACAGCCATTTTACTACTATTAAACTCAGCTAGTACTAGAAAGAAAGACTTTAGTCATCATTACACAGCAATTTTTCACAGCCAGGCTACCTCTATAAGAAAAGAATTAAAACAATACACATAGTATCCATTGTAATATTTGCGAAAAGCCAACATTATGACATGTATTTATCACAGAAAATATATCAGGTTAAAAATTTTTGTATAACTTTAGTCAAAGATTTGTTTGTCTTTACCCTGGGAAAAGGAATTTTAGTTTTCTTTCAGGGCATTGTTCTACCAGATGAGGTCTGGTGGACTCAGCATATCAACAGATTGGGAGTGACCCCGAAGATAACCAGAAAGGTAAAGGGCTATCAACAGAACATCCACGGGACATCAGTGACTATTGACAAACATCTACTCCAGATGCCAACTCCAGCAGCGCTGAAGACATCTGGTCTGGAAAAGAATGATAAGAAAAATTGAAGAATGAAGAATCTAATTACAATCAGAGGCAAGGAAATTCAGATCCAATGAGAGACTGAATATCGGGGGTTTGCTCAACTTTGGACCAATGAACACTGACCCAATGCTTTTCTATGTATTTTTACTGTATAAAATATCTGAAGAATTGGGTAAAAGCCATGTATCATGAAATGATTCTCTCTGCACGCCTGGGCTATGTGTGGATGAGATGATTTCTGTGGTACATCCTGGCCAGAGCAACATCCTGGCCAGATAATAAAGTAATGCCTTGACTCTCTAACATCAAAAATGTTGTTGGAGGGTTTTTCTTTTTCCCGCAGATTTGGTGACAGCAGGGTCTAAGTGTGTCACTGGAGTTGGAATGCACTGCATGGAGCCACCGCCGGGGTCCTTTGCATGGGCTTGACCAATGCCTGGGTCCCTGGGATCTGGTGTAGGTCACGATCCAGGGTTGCTCCTGGGGCCCGAGCTCTTTGACCCTGGATGTAGTCCGCTCTTCGCTGTAGGTCGATCCTCCCGGTTTGGGTGCCAGCTGTGGTGCTGATGAGCAACCTAGGGACCCCAGGCAGGTGCAAAGGAGTGCTCTTTACTGCCAAAACCCTAGCCTTTTTCAGCAGTTAACTGGTTATCAGTTTACATAATTTTAAGGCACAACAAGCCCGAGTCAACCAACCACCACACACCATGATGTGGACACGGACCCATCATGCAGCAGTCTCTCAGTTTCTGACGTCTCTCCATTCCAGCTGAGTCATTCTCCCATAGTTCCCTTCTACTTAGCCTAAGTAACAGGCTGGAGCAGTGTTACAAGGCCTTTCCTTTACAAAGCCTTACCTATCGGTAAGACTATGTCACTTACCAACAAATGATAGTGGTGTGCAAGAGGTCTCCTTTCCCTCAATTCCCAGGAAAGTAACTTGATACCAATGTCTCTGCTTTCAAGGAGAACTCCTCACACACTCAGAGAGTGTGAAAGAGCTTTCTGATTTTATGAAAATTATAGTGGTTTTTTTATAGTTAGTAAAAGTGCTGTGTCAGTCAGTCACTAATTTTTGCTTAACCTTTCCCATGCATTCAAGGTGTCAGGAAAATTAATCCACAAACACCAGAGGTTTATGTCTAAAAAGGAGACAGAGGAGTCCTGTAACTTTATTCATGAATAAAAGGAGACGTCATGGGCATTTCCCATGAGGTCTCTCAAACTGGTAGAGGACACAGCCTCTTTTTATTCTGATTTCCCAGCTGCATTTCCCTCTCTCTTTCCCCATTGGCTGAGGTACTTGAGAGGTAGAGACTTCCTAAATCACCTAATACAGACCCCCTTCCAATACACATGCCCCCCCTTCTTCTTTTCCTTGTGTCTCTGTTCTTTTTGTTAAACCCAGGGATTTAACACAGTCTTGGGTAAATCAGTTAGTGGAATTCCTATGGAATTCCTTCCCATTGTTTCTTCTATCTCTCAGTATCTGGCTTTATCTACCAGCAGACTCACAGTTTCTTTGTAAAGACACTCCTTTCTCATTCCTTTCACCCTCCTGCCTTGCAATCTCCTTTGTAGTCTGGCTATTAACTTAAACTAGCCATCCCTCAATAGCTTGTTTTGGTAAAACAGAGACCCAAGACAGTATGTTATAAATTAGGTCTCAATAATCAAGCAGAGACAATGTCCAATTAAGTATAATTTGATGTATTTAAAGCAAGCGAGTAGTGAGCAAAGCAGCCCTGGGCGGCGGGAGAGTCTGTGCTCTGCCCACGACACCGCACCGAGACAGTCAGAGTCCCCCCTTTTTATGCAGTCTCTATTTTCTGGCCACGTATAGCTTCCGGAGTTGGTACAGCACCTGCATTGTGGTGTTGCTAGAGGGTCTTCTTCTGCCCTTCGGTGGTCGTGGGAGGCAGGCTCCACTCGCACATCTGCAGTGCCCCCCCCCCCCCCAGTGGAATTCTACAAGCAGCCCACTCCCAGCAAATACAGGATACAGGATGTGCAGGGTAGGGGCCCCCTTCATTTTTTTTATTCGGTTTTGTGAACAAACAGGATGTCTTGATAGGGTGTGTAGGGTTGGGGCCCCTCTTCCTCTTTCTTGCGGTTTTGCGAACCAAGTTTTACTTATCACAAGTACATCTTGAGGAAGGTCTCTGCCAATCCTTGAGAGCCACAATGACTCCCCCCATGGATATATTTTAATATTTGCAGGGTCAAGGTTCCTGGCATTCACTGTTTAGTGTCCTTTGTAAATCAATTCTCCCCTCTTTCTTCTGCCCCACCATTTTTAATTATCTCCAACTCCTCTGGTGGAAAAGACAGCAGCATCACCACCAATCCCCCCTCCCCCCAGCAACAGCTGAGCCACAGGGAGCAAAGGGAGGATCCCAGAGACCTCTGGCAAATGTGCTGCTTTCTGAACCTCTCCATTGGCCAGTTGATTACCTATTGTCTCTTCTGAGTACCCTGCCTGATGTCCCCTAACATGTATTATTTCTACTTCTTTTGGTAAAATCACCACCTCCAATAGACAAGTAATTGAGCTCTAATGAACAAATGTTTTTCCCCTTGTCTTGGTTTAAAAGACAGGTGTCTGCCAAGAAAGGCAGGAACCTCCCTTGAAATGGAAAATGCAACCCCTTTCCCTCCAAATAATTATAACTTTGTGTGGAGTTGAAGAGAAAGAGGCTCCCGAAATCCCATGAGAAACTGATAAGCCGGATGCTGAAAAGTATTGATCAGCACAGGATTTGAAACAGATAAGCAAGCTTCCTTCTCTCCCCTGAGAAGAACAACAAGCTGTCAAACCTGACAAGATGTATTGAGGAATTGTGGAAGACTGAGAAAACAACTAAGAGACAACTTCTCACACTGAAAAGAATATATACTATATGGCTTTGTAATAAAGACAGAATTCATGTTGCATACAGCAAGGGATTCTCATTCCGTAGGCTACAGATTGTTAGCGTGGAAAACACATAATCACTGAATGATTATATGCAGGTACCTTTATTCGAGCTCGGGAAGCCGGGGTATAACTTCTACCCAAATCTGGCTTCATCATGGATTTGAAGAGAATACAGTTTTATACCTTCCCTTACAGAACAGTGATGTAATCATATGTTAATTATCAACTTAGCATTGTTCCATTGTTTCCCCCCAAGCATGACTTTAAGCCCTTCACCTCCCATAGTATTTCTGATTTATTTCACAGGTGCTAATCCGCATGATTTCACTAAAACAATCCCGATTCTCTAAGCAATCTTCGTGATCATGTTGCTGAGCCCCGTACATGTAGTGCCTACCTATCCCATTCCTAAAGCCTATTTTTAACTAACATTTTATCCCAATGTTAACAAGATGGTGCCCAATTTAACAGGGACTTCATTATGGCTGAAGTAATCCAACTTCCAGTGGCATACCCTGACTGAACCAACCGTGGGTGTGTTCAGTGAAGAGCTCCTTTCATTGCTGGCTATAGAACAGGTTAGTCTTTGCAAGCGGTTGGGAAGTATCTTATAACGTGGCAAAGTGCAACGAGATCCCAAATATTGCATAAAGACTGTTTGTTTCATTTTAGGAAGAAACAAGGGTATAAAATCCCACCCTAAAGACTTATACAGCTACTTATATGGGTCAGACAATTTTGTCCCTGGTATCCACCTGATGGTTCCTATGACCTTGCTCATTGGCAAAAGGTTGGGGAGTGCCTACAAACACATCAGGTTACTCATGATATCCACCCTGATGATATAATTACTTGGAGTATGGTATATACTGCTCTGCAACAATTTATGGAAGCAGATCGCATTCTTGCAGATGCCTTACCTGCACCCCCATCAGATACTGTTGTTATTGTTAATGGGACTTCACCTGAGGAGAACGATCCAGAGAGAGAGGATCCTTTTGATCCTGGTCCTATTGATCCTGAACAAGGATCTGACTTGTATCCTCCCCTAGCTCCAGTACATGCTATGGCAGCAGCTGGTCCTAGTGCAGAAGAAATTTTACAAACTGCTTGCAGAAAGGCTACGGCAAACCGACCACTTCTGTAAGCCCGGTCCTATTCTTTTACTATGAGGAGGACACACTGCCACCCGCAGGGCCTGAACCAGAAAGGTTTATACAGGAATGCCGAAGAGGGGCTTTAAAAGAAGGTGATATTGAACTTTTTCATGCCATGCTGGTTGTGTATCGAAACCAAAATCTGCAGCACAACCAATTGTCATATGAAATGCTAAAGGAACTAAGGAACTCAGTGAAAGAAAAAGGTTTACACTCCTCTTTTACTATGAATTTAATAGCCGAATCTCATATGATGTCACCCCTGGATTGGAAATCTCTCTTTAAAACAGTTTTGACAGAGGGACAATACTCTGTTTGGTGGATGGAATTCGTAGGTATGTCTCAAACTCAGACATTGAATAATTCAAATCAGCAACCCCCAATCAATATACTTGCCCCTCAACTCACAGGCATCAGTATGTATGCCACGGCTCGGGCCCAATTGCAACTGGTCCCCCAGGCGTGGGAGCAAGCTACTGTTATTGCCCTGCATGCACTGCAAAAAGGACCTGATACAAAAAAATTAGAGCATGGTTTCGCCACCATCAGACAAGGCCCTCAGGAACCATATGTTACCTTTACTGACTGATTGCAATCAGCCGTTAAGTGGCAAATTGAGATAGAGGTGGCGGCTGATGCTGTCTTAAAATCCCTTGCTTATGAAAATGCTAACAATGACTGTAAAAAAGTCCTGGTCCTGATACATAATAGGGCTGATGTTGACCTTTCTGATTATATCAAGTCATACGCTATTATTGGTTCAGATCAATTCAAAGCAGAACTTATTGCTGCTGCCTTAGCCCAACAGCTGCAAGTGGCCAGAGCAGCTGTTAAGTGCTTTTAATGTGGAGAAGAGGGCCACATTAGAAAACAGTGTCTGAAGGGACAAAAGGACAATAAAAAACTCAATACACCTTGCCCGAGCTGCAAAAAGGGGCTAAATTGGGGAAACCAGTGCCAGTCAAAGTTTGATCAGGATGGCAATGCTCTCCCAAAACAGGGAAACTCGAAAGGGGGCATGAGGTCCCATGCCCCCCTGTTACGAATGGAGACAGGAGCTTAGATAAATCTCTACCTTTTGCCTAGGCCTTTGGCAGCAGGCAGTAGCTCTTATTGAGGTGGCCAGCATCCCAAGACCTGGTCTCATTTGCAAGTTCTTTAATAATGGCCGATTTGGTCTAACATGACATAAATTATCATTTATTAGGCACAAAAATAACAGACATAAGACTTGGGACAAAATGCATACTACACAGGAATAAAATAAAATAAAATAAATAAAATAAAATAAAATAAAAGTATCTACTAGTAGAGAGAAATCAGTGTGCATAAAGTTGCCAATTATTACAGCTTGCAAGAAATAATATAACTTAGGAACCAAATGTATCTTACCAACGCCAATTTGGTGGTGAAGTATACCCCAGAATCCTTTCACTCAATCCCCAGGAAAGTAACCAGCAGAGCCTGAGTCCAGACTCTGGGGAGAAGCCTTTGCACATTTTCAGAGTGTGTGTAGGAGACTTCTGCCTCTGGGATGTTTTGTGTGTCTTTTATAGTGTAAAAGTGTATCTTTCGGCCATGTACTTATTCTTTTAATCTCTTTCCACATCTGCTCTCCATACCAAGATGTGGATTCTTGGCTGGATGCTCCAGACTCTCATGCACCAAGATGTGGATTCTGGGTTGGAGGCTCCAGACTCTCAGGCACCAAGACATAACCCCTTGCTGGGCTTTTGGCCCAGCCTGAGTTATCTTATGCACTAGCTATGTGGTAGATAGAGAGGAGGAGGATGTCCTGCCACACCCCAATTCAACAGGACCCCACGCAATGACATGCCAATGCAAGCACAGATCTTGCAAGGGGCGCCCCCCGGAATGCCAGCTTGGACCTGGCCATCAGCGCTGCCACAGTCCTAAATGATACCTCTGTTAATCTGTTATCCACTGCTGTTTTGGGTCCACTACTATTTCAAACTTATGCTTTATTATTAGGTCACTCTCCAACCACCAAAACAGGATTGTTTATATTACCAGGAATCATTGATGCAGATTATAAAGGGGAAATCAAAATCATGGCCTGGACACCAAATCCTCCCTCTACAGTGACACAAGGAAGCCGATTGGCACAATTAATAACACTGCCAGCAATTCCCTGCTCAGCACCGATCCTGCAACAGCAGAAAAATGCAGGAGGATTTGGGAGCACAGGTACCCCACAAATATTTTGGTAAAAAATCATAGGGGTACAACAGCTATTACTCAATTGTCAAATAGATTTTAAGTCTTTTACAGGACTGGTCGATACTGGAGCTGATGTATCCATCATAGCAGAAAAGAAGTGGCCTTCCAAGTGGCCTCTGGTACTGTCTACAGCAGTTGTAACGGGGGTCAGAGTACAGCAGGTACCTTGGCAGTCAGCAAAAGAGCTGCAGATCATCGGTCCAGACAGCAAGACTGCTACCTTGTGGCCATATGTATTCCCGATCCCGGGCACTCTGTGGGGACGAGATCTGATGATGCAATGGGCTTTGGCCATTTCAACACATTTTTAATAGGGGCCACTGATGAAAAGCCACTCCTCAAACTGACTTGGCTCACAAGTAAACCTATTTGGGTCACCCAGTGGCTCCTTTCAAAAGAGAGGCTTCACCAGGCCTGGATTCTAGTACAAGAGCAACTAAATTTAGGTCGCATAGTCCCTTCCACCAGCCCATGGAATACACCTATTTTTGTTATCCATAAGAAATCGGGAAAGTGGAGGCTTTTACAGGATCTCAGGGCAGTTAATGTAGTAATGTCACATATGGGACCATTACAACTGGGAATACCTAACCTTACAATGATTCCAGAACACTGAGAATTAGCAATAATTGATTTAAAGGACTGCTTCTTCACAATTCCTTTACATCCAGATGATGAACCTAAGTTTGCCTTTTCTCTACCATCTGTTAAACATGAGGGTCCCATGGAATGATACCAGTGGATCATGCTACAACGCAGATGGAGGTGGTGGAGTGGACTGGGCCTCTGTGTTTACCAAAAGCGTCTCTATGGCTTTTGAGAGATCACTTTGGCCCGCACTTCTTTGGTGCTGTGTAGAAAGAATCTCTCACACCTGTGCCAGTGGAAGGCACAAACACGCACTCACCCAGAGAGCTGGATAGCTCATGCGTTACCAGAGACAAAGCATCCAGAGTGCTCAATCAACTGGATATTCCAGATCTTTATTCTGAAGGGTTCCAGGAGTGAAAGAGAAAGAGAAACTCTAGGTTCTCCTAGATATAGAGATACAGACCAATCGGAGAGAAGGCGGAGGAAATACAAAACCCAATGGGGAGAAGGGAGGGGTGGAGTGAGGGGTCAGGTTACAGCCAATAAACATAGGAGGATTTACATATTCTAGGGGGGGACCATCCCATTCCCAGGGGGGGATTTCAAACTTTAGAATTTTCCCACCATCGAGTTCCTGCTGTCCCAGGACAGCTCGGCTCCCCAGCAGTTCCCGAGGTGGTCTCATCCACCACAACAATGCTACCTCAAGGTATGAAAAACAGTCCTACTATCTGTCAATTTATTATTCACTCAGCAATACAACCAGTACAGCAAAATTATCCATCTGTTTTGCTGTATCACTAAATGGACAATATTTTGATCACTTCTGACAGTTCTTTACTGTTGAAAGACTGTCTTGCTGCTTTAAAAATAAATGCATGCCAGCAGAAGCTCATGCGTAGCCACAGAAAAATTCCAAACAGAACCTCCTTGGTGTTATGAATGGAGACAGGAGCTTAGATAAGTCTCTGCCTTTTGCCTAGGCCTTTGACAGCAGGCAGTAGCTCTTATTGGGGTGGCCAGCACCCCAAGATCTGGTCTCATTCACAAGTTCTTTAATAATGGCCGATTAGGTTTAATAGGACATAAATTATCATTTATTAGACAGGAAAATAACAGACATAAGACTTAGGACAAAACTGCATACTATACAGAAATAAAATAAAATAAAATAAAATAAAATAAAATAAAATACTAGTAGAAAAATGCAGCATGCAAAAAGGTACCAATTATTACAGCTAGCAAGAAATAACTTAGGAACCAATGTATCTTACTATCTGATTAGTTGGTGGAAGCACACATTAGAATCCTTTTCCCCCAATTCCCAGGAAAGTAACCAGCAGAGCTTGGGTCCAAACTCCAGGGAGAAGTCCTGCACATTTCCAGAGTGTGTGTAGGAGACTTCTGCCTTTTTAATAATTCATGCATCTTTTATAGTGCAAAAGTGTGTCTTTTGGTCATGTTATCTGTTTTCTTTCATAACTTTCTCCATCTTTTTTCCCATACCAGGGTGTTGCCTCTCAGTTGGAGCTCAGACTTTAGGGTGCCAAAAGATGACCCCTTGCTGGGCCTTTGACCCCACCTTGGGCCTTTTGACCCTTTGTTGGGCCTTTACATATGCCAGCTATCTGTGAGGGAAAGAGAGGGGAGGGGGATGTCCTGCCACACTTGGAAATACTTGGGCTTTAAATTGCTAGAATCAACAGCCACGCCACAGCCAGTAACTTTGACAACTGACATACGCACATTGAATGATTTGCAAAAGTTACTGGGCACTATTAATTGGATTCATCCTTTCCTGGGAATCACCACAGAGGAATTATTCCCCTTGTTTCAATTGTTAAAAGGGGATCCAGATCTTTCCTCCCCTAGGCAGTTAACAAAGACTGCCTGAGAGGCTTTGGCACATGTAAGTGACAATATCAATAAATACTTTGCCACACGTCAGAACCCGAATTTGCCTTTGTGGTTGTTCATAATTCTACAATCTTTTAAACCATATGCTCTAATTGGCCAATGTGATGAATGTTGTCTCTGGCTATTAGAATGGATTTTTCTACCACACACCTTCACAAAAACTATAATCACTCAACTTGAGATGGTTATTTGACAGCTGTCGATGGGACAGCTTTGATGCCAGACTCTGTCAGGACATGATCCAGCAATTATACATCTTCCTATTACTTCTACAGAATTAAAAAACCTATTCAGGGATTCACTGTCATTTCAAATTGCCTTTGCTGATTATAAGTGTCAGGGTTTGACTTTGACTAAATGCCAGGCGCACTTGCTCTCTCCTGCCGCAGACGTGAAGGAGAGGGGAAAGAAAAAACTGTTAAAACACAATAAATTCATGAGTTGAGATAGGACACAGACGGGGAGGACGCACAGAAGAAAAAGGGCAAAACAGGCTCCAAACTTAAAGTTGCAAAGTGATTTAATTACTTAAAAGAGTCGGAGGATAAATGAGAGGTAAAAATAAACATTTCAGACACTGTGTTCACTCACCCCCCTCTTTTTTACGAACTCATTTTCTATTCACTCCCCTCCCTCTTTCTAACCAACAGCTTGGGTAGGGGGCAGGGTGTGGGGTATTTTCTTAGTCCATAGAGCAAGTACATAAATCTTTTCATCACCACAATTCTTCAACTACAAATACTCTTTATTTCTACTTAACTCTTTCTCTTTCTAGACAGTTTCTCTGCTCTCACTCCCTCCCTCTTAAGAAGCAGTTTCTCTGTTCACCCCACCTCCCTCTTTTTAAACCAGCAACACGGCAGGGGGTAGGGTAAGGGGTTTTTTCTTTGGTCAGTCTATTAGGGAGAGGGGTTCTCTACTTAGCCACGGGGTCCCTCCCATGAGAGACAGTCTTTTTGTGAACTTCTTTGGCTTGAGTCCAATCTCACGAGCAACATCCCGCCCAAATTCTGCTGCAACGTGAGTCCTCTTGTCCACAGGTTTCAGACTCTCTCAAGCCGAGGCTAGACTGCTTCCATCCAAGGACCAAGGCCTTTATCTCCCTTGCAAGGCCTTTGCGGCTTTAACTCTCTATAGGAGACTCCCACTGGATCACAGCTTCCTCCAGGCATCCACCTGCTCCTCTGGCGTGGGCTGTGGGTTGATTTCTGCAGCCCCGTGGACTCCATGGGCTGCAGGGGGACTACCTGCTCCCCCCATGGTCTTCACCATGGCTGGCAGAGGGTTTTTAGCTCTGGCGCCTGGAGCACCTCCTCCCCCACCTTCTCCACTGAATTTGGTGTCTCCATGCTGTTCTCCCTTTGCATATTTGCACCTCCTTCTCCTCTTCTAGCTACAGAGAAGTGCATGCCTACTTTTGTATTGATTTTTTCTTAAATATGTTTTCACAGAGGAGTAACTAGCACTTCTAATTGGCTTAAACTTGGCCGGCAGCATGTCCATCACCTTCAGAGCCGTCAGAGATTGGCTCTACTGGACATGATGAAAAACTTCCAGAACTTTCACTCAGGACACACCGGAGTCATCTTTGTGCCACTCTCCACCCCTCAGACCTTTCCCCAGGCCTACTACAACAGCTTCTGAGGGGTTTAAATTTCTCGAAGATGTCAAAGATACTTTGCTGATGTTCTGGGCTAAGCTAAACCACCACAATAATGGAGAGTTTTCTCATTCAATGCCCCATCATATTTTGCTACAATCCTTCAAGGAACTCCCCTTTCAACTGTGGAGGCTGCAATCAAAGATGCCTATCCCTGATGCAAAAACTTTTCACTGATGGGTCAGGAAAAACACACAAAGCTGTGACCCTGTGGAAAAATGACACGGTGCAATGGGAAAATTCGATAACCTTTCCACCCAGATTCACCTAGCTGGTTGAGCTGGCAGCCGTAGTAGAGGCATTTTGCCTCTTCTCAGAACAACATATTAACATTGTTAGTGATTCTCTTTATGTTACAGGAATCGTCGAGAGAATTGATGACTCCTTCCTGAAGGAAGTCTCTAACAAAGATCTTTTTGTGTTATTGTCAGGGTTTGACCCTGACTAAACACTGACACTCCAGGTCTCTCTCACTACTGAAAAAACTATAAAGATGCACATCAATCTCATGAGTCAAATGAGATAGGACATTGCCAGAAGGACGCACAAAAAGAAAAAATGGCAAACAGGCTTCACTTAAAATTGCACAAAGGTGTTTTAATTACCTAACAGAGTTGGAGGATAAATGCAAGGCAAAAATAAACTTTTCATACAGTCTTTGTTCACTCCCTCCTCCCTCTTACGAACCTATAGCATTCACCCCCTTTCCTCCTTTACAATCAACAAGCCGGGTAGGGAGGCAGGGTGTGGGGGGTATTCTTTTTCAGTCCACAGAGCAGATTCTTAAATCTATTCATCACCACAATTCTTCTACTACAAATACTCTTTATCTCTACTTATTTCTCTCTCTCTCTTCAGACAGTTTTTCTGCTCTCACCCCCCACCCTCTTAAGAAGCAGTCTCTGCGCTCACCCCCCCTTCCCTCTTTCCAAACCAGCAACACAGACAGGGGGCAGGGTGAGAGGGGTTCTCTGGTCAGTCCAATCAAGGAGAGGGGTTCTCTACTTAGCCATGGGGCCCTTCCCACGAAAGACAGTCCTCTAGGAACTTCTTTGGCGTGGGTCCAATCTCACGAGCAACATCCCGCCCGAATTCTGCTGCAACATGAGTCTCTTTGTCCATAAGGTGCTGTGCAGACTCTCCCGAGCTGAGGCCAGGCTGCTTCCATGCCAGGAGCAAGGAAAAAGCCTTTCTCTCCCTTCCAAGGCCTTTGCAGTTTTAACTCTTAGATGAGAGTCCTACTGGCTCACAGTCTTTTACAGGCACCCACCTGCTCCTCTGGAGTGGGCTGTGGGTTGATTTCTGCACTCCTGTGGATTCCATGGGCTGCAGGGGGACCTCCTGCCCCCCCCATGGACTTCACCACAGCTAGCAGAGGGTTTTCAGCTCCAGCACCGGGAGCACCCCTTCCCCCACCTTCTTCACTGACCTTGGCGTCTCCATGCTGTTCTCCCTCACATATTTTTACCTCCACCTCCTCCTCCTCCAACTACAAAGAAGTGAAAGAAGTGCGTGCCTGCTTTGTTTTGATTTCTTCTTAAATATGTTTTCACAGAGGAGTAACTAGCACTTCTAATTGGCCCAAACTTGGCCGGCAGAACGTCCATCACCTTCAGAGCCATCAGAGATTGGCTCTGCTGGACTTGATGCAAAAACTTCCAGAACTTTCACTCAGGACACACAGGAGCCATCTTTGTGCCACACCCCACCCCTCAGACACCTCCCCAGGCCTACCACAACAGCTTCTGAGAGGTCCAAATTTCTCCTAGATGTTAAAAATACTTTACTGATGCTTTGGGCCAATCAAAACCACCACAGTTATTAACCATTTTGTAAAACCTTTTATTTCACAGGTCTTATGAATATTACATTCTGCACCTTAGGTCCCACACCACTCTGCCTGGACCTATAGTGGAGGGTAATGGAAAAGCAGATGCCCTTTCTATGACAGCTACTGTACCACAGAAATTAGAGCAGGCAAAACTTTCTCATTATTTCTATCACCAGAATGCCCGAGCACTAGGCAAACAATTTGATTTAACTCTACTACAAGCACGAGATATAGTGAATACTTGCTCACAATGTCAGACGACTTTTTCGTTGCCACAAGCATTAGGTACAAACCCACGAAGGTTGAAACCTAATGACATTTGGCAAACAGATGTAACTGTAACACACATATCGAACTTTGGGACTTTTAAATATGTCCATGTTTCCACTGATACCTTTTCAGGTATTGTAGTAGCAACAGCTCACAAAGGTGAGAAATCCAGAGATGCCACCAGACACTGGCTATGTGCTTTTACCACAATGGGAGTACCTCAACAGATAAAAACAGATAATGGACCCGCATATACATCTCATAAAACACAAGAATTTTTCCACACTTGGGGTATCAAACATGTCACAGGTATCCCACATTCTCCAACAGGACAAGTCATAGTGGAGATGGTACATTATACATTAAAAAACATGCTGCAAAAACAAAAAAGGGGGAACCCAGTAGGTATGCTGCCTCAAGAACAGCTTGACAAGGCAACCTATATTTTAAATTTTATGAATCTCTCCACCAGAGATTATTTGACAGCACATCAGAGACACCTAAGTCACATTGCTGATGGAGAAGGAATTCACCCAGAAGTTACATACAAAGATGTACATAGCAGTCAGTGGAAATGTGTTGGAAAACGCAGTTTTCCAGCAAAACTTATGCTAACTGAATATACCTGAGCAGGGCCTCAGCATACTCAGGCCTCAGTAAAATCCTAACAAGCTACAGTGGCTTGTTTACCTGAGAATGTTCTGTGAGAAGAATGTCATGGGAAAGAATAGGGAGTCAGAAGTGTTATGAGAAAGAAAAAGGGAGTTACCAGGAGGATCCCTGAATGTGTGAGAACAGACTGCAGATGTGTGTGTAGCTATAATTAGTAGCTTCTGTAACAGTATATAAGTTTCTCGTTTGGTGAAATAAAAGGGAGCTTACTCTATATCTCATATTGAGACTGCCGTGAGTTCCCTCTCGTCGCTATGTCAGAAATGTCCATTTCCACTGTTAGTTTGGGAGAAGGGTTCCAGTTGCATCTCTCTTTCTACAGGTCAATTCTGGCACCTGGAGAGATAAATCAAACCAAGTCAAGGATGACAACAATGAATTTTGTCCTTTTTCTACTGCTATACTGCCATCAAGCGGTGGAAGGAAGAATCTACTGGGCACACATTTTCGAGCCACCACTATTCTGACCTCTCACGTGGTGGGATCCAGAGCCGCCCCCCAGCAACAATGGAATGGAATGAACTTGGATGGGTAGGAGGAACTTGGCTTCCTCCCCTCGATCAGGATGTTGTAGATACATATATTAGCAATGCTACTTCTGTTACTGATTTACTGCCTATATGCTTAATGTGAAATCAAATACCTTCTTACACTTACCCTGTGCTAACTTTTCTATGCAACTACATTTAATATATGTACACTTGGAGACTGCAAAAAAATTGACTGCTATTACATTACCAGCCATTCTGTCTATCTCTAACAAATCTGTAGATGCCAATGTGGCAGGACGTGTCGTCCCCCCCAACCCCCCCTCCTTCCCGTCTCTCTCTATCTGCATGGCTGGTGTATCAATAACACAGGTTGGGTCAAAAGCCCATCAAGGGGATATCTCTTGGTGCATGAGAGTCTGGAGCCTCCAACGCAGAATCCACATCTTGGTATGGAGAGCAGATGTGGAAAGAGATTAAAAGAATAAGTACATGACTGAAAGATACACTTTTACACTATAAAAGACACACAAAACATCCCAGAGGCAGAAGTCTCCTACACACACTCTGAAAATGTGCAAGAGCTTCTCCCCAGAGTCTGGACACAGGCTCTGCTGGTTACTTTCCTGGGGATTGAGTGAAAGGATTCCGAGGTATACTTCACCACCAAATTGGCGTTGGTAAGATACATTTGGTTCCTAAGTTATATTATTTCTTGCAAGCTGTAATAATTGGTACCTTTTCGAGTGCTGAATTCTCTCCACTAGTAGATACTTTTATTTTATTCCTGTATAGTATGTAGTTCTGTCCTAAGTCTTATGTCTGTTATTTTCTGTGCCTAATAAATGATAATTTATGTCATATTAGACCTAATCGGCCATTATTAAAGAACTTGCAAATGAGACCAGATCTTGGGGTGCTGGCCACCCCAATAAGAGCTACTGCCTGCTGCCAAGGCCTATGCAAAAGGCAGAAATTTATCTAAGCTCCTGTCTCCATTCACAACAGCCACTGTTGGGGTTTGACCCTGTCTAAATGCCGGCACTCCGGCTCTCTCCTGCTGCAAACGTGCAGGAGAGGGGAAAGAAAAAAACTGTAAAAAACCACATACCAATCTCATGAGTTAAGTGAGATAGGACACTGGTAGGAGGACGCACGGAAGAAGGGGCAGACAGGCTCTAAACTTAAAGTTGCAAAGTGATTTAATTACTAACCGAGTCAGAAGAAAAATGGGAGATAAAAATAAACTTTTAATACACTATTTTGTTCACTCACCCCCCTCCCTCTTACGAACCCATTTTTTATTCACCCCCTTTTTTCCTTCTAACTAACAGCTCGGGTAGGGGGGCAGGGTGTGGGGTATTTTCTCAGTCCACAGAGCAGGTCCATAAATCTATTCATCACCACAATTCTCTTACTAAAAATACTCTTTATCTCCACTTATCTCCACTTGTCTCCAGACAGTTTCTCTGCTTTTACCCCTTTCCTCTTAAGAAGCAGTCTCTCTGCTCATCCCCCTGTAAGGGACAATCCCATAATAGAGTTCTTTCTCAACATTTCTCATCAGAAACTACCGGTGCAGGACTTACGCAGAGAATGTTTTGTGCTTACCTGAAGCTGGTACTGAGCGAATGCTTTGTACCTGCCTAAGGTGGTATGGAATGAAAGCTTTGCACCCGTTGCCCTGACACCCATTGTGAAAAACCTGCCAACCATGCCTCGGACACTCCTCCCTTGGCCCTGCCAAGTGGAGTTTGGCATATCTCCACAAGAATTAAGGGGGAGCAAAGGCGGGTCACAAGGAGGGACCAGCTGTATGGACTAAGCATAGAAGACAGCTTTGGAGTGGCTGAACTCTGAAGATCTTCCCCACCGAAAGATCACATCGATCTTTGCAGAGGCCAAGGAATGCCGACTGAACGGGACCCCAGGGACACCAGACGTCTGTGGACCCATGGTGGTAGCTATAGTCCCCTTTCCTTCCCTTTCCTCCCCATCTTTTCCCAATTTTCTCTCTCTCTCTCTATCGCAGGCCGCTTTACGGGCCAAATAAATAAAGTTCCCTGTTGGATTGAAATTTAACTCCCTTGACTTGTTGGATTTTGTGTTTTCTTTTCTTTTTGCACTCTGAGATCGTAGCTGGTACGAACCATCACGTGTCTGCTTATGAGTGGACCATGACATAAATTGGCATCATGGACAGGATCCTGATAGAGGCCGAGGGGCAAAAACCCTCGAAACTCATTTTGAGGACTCTATTGGGATTCCGGCTATCAGAGTGCAAAAAAGGGGAGTTAAATTTTTGTTTTAGTGACACCTGAGAAAGGGTAAGAGTGGCCATTGGCAAGTATCTTTCTCAAGTGGATTTGAGCTGTTTTTGTTGTTTTTGAAGTTGTTTTGTTTCAGGATAGAGAATTTGTTTCTCAAGTGAATTTTGAGCTGTTTTTTGCTGTTGTATTGTTTTGAAGTTGTCTGGTTTCTGAATCAGGATAGAGAAAAATGTTTCTCAAGTGGATTTGAGTTGCTTTTGTTATTGTTTTTGTTGTTGTTTTGTTTCTGAGTCAGGATAAGGAAAAAGATGCCTGGCAAACAGGAGGAGAGAGATTCTCAGTTGGTTAATGATAGAGATGTATAATTTACATTTTTGGCTAAATATGGTGCTTGACCTTCTCCTATTGGGGAAGATTGGGCTCGAGAGAATTGGAAAAATATACAGAGTATAGTAGATCGGATTTCTTTGCTACAGAATGAGGCTAAGGTTAGGTTTTTACTACCAGGAAAAAGCAGGACAATAGTCTGCTCTGTTTTGGGTGCTAGCTTGATCGCTGCCATTGAAGACCGTCATAGGCAGCGTAGTAATGAAGAAAAAATCATAGAATCCTTAGAAAACTGTTGGAAAACACAGTTTTCCAGCTAAACTTGTGGTAACTAAATAAACCTGAACAAAGCCTCAGCATACTCAGGCCTCAGTAAAAATCCTAACAGGCCGCAGCACCTCGCTACCCTGAGAACGCTTTGTGGGAAGGTGCCAAGAAGGTGCAGCTGTGCCTGTATGCTTTGAGAGTACCGTGAGAAGTATGCTGGGAGTGAACTTGTGATTAACAAAGAATGAGGGGGAAAACCCTGTAGATGTGAGAACAAGCTTCAGATACATGTGTAACTATAATTTGTAACATCTGTAACAGTATATAAGTTTCTGGTTTGGTGAAATAAAGTGAAGCTTGCTTTATATCTCACATTGAGACTGCCGTGAGTTTCCTCGCGCCACGCGTCAGAAAACCTGGTGCGCTGTCACCAAACAACAATTTCCAAACTGGAAAAGGAATTAGAGCGCAAGGAAGAAGAAAACCATTCATTAAGGGTTGCTCTTGAAGTAAATCACACTAATTCACAGAACACTAGTTCACAGAATATAGTATCATTGGGATCAATTAACCCGATATATCCACAAAAGGAATTGGAACAGATGAAAAAACTTGATGAAAATCCCCCTTATTTAAGACCCTTATTCAAAACTGAATTTTCTTACCTTAATGATGAAGATACAGACCCCCATATAACCACCAAGGAAACGCCCTATTCTGCCACTAAACTAGCCAAGTTAAAAAGGGAATATGGGCATCTTATCAAAGAATCTGAAATAGAGTATGTGTGGCATGTGTCTTTAACTGAGGGTGACCAAATTCAATTGAGCGAAAAGGAGGCTGAGGGTTATTGGGGCCACGGAGTTAACAACAGGCAATCTCCAGGCCCCATGGTCCTTAACTCAGTGTGCTGCTTACTGGGCTAGAGGGTTAAACCCTCTGGACAGGAGAGACCCCTTGGCAATAACAGGCACAGCTGACCAATTACTAGAAAGTTTACACAAAGCTGCTTGCCTACAAATGATACATGAGAGAAAACTAATTTCTGGATGTGAATTACCAATGATGTTATCTGTTAACCCTGAAATTATGACTGCCTTAATAAGGGGACACCCTGAGTCACTCAAAACCACAGAGACGAGTCTCCAGAAGACCGCAGCATCAATGAGTCCTGTGGAGAGGTCGCAGATTTTTATGTGCAGAGGTGATAATAGCAGAAATACAGGCAGTACCAATACAGACTCTTACACAAATTCCTCTGACTTTTCAACACCAGCCCTGCTAAGTAACAAAGCTCACCCTAGGCCTAAAGTCTGGACATGGGTGGAGGTAACACAAGAATTAGTTGATTACAATAAAAAATACTGTCTTGTGGAGCCTTTAGAAGAAAGATCAAGAGGCATCTGGCAAGTAGGAGTTAAAAATGCATTGCCCTATAGCAGCAAAACTGCAGATGTTGCCAAAGAACAGTCACAGCCTAAACCCCTTTCTGTCCAACTTGATTGGTGGCGTTTAGGACTTTAAAAAGGAATTCCTAAAGATTTATTAGATCATTTGCCTTTAGATAAATTGAGCTAACTGGTAACCCAGTGGCATGTGCTAAAACCACATTCCTCTTCCTCTGTGAAAGAAAGTGCACCTGTTGCAGCTTCTGCCCCCCCTTTCATGGACGGTGCAGACAAGACATCAAAGCAAACCTTTTTCTCCAGAACAGGGAAACTAGGATCTCCATTTCCTAGTGGTGGGCAGGGAAATGGAGAATGGATCTATGTTAAACAGCTCACCAAAAAAGAAAAAGAAGGAGCTGTGTTAATAACAGCTATTGTGGGATTTTATTCTCACAGTTTTAAGGATGCTGAGAAAAGGTATACTGCTTGGGAGAAAGGCTTGTTTGTGGTAAGCCTGGCTTTCATTGAAGTCGATGCACAGATTGACCATTTCTGCGATGTGTTTTCTGTAACAGAAGAAGCCTCAAAGAATCTTTCTATCCAAGAAACGGAGAGTCTGGATATCAACCAAGATAAACCTGCCTCAGTCATCCAGGTGGCCCCTCCTTTTTCCCAACACCAAACAATAAATGCCTGGTTTATTGTTCCATCATTTTAATTCCTTTTGGCCTGAAAAGGGCAAGGTCTCTATTTTTGTTTTTGCAGGAGAACCTTGTGGGACTTTAAGAATTTCTATAGAAGAAATATGAATAAAAATTGAAGACTTAAATCTGAAAATGGCCTACAAAATTTTCATTAGGTTGCTCGTACTTTTCTGCATTACACCTTCTACCTATAACCAAAATAATAATGAATAGCCTTGGTCTCAAGCTTTCATAGGATATTCTAGCTCTTCCAGAAATTATCCTAAAAATAGCTATCCAAATTTGGCTGTAGTCATAATGTATGATGACAAAATTTACCATTTGTCTGATTGGGTCTGGGATAAAAATGAGTGGGTTAGAACCCTACCCTGTATCATTGATGAAAAAATTCAAGTGGGATGCAGAAAAGTGGAACCTGGTTTTCAATACCATTTATAATTGGAAACACAGAGACAGTCCTCTGGGAACTTCTTTGGCGTGGGTCCAATCTCACGAGCAACATCCTGCCCAAATTCTGCTGCAACATGAGTCTCTTTGTCCATAAGGTGCAGACTCTCCTGAGCCGAGTCCAGGCTGCTTCCATCCAAGGAGCAAGGCCTTTCTCTCCCTTGCAAGGCCTTTGCAGTTTTAACTCTTTTGATGAGACTCCAACTGGATCGCAGCTTCCTCCAGGCATCCACCTGATCCTCTGTCGTGGGCTGTGGGTAGATTTCTGCATCCTTGTGGACTCCATGGGCTGCAGGGGGACCACCTGCTCTCCCCATGGTCTTCACTACAGCTAGCAGAGGGTTTTCAGCTCCAGTGCCTGGAACACCTCCTCCCCCACCTTCTTCACTGACCTTGGTGTCTCCATGTTGTTTTCCCTTCACATATTTGTACCTCCACCTCCTCCTCCTCCAACTACAAAGAAGTGTACATCTACCTTGTTTTGATTCTTAAATATGTTTTCACAGAGGCGTAACTAGCACTTCTAATTGGCCTACACTTGGCCAGCAGCATGTCCATCACTTTCAGAGCCATCAGAGATTGGCTCTGCTGGACTTGATGAAAAACTTCCAGAACTTTCACTCAGGACACACAGGAGCCATCTTTGTGCCACTCCCCACCCCTCAGACACTTCCTCAGGCCTACTAAAACAGCTTCTGAGGGGTTTAAATTTCTCTTAGATGTTAAAAATACTTTGTTGATGTTTTGGGCCAATCAAAACCACCACAGCCACCCAACCTCCTTTCCCCAAATGTCATTCCACACCCATTTCCAGCATATGGCGTTTGATATGGACATCATGCATGGGACAATGGCCACAACAACATCTCTTACAGTATGGAAAAATAATTGATTAGGGTCCATATAGTATCTTTAGAGACAGTGGAACTAATACAACCATTCTCTCGACCCAAAAGGCAAACCACAGCATTGTTTAGCATGATGGGGGGATGGCTGGGCCATTCATTCAATATTATTTAGACAATAATCAATCATGTGTTCATAAACATTTATGGAAAATGTTGCTACCTGGTTTTGGTAATAAGATATACCAGATAAAAATGGATAAGAATGCTGCAAATGCCAGTCTAACACTACTACAGGATGAATTACTAATGACTTCTACTTCACACCTGTATGTTTTTGCTTTAGCTAATAACTTTTCGATAGATTATAGAAATAGTTTGTATTTTTTTATCCACTAACCCTTTTGTTTTTAAATCATGTGTAACCTATTGTGGTAGTTTTGATTGGCCCAAAACATCAGTGAAGTGTTTTTAACATCTAGGAGAAATTTGGACCCCTCAGAAGCTGTTGTAGTAGGCCTGGGGAGGTGTCTGAGGGGTGGGGTGTGGCACAAAGATTGCTCCTGTGTGTCCTGAGTGAAAGTTCTGGAAGTTTTTGCATCAAGTCCAGCAGAGCCAATCTCTGATGGCTCTGAAGGTGATGGACATGCTGCCGGCCAAGTTTGGGCCAATTGGAGGTGCTGGTTACGCCTCTGTGAAAACATATTTAAGAAAAATTCAAAACAAAGCAGGTGCGCACTTCTTTCACTTCTTTGTAGTTGGAGGAGGAGGAGGTGGAGGTGAAAATATGTAGAGGGAGAACAGCATGGAGAGTGCCAAGGTCAGTGAAGAAGGTGGGGGAGGAGGTGCTCCAGTGTTGGAGCTGAAAACCCTCTGCAAGCCACAGTGAAAGCCATTGGGGGGGGGGGCAGGAGGTCCCCCTGCAGCCCATGGAGTCCACAGGAGTGCAGAAATTCTGCCCACAGCCCACGCCAGAAGGGCAGGTGGATGCCTGGAAAAGACTGTGAACCAGTGGGAGTCTCATCTAAGAGTTAAAACTGCAAAGGCCTTCCAAGGGAGAGAAAGGCCTTGCTCCTGGGATGGAAGCAGCCTGGCCTCAGCTTGGGAGAGTCTGCACAGCACCCTATGGACAAAAAGACTCATGTTGCAGCAGAATTTCGGGCGGGATGTTGCTCGTGAGATTGGACCCACGCCAAAGAAGTTCTCAGAGGACTGTCTCTCGTGGGAAAGACCCCTGATTAAGTAGAGAACCTCTTTTCCTGATTGGACTGACCAGAGGACCCCTCACCCTGCCCCCTGTCTGTGTTGCTGGTTTGGAAAGAGGGAAGGGGGGGGGTGAGTGCAGAGACTGCTTCTTAAGAGGGTGGGGGTGAGGAGCAGAAAACTGTCTGGAGGGAGAGAGAGAGAAACAAGTAGAGATAAAGAGTATTTGTAGTAGAAGAATTGTAGTGATGAATAAATTTGAGAATCTGCTCTGTTGACTGAAAAGAGGCCCCACACCCTGCTCCCCCCCCCGACCTGGCTTGTGGATTGTAAAGGAGGAAAGGGGGTGAATACTATAGGTTCGTAAGAGGGAGGGGGGAGTGAACAAAATGATGTATGAAAAGTTTATTTTTGCCTTGCATTTATCCTCCAATTCTGTTAGGTAATTAAATCACCTTTTGCAACTTTAAGCTTGAAGCCTGTTTGCCCTTTTTCGTGCGTCCTCCTGGCAGGGTCCTGTCTCAAACCCACGACACCTATGATGATATGTGCAATTATTCTGTCCTTCTTCCATTTAAAAGAAGACCTGAAATCTGGATGCCTGTAGATATAACTCAATCCTGGGAAGGACAAGGTGGCATTTTGCAATTATCCTGACTGGTTTGAAAAGAAATCTAAATGAGTAAGAAAGGAGTTTGCAAATTTCTGGGTTGGTTAATCTTTGTTATTGTTTCTGTTGTAATAATATTAACTGCAGCCTCTGTGGCTGTTGCGGCCTTGACAAATTCAATTCTAACTGCCCATACCGTCGGACAAGCTTTAATATTACACAAAAATTGCCAACACAGGAACAAATTGATCAAGAAATGACAAGATTAGATGCCTTAGAAAGTAGGCGAAAGAGTTGAGGCCCAAAAAATTTGTCTATCCCTTCCCTGTGACTGGGAACATATTAATAATTCCCTGTGTGTAACACCTCTTCCATGGAATGGAACGGAACAGAATTGGGAGACAGTGAAAAGACATCTGCAAGGGGCTTTTGACAAAACCTTACGGCAAGATATTTGTTCACTTCACACTTAATTAAAAAATCAGCTCAGAGCTTTGCAAGCTCTGAAGGGACAAAAGGTGTTGACAGACCTAAAAAATGATCTCTCTTGGCTGAATACAAAAAATTGGTTCTCTGGAATAAATTTATGAATTTGGCTTTTCATCAGACAAGGGTGTTTGGCAGTAAAATCCTTTATAATTCTCTGTCTTGTCCTTTTCAAAGTAGTTAAAAATGTTAAAAGTACACAAAAACAAGTCATGGTTTCCTTAGCTTTACCTATGACCTCAATAAAAACAGAAGGGGGAGATGTGGAGTTGCAGAGGAAGGGAGCCCTGAAATCCCAAAAGAAACTGAATAGCTGGATGCCGAAAAGTATTGATCAGCACAGGATCTGAAGCAGATGAGCAGGCTTCCTTTTCTCCCCTGAGAAGAGCAACAAGCTGTCAAACCTGACAAGATGTATTGAGGAATTGTGAAAGGCTGAGAAAAAAACTAAGAGACAACTTCTCACGCTGAAAAGTATATATACTGTATGGCTTTGTAATAAAAACAGAATTTATGTGATTCTCATTCCATATCCTACAACTTGAAATTCTTGTGGCAGAAACTGAAAGCGGTGGCTGGGAAGCTGTAGGGGTGGGGGAAGAGCCCCCTGCAGCCGGGGAACTTTTGAAGGATGCTGCCCAAGGAGCCTTTGCTGGGCACCGGGATGACGGGGTAGCTCCATGGGCTCTTGCTGCCATGCGCCACCACCGCCACCTCCAGCTCCTCGTCCTCCTTGAGGCATGGCCGCTTCTGGTGCAGCTTGGACAGGGTGGAGATGAGGTGCAGGCTCAGCAGCCTGCCACCCACCAGCCCTGCCACCTTTACCGAGCCCAGCAAGTGTCAGGCAGTAGGGGTGGGCAGCAGGGCTTGCTTGTGGCTGCCACTGTTGAACATAGCCTCGACATCCTCCCAGGCAAAGACCAGCTCATCCTGGGGGCTCTTGTTTCTGATCTTGAGGTGGCAGCTCCAGGAGTTGAAGTTAGTGGCGTCCGGCTGCCTGTACTTGGCGTCGGGGGTGTGGTGGGAGTGGAAGATGAACTTATTGGGAGAAAAGTACATTGTAGGATTTAACTCTGTGGGATTTGGTTATGAGGATAGAATAGAAACGAGATCTCTAAAGCTGGGTTTTAGAGCATGGGGGTTTATTGGGAAAAGAGAGCAGGTGTGAGAGGCCTGCTAGGCTGCAAGACCCAGCTCAAAGCAGGCCAGAGAGGCAAGAGAGAGAGGGAGAGAGAGAGGCAAAAAGAGAGAGCAAAAAGAGAGAGCAAAAAAAGAGCAATTTGCCGTTTACAATACAAATATTGTAATACAATACAAATATTGCAATACAAAATCATCTTCTGTGTTGAATATTCTAATTCTCTTTAACCAATCTGAGACAAGCTACAAACCCTACAACATTTACATTCAACCTATAAGAATCATCACATTACCATACGGGGTTATATTTTAAACCTTAAAAAACTGCTTTTTGGAATTTCCACCAGGCAGGCAGGGTCTGCTCTGACCTTTGGACCTGCCTAGGCAGAGGGCATTGTTCTATCAAGAAGGGGGATTACCTTCGGTGGCCATACCATTGTTTCCTAGTTACTCTTCAACTCAAACCTTGTCTTCATCTCAATTTTGTTTATACTTTCTATGTTCTCAGCATCTTTTGCAAGGTAATCATATCTATAAGGCTTTCCTATTTCATCTTCCCCAACAGTACATGCCACAGTAGCTGCACTCAATGCACTTAGCCCGGGAGCTGTTGTAGTGGGTCAGGCTGAAGCTCCCGCTGCAACCCCAGACACATTCGTAGGACACATTGAAGGTGAAGTTATCCATCAGTTTAGGGGGGCGATTCTCCCCCAAGAAGGACTTGCAGAGCCCCTTTGCCTCCTGCTTGGTGATCACGCTGCAGTGGCAGGAGGAGATGGGCATGGCCCTGGCCTGCCACAGGATCTCCAGCTGCACCAGTGTGCACTGCATGCAGGTGATGCTCAGAGCCACCTGCCGGTTGTGGATCTCATTATAACTGAAGTTTTTGAGAAGGGTGTTAGAGATCTGTGCCAGGCACAGCCACTCCTGCCCATCAATGAGCAGGGAGACTATGGGAATGCCATAGAGGATCATCTGCCCCACATGGTTGGGCTTCATGGTGGCGTGACCGCCCCTCAGCTGGTTCATGGGGCCTGGAGGGTACATGCTGGACAGCAGCGGCAGCAAGGAGTCAGCGGGGCCGGACAGCAGTCTGGTCACCATCACCTCACGGGGGGCTGCTCTGTACCTGCTGCAGAGACATACAGCGCCGTTAGCTAGGGACCCACGGGGAGGGGGGGTCCCCGCTGCACGCACAGCCCCCTTCCATGTCTGCTGGCACGGGGAGACACTACCTGCGGGGCCATTTGCTCAGTGACCCCGACCTGCCCAAACCCATCCTAGCCTCGCTGGGGCTGTTCCCTTGGCTGCCCACCCCTACGCACCCTGGCTCTCCGATGTGCGCATCCCAACGCAGGTGCGGAGATGACGGTATATGAGCGAATCGTCCCTGTTAGGAAGATGCGCAAACCCATGGGCGGTTCATCCTGAAACACACAGTGGAGACACGTGTCCGCCTCCCCGTCCTGGAAGCCCATGTCTGCCTCCTTTTTTTTTTGAAAAGAGGTGAATACAGTGCAGTAAAAATGTAGGTCTTTTTTTCATGATCTGTTACAGAATGGCTCCAAGATCACAGTCACGAATCCTTAGGAGGCTTGTGCGAGCAAAGCCAGTGTTAGCTGAAGTGGGCCACACAGGCTGCAGCAGTAAGATGGGTGCAGGGTATGCTGACAGGACAGAGTTCCATTGAGCTCTGGGAAAGTACCGTGGGAAGTACCGGGGGGGGAAACTTGCGATTAAGAAGAATGAGGAGGAACCCTGAAAGTGTGAGAATGGAATGCAATGGAATGCAGATTGTAACTTTTAGTAGTAAGCATAAGCACTTGTAACAGTATAGAAACCACGCATACCGTGAAATAAATGGAGCTTGCTTATAACTCATATTGAGTCTTTGCATGTTTCCTCCTCGCCTCCCGGCAATGATCTACCTGAAAAAAAGCACCAGTTGATGCCTGATGGGTTTTTGTCTTTTTTTATTTTACTTTTATACTCTCTTTACATATATCCTTTATATATAACCTTTTACCCTTCCCCATTCCTGTACTTTTTACTCCCTGTATCTTAACCATACATGTTTATCACCCTAGTACCCTTGCCCTGCTCAGAATCCTTTGGGGAAGACGAAACATCCCCACAATCTCAAAAGCATGATGCACCAACCTTGAACAGGGCCCCCATCACTGAGACATGTTTTTTGTAAACTAAGTAGTAATCTTTTGGGGGGGGGCAATTTTAATAAGGGGGCAATTACTTCATTTGTTAGACTTCTTATTGGAGACTTTTAGATAGGTATTCTAATCTAGGCTGTCCATAAATTGTATAGGGGGATATCATCGGGGCTTGTTCATCGGTGTGCATCTGGGATCCTATTAAACCAAGGTAAAACCCCTTTCCTATACTGTGTGTCTGCGTCTAAAATTTTTTACTAGCGATTTAAGGCATCACAGTAACCTCATACGTCCCCACGGCCGCTCTGTGCAGCGTGGGATGAGGACACCACCCACCCCCTCACCCCCTACCCAGCAGGAGGGAGCAGGGAGGCAAAACCCACTCAACTCCAGTCCTTCCCAGCAAGGAAAATGGAGGAACCGGCTTAAAATCAGGAAAATGAAGAAGAAAAACTCATTTCAGGCTAAAACGGGGAGATATCTGGACCTTCAAGTGTTTCCTAATACCACTCTGATTTATTTTCTTTTTACAAAAGTGCTTTCATATCTCTTTTTCTCTCCATGCACATGACTAATACCAAACCTCTCTGCACATTTAGTATGAAAACTTGGGTTTTGGTGTTTTTTTTCTTATATTTTTCTTTTGTTTTTTCTTTTTCTTTTTTTTTCCTTTTTTTTTTTTTTTTGTCCCCCAGGCACCACAGATACAGGCAAAAATCTCTTTCCCAGGACATACACGAAAAGTTCACCCATTCTCTCTGCTTTTTCCCCTGGAACGACTAAGCAGGGGAGCCCCACAGATAGCTCGAGTCCTCGCTAACTTTAAAAAATATAACAATAATTTAAAACCACACCTTTCCTTATTATTCCTGTCACTTCTTATTAAAATCTGCTCACCCTTCTCTTGCCACTGTCACAAGGAGACTCCCTGGTCATCCTTCCCCCCACACTTTTTCCCGAGCGTCTTCTGCATAGACCCTGCTGCTTCTGTATGAGCAATAGCTATAAACCTCACATTGGTGACATTTTAATGCTTTCTAGCCAGACCAACATGAATTTTACACTTCAAAACTCTCCTCTGACAACTAATTGATTCAAATTGTTTTATTGGTTAAACCTGTGTTATACATTATATGATCTATTACCACGCCATAAAGAAAATCTCCCCTCCTGTCTTTGCGGGGACAGGGAAGGGGAGAAATCATCTGTTCTTGTGGGTGCTCGGTGCCTGCAACCCTGCAGCGGCCACTGGGCAGTCTGCTCACCTCTCTCAGTCACCTGGTGGCATTTCCCCCATAGTTCCTGGGAGAATCAGGGACGGAGAACCCCAGGCTCTGAGCCCGATGTTGAAAGAGGAGTAAAAGCAGTTGCAGGAGGTGAAAGGGATGAGCAGATTTTGTAAAGCACCTTCAACAATGCCACCCCCCAAGCTCGGTCCTTGCAGTCCGGGACAGGTGGAAAGCTCAGACTCAGGCCGGGGTAGTTGTTAGCTGACACCTGCATTTTATTCTGTGATGACTAAATGAAAGCAAAATTAAACTAGTTTGTTCACCTGCTCCGTGCTATTGGCCTCCTTGAATTCTGTTGGAAAAATTGAGGTCCTTCCTCAATTTTCTTTATAAGGAAAGATGACACCCATGGGGACTTGGAAGCCCTAGTCCTCATGTAGGGAGAGGGTGCCAGAGCCTGCGTGTCACACAGACACTGCCCGCAGCTGCACAGAAGGGCCCCATCTCAATGGAGCTCTCCAAAGTGGGAACAGAGATTGATTTGCACCAGCACCATAGAGAAACAGTGCAAGAATATACCGTTCTCTATTTTTTTCCTACTTCAGCCTGTTGGGAAACCTCGTGGGGTAGCATGACCTCAGTACGGGCATGGGGTATGAGATCAGCTTGGTGGAGAAAGTTCGGTCCACGCAGGGGCCGGGTGGCTTCCACAGGTGGCCCCTAGGTAAACAAGGCCCCAGGGTCTACTCTGGCTACCGCCAACCCCATCGAGGTCCCCACGGTGGCTGGAGCCCAGCCTGGACACTGGCGATGGGCAGAAGGGAATCCCGACTTGAGGTGGGGTGTCCACGCTCCCCCCCCACAGGTAGCTGCAGACCTGGGCTCCCATCCTGCTGCCACCCCAAATTACTCCCGTTCATTTCCTTATTTGCTGCTGCTGGCTGGATTGGAGTCACTTCCTAAGAGAGGAGGGAAAGGTGGACAAAACCAGAAGCCAGGAAGGGGTAAAGACAAGTCCTGGCTCCTTTTCCCTCTTCCATTCTCTATCGCGATTCTGCCTTAGAGCAGCTGAGCGGGAGGCAACAGCAGCTCATCCTCTTACTGCAGATCGCTTAGTGTAAAAATGAACAGCTGAGAAAAATGGCCAAGTTTAAACCACCTCAAATCATCCTCACTGCCTTTATTTACTTCCACAGTGCTTAAATATTGTATCAGAGAGGCCACGAGGAGCAAGATAACCTTGGGGCATTTAAAAAAAAACACAATGAAAACCACCCTCAAGGCGGCTCCATTCCCTCCTCCCCATTGAAACATTCAGCCATGTAAGTAGCACACAAGATATAGTTATAAAATTGCTCCTCCCAACAAAATTCAGGCAGTAAAGGTTTGGGGTTTTTTTAATACTTTTGGGTAGATTTCACTTGCGCTGCTTGATCTAGAATGAAGCTCTTTTCTAAGTATTTTTTTTTAATCACGGTTTATTATATTAAGCAGAAGGGACATTTGGAATAGAGGTGGTCCCATCTGGAAAACCCCGGAACTCATTTAGATCACATCACTTCGGGCATCTGCCTCTGCTATTGAATAACCTAGCTAGATACAACAAAAGGGCAGAGATCTCTATGTGGAGTTTTTCAGTGGCAAGAGGATGCATCTATAGTTGTAAAAATGGGAGGGGGAAGAGACTAAACATGATCTCCTGGCTCTTGGAAAGGCACCAGGAGAGTTTAGGGATGGGGCATTTCTGGGTATTTTGGTAAACCTATGGTAGCTGAAAACCAGCACAGCAGCTGAAGGGAAGGAACTGGGAACAGCATCTTTTGTTCAAAGGAGCTCACTTAAATTTTCAATTTAATATGCTCTGAGCAATCCAAACCCAAGGTGATCCTCACCAAAGGTAGGTGCAGACCTTAGCCAGGAGATGTGAATACCCCTGCCAGAGGAAGGCTCCCCGCCAGCCCCCGCAACATCACCCACCCTGAATCACACAAATCATGGTGTAGCAACTCCAGAGACTTTTCATCTTTGAAGCAGGTATTTTTTTATTTGGTGCCAGGTGCATGGGGGATTTTTCCTGCCTATCATGCACACCAGGGTGCATTGCTTTCTCATTCTTATGCTGTGATTACATACATATTCATAAAGGGAAGGCCTATTCTAATACAAAGGAGTGTCTAAGCTAATAAGTTCCCAGGATCAGGTTGCACAACTTCACACACCCAAGGTTCTCTCTGGTGGTCGAACTGAGGAAGGCTCAGGGGTCTTTTTAGCAGTCTTCCTCAGAAGTGCACTTTTCACCTTTTTTTGAGGAGCATGCACCATCTCTCTCCTGCTGTGTCAACAGTTTCTCCCCCAGTTCTAACCGCCTCTGTTCCTGTCTTCGGCTGCTAGGCCCCTCTTATCTTTTCAGAGGTTATCCTGATCTGCCTTTGTTAACGCTTGCAGGGATGAGATGGTTTTTACCTCTTACAACCCAAATAGAAACAGCACCCAAAAAAATGTGATTTTTCATTTCATTTCATCCTACAGGAAGCAACTAGCAGCCTGGGATATGATGGGTGCTCCATAAGCCACCTCTCAGGGCTTAAAAACACAAGGGGGGATATTTCTGTCCTGCCTGGGGATGCAGTGTCATGAAAGAGCTGCAAGTTTAGATGTGGGTGAATGAATCCCCAAGTGGGGAAGGGGGGGGTGGTGGTATGATGACAGGAGGGGAAAAAAATCTCTGCTTCGAAGTCTTTAAAAGAGCAACAAACTTCCACGATGGAGAAGCAAGCAGGGCCATGAATGGGCTGTGATGAAGAGCAGAGACCCCAAACTTCTGAGAGAAATGTGACAAAGAGTCATCATGTCAATTTTGCGTCATTCAGAACCTAGTAACCTTGGGTGTCTTAGAAAGCAGATAGTACAAAGAGGCAATTAAGATGAGCGCTGAGACTTTCAGAGAAGATATAATGAATCAGCTTTAATTATTATCTTGAAAGTAATATTTTAATATACAGATGTAAATTTATTTTCACCTAAATTGTGTATAAAATTATATGGCACTTTCTTTTTCTTTTTCCAGGCTAAGAAACAAATTGCCACCAATTGCTGCTGAAGTTTGAAGTATTTTCCAAGCCCTGTTCCCCAACACACAGTAATGATACATTTATCATTACTGATGACTACCCACTGTTTCATTATTGCTTTGTTGCAACTATTAGAATCAAGACATTATTTACTGTCAATATTCACTTAAAGATGAATGTTAATGACTCTTCTGAATTCACCAGAGGTTTCCGTTATATTTCAGGAGTAGTTATGGTTTGGGTTGTGAAAATGGCAGAAATGGAAGAGAGCTGCTGCTCGTGGTTTGCTCCCAGGTTTGGTTTTGATTTTTTTTCCCCTTTTCTTCTTAAAAGGCTGTTTGAGAGTATTTATCTAAGTCGGATTTTCAACAGAGTTCCAAAAGCCTTGGCATAATGCACATACTTGACTGTAGCTAATTATGAGTGTATTTTATTACACGAGCTTCATTCAATATTGATAAATGTTTGCAGTAACTTCCTGCTATGTAGAGTTGCATTTTGTGATGAATAAACAACCTATGGGAATTGGGATTGTTTTTATGCTCCTGCACTTTTTGACAGTTCCCATTACTCATTTCGGGATCTGGTTTGTCACCTTCTCCATCTCTACACCCAAATGAAACTTTGTTACCGATAGGTAAGGCTTTGTAAAGGAAAAGGCCTTGTAACATGGCTCCGGCCTGTTACTTAGGCTAAGTAGAAGGGAACTATGGGAGAATGATTCAGCTGGAATAGAGGGATGTGAGAACCTGAAAGACTGCTGCATGACATTCGTGTGTCCACCTCATGGTGTTTGGTGGTTGGTTGACTTGGGCTTGTTGTGCCTTAAAACTATGTAAACTGATAATCAGCTAACTGCTTAAAAAGACCAGGTTTTTTGCAATAAACTGCTCTCCTTTGTACCTGCCTGGGGTCTCTGCCTTGCTCATTAGCACCACAGCCAGTGAATGAATGCAACAAAACTTCTTTCCTCTTTCACCACCATCACATCTCTCTCATCTCCTCATCCCTCGCCATGATTCCAAGATTATGTTTAAAAAGTGACTTGTATAGTATAGTATTCTACTATAAGTACACTTCCCTAAAATCAGCTCTATATAGATGCTTTTAAAGGGTTATATAGACTGCAGTGAGCTCCTGCTTCAGGACAGCCAATAGGCAGGAGCTGTGCAAAGCAGACAACACTGAGGAAGGGCTTGGAGGGGGAAAAAGGGCTTTCCTGAGGCCTCCCTGTTTGTGCTCCAGCTCCCGGACCCCCAAAACCTTGGGATGCAGCTGGTAAAAAATAATAATTAAAAAAAACCAAAAACAAACCAAAACAAAAAACCCCAAAACAAAACAAAACCCACCAAAAACAAACAAAAAACCTGTCGCTATTTCAAGACAGGTACAACATGCAAAAAACAGAGCTCCAGGCCAGGAAGAAGGTAGAAGGAACATTTATTGCTACAAAGTCTCTTTTATACTATTTTCTAATATTTGTGCCATATGGCCATTGGCTCTAACTTGTTTTCTACATAATTCTATTGGTCAGTTTATTCGTAGTACACAACTTATGAGAAAAACAGCCTCCCTACTGCAGGTGCGAAATTCCTCCATGTTTTTCTGTCTTGTTGACAACACTTTGTTTTGCTTCTTACTTCTGTCCACTCTAAGGTTCTCACGGGTATGAAGTTGTTGTTCACATCTTGGTTTTGCTTCTTGCTTCTGTTCTTACTAGGGTTCTCATGGGTATGTGGCTGCTTGTAACATGGTTGGTGTCTGTGAGCTTAAGACAGGCCTGCTGTCAATTCCCACAAAAATCTCCTGCCTAAACAAAAGCTATCATTTCCTCCTGGCTTTTAAACCTCAGAGCCACTGATAAAGTGGAGGAGATGCCTGTCACCAGGCTGGTGGTCGCCTCTTATCCCACCTCTCTTCTCAAATCAGCCCCTTCCCAGGTGAGGATGGTCACTCTGGGTGGGAGAAGTCAAGCTGCCCAGAGGGAGGGGGGGGGGGCAGTACTGCCCCCCCCATCCTCATCCCATTGCCAGCAGGACGTGGGTGTCGCTGTTGAGCCGCTAGCAGAGAAAAGAAGCCAGTTCTCAGTGGCAAGAAGGAAAAAAGCCTTTATTGTTTTGATTTCAATATATATATAGTTTTTTCAGAGGTCGCCCCGATTGGTCAGCCTGAGACCTCCCCCTAGGCCAGATTGGCCAGGCCTGAGCTGTCCAAATCTTGGGACACTATTTTAAAAAACATCCAAACTTTATCTTTGTTTATGAAACACAAAAAGAATTCTCATGGGAAAGACCTGTGCTAGCCACACATGGGTATAAACCTCCATGCACCCTCCTCCCTGGGGTGTCGAGAGGTCCCCGCTTTGGTCTTGGGGATCAGCCAGCCTTGCTTCTCCCATACGACTTCCAAACCTGGCCAAAAGCTCTATTAAGAAGGAAAATTAATGAGAATATATATAAGATACATGGGAACGAGGAGCTGCACTGCTCCTCCAAACCATCGCCTCATACCTCCGCTGCAGCCCAAAATTGTGGGGCGCTCCTCTCCCTCACCAGGGGTCTCCCAGACGGATCCAATCCGGCATCAGACAGCAGCCTTCCATCTCCATCCCTCCTCTCAACAGGCAGCACGACCCTGCAACCCATCATGACAGCAAGTGATATTGCTATTTACTCTGGAAGGAGAGGAATACACCCAAATCAGAAGGCCCCCCCGCCCCATCCCCACGGCTTACAAAAGACCCCCTCCAATAGACCCCCTAGGGGGTGGCCAGCTAGGGGCCACTCTCGTTCCATGATACCTAAGTCTGGCTCTCACCTCTGCCGTGGCGTCTGTGCCACGGATAGGTAGAGTCTTGGATGCTTTCTAGCAACCAGGCCGCGCCTTGCAAGCGGTGTGAAGCACGGAATTGACTCCACAACTCAGATAGTTATGAAGTAGGTATGTGTTTATTCCAGCTGGGATGCATGGGGGGTAACCCCTCCAAAGACATGCACCCCCTCAGCGGCACTTCATTAAGTTTATATTAGGTTACAGATTACATATGCATAAAGTTAGACAAAGCCCCTATACATATTCAATACCTATCCCCGCTTCATATTTTAATGAGTTCAAAGTTCATTTAAATATGCTCACGCAAGCGCAGTGTCACAGATTAATTGTGGGGAAGGGTCCCGATGATTAATTATGACAGATTCCCTCCTCTTCATCATGATGAACTGTTCACCCTGTTCCCTTGCGCATGCTCCCTTGGTCCTTGGTCCTAGTCCAAGCCTGAGAACCGACTCGAACCAGTCCTGGGGTCCAAGGGCAGGATGCTCGGTTACACTTGGTGGTTTCTCTCAATTACTTGGCTCTCCTCTCTTATCCTCCCCGGTACCAAGTAGGCACATATTCATTAAGAAAATAATAAATGAATTGCAGCTGGCATATCTTAGTAAATCATTATACAATCTCTGGTTCTCTGAATCAGTTTAAAAATATTATTATTACTATTATCCAGCTTCTAGCTCTTTTACATTAGTAATTTCTATTTTACCCTAAATCAGGTGTGAGGAAGTCGCCTCCTTTCCTGGCCCCTTCCCCTCTCCACGAAGGGAACCGCGGCTGCCCTCGCCCCACTGCTACCCTGGGCAGGTCCGCCTTGATGACTGTGGAAGACAGGAGGAGGGTATCCCCACACCCTCTCACCTGAAGGGAGGGGGGGCTGGGGGGGGGGGGATGAGAGGGACCCTGTTGCAGGGGAGGGCTCTGCTTCCCCAAACTGCCCCAACCCCAGATGTCCCCTCTTCCTCCCAAATTTTCCTTTGCACCTTCCCTGCTTTCCACGCAAAAAGGGATCCAGGCGAGCATCCCCGAACCATGAACATTTTGCGAGACAGCAGCAAGATATCCCCTCCCTCCCCACCCACCCAGCACAAGCCTCTGAGGAAGATAAAGTGTTGTGGGGAGTACGACCACACACCCCCACCCAAGCCTCCACACTCCTGCAAAACCCCCATCCCCAGCAAAGCCCTTCCCGTGGATTATTCAATGTGCTAACCAAGGCAGCACCTTAAAAACACAAAGCTGGAGCCTTAATGAGTTCAATTTCAATGTGGTAAACACATTATGTCTCATTTTAATTAAGCCAGCTGTCCAATTTTAACTCATTAGTAATTTATTAAGAGAACAGCCTTTAGCTAGATGCAAGGAGAGGAGTTCTGCAGCCTGTGTAGTTATGCATCTTGTGCACCTCAGTAAATGGGGATCCTGGCCCTGACACGGGGACCACCTTTTTCCCCGGATACTATAGGACCCCCTCATAGGAGAAAGGGACCCAGTGTCAGACTGCAGAGGAGGAGAGAAGTCTTGGGGGTGCCTGGGACCCCCCAAGCCACTTCCTTAGGGAGAAGCTGGGCAAATTTCCGGTCAGCAGAAGGAATGCTCTAGGGACCACAGAGTCCCTGTGCCCAGTCTTTAAAAAAAAAAAAAAACACAAAAACCCCAGTGTTTGAAACGTACATGGGCCAAGAAACAGGGCAAATTTGATGAATGAACCCAGGAGTCTGCAGGGCCGGGTCCCACCTCCCTGCCTCGTGGAGCTGGAGGGAAGATTTGGGACCAGAGCTTTTGGGACTGCATCAAACGGTTTCGGTGGGACCAAATTTTCCTTCATTTTGCCCCTGAGCTCCTGAGGAGCAACGACCCCTAGTGTCCTGGGTGTCCCCACACTGACCTGCAGCCCCGGGGTGTGAGAAAGGTTCTCCGAGCTTTTGCCCCCCCTTCCACCAGCACAGGCGCCTGTCTGTGGCTGCCAGGGCTGAAGGCTGAACTCTCAATTCAAATTCAAATTGTAGGTAACAGCTCTGGCCTCATGGCTTATCAGCTAAGCATGCATTTGAAACCAGCACAGAAACCGCTGAATCATCCCATGGAGGACCGTCACCGTGGAGGGGGCTTTGGGGGTATCCAAAGACCACCAAGAGCATGCGTGGTGCACATGCTAATGATATTAATGACTTCCGAGAAATGATTTGTATAACCACTCCTATCCTGAAGAATGCAATTAATATTCATGATTTTACCTATAACTCTGTGTCTTTGGGGTACTGAGGTGTGTGTGTTTGGTGGAAACAATTCCCCGCACATCCGGTGCACCGAATAAAGCAAATACCCACTTCTCTGACTTGGTCTCTGAAGTGTCTCTGAGCTCGATTGGGGCGAATCAGGTGACAGCGGTGGAGCAGGAATTTAGGGTTTCCTGCTGCAGCAACTGCCCCCTTAGGGATTAAAGCATTTTTCCTTCAAATTACAATGCCCTGTGGGTGGCTCTGAGGGGGTCCGGGCTGGACACCCCCCAACCCTTCCCCAAATCCCATCCTACTAGCATCCCTGCTTTTTGTTATTTACATTATGAGCTCTGTTACTGTTTCAGCACAGCTCCAACATGCTGGAGATTGCATTTATTTTTCTAGACCTATTGAAAGCTTCTCTTATATTTTTTTCTTTTGTAGCTATATTTGACATTTAAAATCTGAATATTGATTCGCCCCAATCGAGCTCAGAGACACTTCAGAGACCAAGTCAGAGAAGTGGGTATTTGCTTTATTCGGTGCACCGGATGTGTGGGGATTGTTTCCACCAAACACACCTCAGTACCCCAAAGACACAGAGTTATAGGTATACAAATAATTTCTCGGAAGTCATTAATATCATTAGCATGTGCACCACGCATGCTCCGTATATCCTGGTGGTCTTTGGAGACCCCCAAAGCCCCCTCCAAGGTGAAGGTCCTTCATGGGATGATTCAGTGGTTTCTGTGCTGGTTTCAAATGCATGCTTAGCCGATAAGCCATCAGGCCAGAGCTGTTACCTACGATTTGAATTTGAATTAAGAGTTCAGCCTTCTGCCTTGGAGGCCACAGACAGGCGCCTGTGCTGGTGGAAGGGGGGGCAAAAAGCTCAGAGTCTCAATCCCCCCTTTTCTTTTGTAATTTGTAATTCTTTACAAATCTTGTATGCCATGAAAGTAAATACCTTTCTCTATTTCATATCTAAGTTTATACTTTTGCCATTGAATATAAGCATCGCAATTTCAAGTACATAATATCAGACAACAATAACTACTATTGCAGACAGTAAATAACAATGCAATAACACAAATAACTATTACATACATTTGTTTAAGTTAGGATTAACATAATTGCAACAGCTTGTATTTATAACTGTACATACTCTTTCTCTTTCGGCATACAGCAAATCTATAGTTAATTGTGAGATGCTCTTTATCTTGATTTGCTGTGCTTTTATGGCATCTGCAGTGGCATTCATTATGGCCTCTACAATGCTAGAAAGGTTCTTCTTTAGTTTACTTACTTCGGGCCAGGGTATAAACTACCTGGCAAAACTGAAAATTGGTGGGTTTATATATTAGTATAAAAGTTCGGAGTAAACTTTGTTAGTTGAGGAACAACACTAATGTGGAGAGATATTGGTTGAAGAAAAAGAAGAAAGACAGAATCTATAGAAATTCTAAGAGGAATGTTAATTCTTTTGGCTTTCTTGGGCTTTCCATCCCCTAGCAGGTTTCTTTGGAGTCAGGGATGGGGAGATTGGAGCACTGCCTCTGCTGTGTGCATGGCTGGCCCCACTATAGGGCTGGGCTTGGAGCTCTGTGCAGCACTGCCTCTGCTGTGTCCATGACTGGACCTCACTGCAGGGCTGGGATGCTCTGGGGGTGAGGTAAGGAGCAGTTCACTGTCTCACCGGGCAAGGCCTGACCTGTCCCTTTCCCACACACCACACACACAGGCATTTTGAAGTGTTGCAGAGACATTAAATTTTTCAGTTTTGGCAGCTCACATCATGGCTCCAGACAGTGATCAGGACCACTGATAGCTTTTCTTGCTTGTAAAATGGGGTACTTTTCTTCCTCACCTTGGTAGAATTTCTAGCAAACAGAGCAGAAAGGAAAGAGGAAAGCATAAAGGATAACTGACTAAGATTCTCATGCTGTTAGTTTTTGCTTGTGATTCATTAGGCTATCTTTTCTCTCTTTTTCAGTCTTTTGTTTTACTCTCCGTAAATCTAGATTATCTTTCAATTTACAGAAAAAATATGCTCACAAATATTAGCCACTCACAAAATCAACAGATGTTCAGGATCTTTTATACGATTTTGCGAGCTTTTTCTAGGACTTCAAATGTGCTACTGAAGAATGGCACTTTTAACTGCTATTTTAAATTAACTTTTAAATTGCGGAGCTCAAAGCCTGGCAGATTGGTCTATGACTTTTAGCAATTTTTCAAAGGCAGTATTTTCTTTTGTGGGGCTTAGCATTCTTAAACACTGGACAAACAAATATGCATTAAACAGCAACAGTTATAAATACTTAGTAAAATAGCCAGCTATCCTTTTGAAACCTTTTCATTTTAAAAATGAAATTATTTTGTTATTGTTATATATCAATTTCACAAATTTAGATTCAAGCTCACATAGCTTTCCCTTTTTTTTTTTTTTCTGGCTTACTTACCCCTTTGCATCTGAAGCCATACTTGCCATTACAATTATTACAAGGTTTTGCTAGGATAGCTGACTGTGGATAACACTGTTCTGGAAATACAAAAAACAAAACCATTTAATGTGTTTCATTTTGGTGCTGCATCTTTTAACCAATTTACTGTATATTATATTGTCCAATATTGTTCTTTTGTGTCCTCTTTGTCCGGAGTTTCACACTGGAGAGGAGTCTCTGGCTGTAGATCTCACAGTAGCAGTTCTTTTGTTTCTGTGGCTTGAGTGGTTCCTTGTCTTACACAGCTTTTTGTCTGATGAGGACACACTGAAGGATGTTAAAACAAACTTGCACAGTGATAACACATGTTAGAGTGGGAGAATGATGAATTCTTGCCTCGTTTAACTCCCCATTGGAAATTCTTTTAATAAGTGAGAAATTAAAATTTAACAAACTTCCTTTTTTTTTCTTATAATTTCTTAAATGCATGTATTACTCTATATGCATATTTAGAATTAGTAAAAATATTCACTATTTTGTCTTTATATACTTCGCAGGATTTTATAAGCACTTACAGCTCTGCTGCTTGAGCTGACTATGTAAGAGCAATGTTTCACTTATTTTAACTTCCTTTCATTAACGATAGTGTATTTTTCAAATTGTTACTCTTCTAGTACTTTTGAAGACTCACTACTAAATACTTTTTTTTTTTTTCCAACTTCCTCAAGGACGCTGAGTCAAACCCCTTGTTTTTGGGGTTTTTCTTTTTTTCTTAAATACTCTTGTTTTACTAGACAAGATTCACAGTACAATAACTGCGCTGGTCATCTACTCAGATGTTCTTTGAGTTAATAAATCTTTAGCTTGGTGTGAAACTTATAAGGTATATTCCTATTGTCAGCCTTCGGGCTTCATTTACCATCAGAGCTTTGGCTGCACAACTTGCAGACAGCGCGGCCAGCCTCTGGCTACATTTTGAGACAATCAATAGCCGCCAGCCACTGGATTTGGTAACTTATAAAATTAGCATCACGCCGCCGTGTTCTCCAAAAGTGGCTGTCAAATTCTCAAAGCATGGGGAAGAACACCTTTTTGCAAAAGTTACTTGCCATGACAACCAACCGTACAGAAAGGACTGAACCCTCTTGGGGACATGAATTAAGCACACATTGTCACGTTCTTGGCTGCTTGAACAGCCCGGACAGTGGCTCAGAGACACACCTTGTCTCCACCTTCTCCTCAGCAGTTCTAAAATTTTTACTCTGCAGCGGTTAATTTGCATTTTCTCTAAGGCAATTTGGCTGGCTGCTTGAAGGGTAAAGAATTTGAATTACAAGCATTCGAGCAAACTTTTGTTCAAAAAAACCTAAAGCAGCAACTCAGAGTAACCCAGGCAGGAGATTTTAACTTTGAAATAGTTAATTACAAAATTTGGTATATCTTTTCTACAGACATTTTTGCTTTCAGTGTCTCTTTGGCATCACTTTTGCTTTTGCCTTTTTAGCCTTTCTTACATACATTTGCAGTATCTTTCTAACCAGTTTCTGCAGGGCTTATTCAGCCCTTCTCCAGCCCCCACCCGCACTACTGCCTGGGGGTGCTCATTGTCCCACAAAGTCATTCTGGTGACCTAGACAGAACTCTTAACAGACAATCCACATTTCTAAACATTCCCTCTGCAGTATCCAAATGCAGCCCTTCCCCCTCCGAGGCTGTCAGCAGGCAAGGCCAGCAGCCCCACAGGTGATCGGTGTGTCCCACAGCCGCCCTGCCCCAGGGGCTGGCAGGGTCAGGGACTGCCTGGTGCTGAGCTCACAGCTGTCCCACAGCTCCAGCTCGGCTCCGCACCTCCCCTCAGGCCCCAGCCTGTGCATCCAGCCCCGCACCTCCGAGCTCGCCACTGCCACGCCGAAAGGGGAGGACACAGGGAACTGCAGCTCGCCCTGGGTTAGCTGCCAAAATTTTAGGCAAGATGGGGGAGGGTCCCGAAACACCTCTCCTCTCTTCCTTCTTTTCCTTCCCCCTTACTCTTATTTAATTGCAAGCTCCATCTACTACAACATTCTATACAACCATATTTCAGCAGCTACACACAGGAGCTCTAAAGAGGTACTTATTAGATTCAATTAGTTATTTTTATCTCGCGGGCGTCCCCGCATAAATTTATATGCCGGCAAAAATACCAATTAACACAGGTAAAATTTTGCACACACAGTACATGCACACACATTAAAAATTTCAGAAGCACCCGAGCAAATAGACAACATCACTTCCTCTCACAATTAATACATGCGCACTGAGTTTAAGTTTCACAACGGTTTCCACACACAAAACACAGAATTTTAATCGCAAAATCAAATAGAGCAATACTAGAAAGGTGTTGGGGTCCGAGCGTTCTCAACTCAGCAGCCAAAAACCCTCCATTCAACAATATAATCTGCCCCCCTCCAGACACTCCAAACCAAAGGTTTATATATGACCCACACTCGTTCACTCTTTGCCAGTCTCTTCGCTTTTCTCTGGCCGTTTCTGTCGACAGAGAACAGAAACGTAGATAAAGCTCCATTCTCACTCAGTGTCGGAGACACGTCTCATTCATTCACACTCACACATTAACAAAATAATGACACAGTAACACAGTAACAGAATAACAACAGACAGAACAAAAATCACATTATGGTGTAATACAGTGGAGTCCAACCCCTTAAAGGCACCTTTCACTATAGCGGGGTCCAACCCTTTAAAAGTACCTTTTCTTGACAGCGGGGTCCAACCCCGGGGGTCCAACCCCTTGCCCGGGACTAATTTAGGGAGACCCAGTCTCCACCTACCCTCGGGGCTAGCACCCCGGACCTGCAGGCATTTATTTTAAAAGTAGCAAATACCTTAATTTGGTGCAGATGGTCTTTAGTCTACTCCCGCCGTGAGCCAGAGGACAGCTGAGCTCCCCCTGAAAATTCAGGGTCGCGACTGGGAGGTCTGCTTACCCCTGGATCCGGCAGCCGAGCAGAGTCAGGGTCCCATCTGGGGTGCCAGTTTGATTCGCCCCAATCGAGCTCAGAGGCACTTCAGAGACCAAGTCAGAGAAGTGGGTATTTGCTTTATTCGGTGCACCAGATGTGTGGGGATTGTTTCCACCAAACACACCTCAGTACCCCAAAGACACAGAGTTATAGGTATACAAATAATTTCTCGGAAGTCATTAATATCATTAGCATGTGCACCACGCATGCTCCGTATATCCTGGTGGTCTTTGGAGACCCCCAAAGCCCCCTCCAAGGTGAAGGTCCTTCATGGGATGATTCAGCGGTTTCTGTGCTGGTTTCAAATGCATGCTTAGCCGATAAGCCATCAGGCCAGATCTGTTACCTACGATTTGAATTTGAATTAAGAGTTCAGCCTTCTGCCTTGGAGGCCACAGACAGGCGCCTGTGCTGGTGGAAGGGGGGGCAAAAAGCTCAGAGTCTCAATATGCAAAAAGATTTAGCAGACAGGAGCCCCTTCAGTCTGATCCTTCTTTGCTAGTGCCAGGTGCTTCAGAGAAAGCCACACAAAACTGCAAAAACCTTTTAGAAATAAGTTTTGGAGAGGTTTTTTTGGTTGGTTTTTTGTTTTGGTTTTTTTTTTTTGTGGTTTTTCTGTTGTTGTTTTCGGCTTTTGGTTGGTTTTTTTGGGGGGACATTGTTTGTGTGGGGTTTTGTTTTGCTTGGTTGTTTGTGGATTTTTTTGTTTTGTTTTTCTGGTGTTTGGTTTTGTTTTTTTTTACCACAACCACTTGGTTGATCCCAGACAGATTCAGAAGCCGTGATTCTTTTTACCTCCCTATTTGGCTGGGCTCCTTGCAGCGTCCCCAGCCTGGCAGGGGCTGCTGGGAGGGGCATATGTCACCTCTGCTGTCTCCTTACTCAGGCTTAGCCCCAGCTGGCGGAAAGGAGGCAGGCACAGGACCTCTGAGCTACCATGCAGTAAAAAAGGGGGCTTCAAACTACAGATCTTAGTTATAAATTACTAAATCCCTTCTGAAAAAGCATTAAGGCAGACATCTCAAGAAGAAACCTATAATAAGAGTCATCTCCTTTGGGGAGTAGATGTGAGCAGTTCTCTCTTTAAAACAGTTTTTCTTTTTTTCACGTAGAAGACCCTCTCTGCCATATTCTTGATTTTCATTTGGTTTCAGGCTTGCAAAATCAGATTGTCTGGAATGAGGAGATCCAGATATTGTTCCTCTTGATGTTGAAAATCATACCAGTTTAAAAATTTTTTGTATAACTTTAGCTAAGTTTGTTCACTTTTGCCCCGGGGGAAGGGAACTGAAGCTTCTTTCCAGGGCATTGTTTCTCTCTGTGAGGCCTGATGAATTCAATGTATCAACAGACTGGGAGTAGCCCAAAAGATAAAGGGCCATCAGTGGCCATTAACGGAACATCAGCTCCAGACCTCACCCCTGGCTGGTCGGAGACACCTGGTCTGGGAAAAGAAAGATAAGATGGAAGACCTAATTAATATCAGAAGCGAAGAAATCTGGATCCAATAGGAAACCAAATACTAGAAACTACGCAACTTGGAACCAATGAAGACTGACCCAAAGCATTTCTATGAGTTTTGACTGTATAAAATACCTAAAAAATCTTGGAAAAGTCATGTGCCATGGAATGATTCTCGCTGCACACCCAGGCTATGTGTGGATGAGATGATTTCTGTAGTACATCCTGGCCAGAACAATATCCTGACCAGATAATAAAGTAATGCCTTGACTCTCTAACATTAAAAATGTTGTTGGAGGGTTTTTGGTTTCCCCACAGTTTCGGAGACAATTTTGGCGACCACGAAGGGACAGGGATTTTGAAACTCTATGGATTCTGGGATCATGAAGGACTCCAAGTACGCATGGAAAATATTACTGAAGCACGGAATTGACTCCACAACTCAGATAGTTATGAAGTAGGTATGTGTTTATTCCAGCTGGGGTGCATGGGGGGTAGCCCCTCCAAAGACATGCACACCCTCAGCGGCACTTCACTAAGTTTATATTAGGTTACAGATTACATATGCATAAAGTTAGACAAAGCCCCTATACATATTCAATACCTATCCCCGCTTCATATTTTAATGAGTTCAAAGTTCATTTAAATATGCTCACGCAAGCGCAGTGTCTTCAGATTAATTGTGGGGAAGGGTCCGATGATTAATTATGACAGATTCCCTCCTCTTCATCATGATGAACTGTTCACCCTGTTCCCTTGCGCATGCTCCCTTGGTCTTTGGTCCTAGTCCAAGCCTGAGAACCAACTCGTACCAGTCCTGGGGTCCAAGGGCAGGATGCTCGGTTACACTTGGTGGTTTCTCTCAATTACTTGGCTCTCCTCTCTTCATCCTCCCCGGTACCAAGTAGGCACATATTCATTAAGAAAATAATAAATGAATTGCAGCTGGCATATCTTAGTAAATCATTATACAATCTCTGGCTCTCTGAATCAGCTTAAAAAAAATATTATTATTACTCTAGCTTCTAGAGCTTCTAGCTCTTTTACATTAGTAATTTCTATTTTACCCTAAATCATTACTAAATCATTACCCAGGGAGACCTCGCTTTCTCGGAGTCGGTGAGTTCAAAGCAAGATCCCTGTTTCTGTTTGTTTGTTTTGTGTTTTTTTTTAATATAAGGGCATTACTTTAGAGTTAAAATAAGGTTTTAGTATAATTGGATAATGAAAAAAAATCACTAGTGATGGTGTAATTGGCTATCCTCTATTTAATACATGTGAAAAGTAGCTAAGTAACTACAAAATAGGGTTGAGTATTATTGTGTTTATAATTGTGATTTTGAGGATCGGCGCCTAGTGAAAATACAAGTGCACGGTGAATCCAAAGTCTTTGGTGTACACGAAGATTTAGAGGGGTTTTTTGGGGTTTTTTTTTGTACAAAAGCGAAAACAAAAGTGTTTGTTTTAGGAATTAGGGTTCCTTCTGTACGAACCCTCAGAAACTTGATTTGGTATAAAGGATAAACCAAATTTTGTAATTGACTAGGTGAGTTGCCTTTTTGCATGGTTTGTTGTGAAAAGCCAGAATTGGCAGGTTGAAATCCTGAGGCCAATTCTGTAAAGTATATTGGTAAGTTGCAAGCTGCTTTTGGGGAAGTGTGGTTCCCCCGTTCTCTGGAAAAGCAGGTGGGATACCTGCAGTGGATTTTGTGGCCTAGGGGTGAGTTGGCCCCCTTGGTAAAGCAGGTCTGATACCTGAAGTGGAATTTGTGGCCTAGGGGTGAGTTGGCCCCCTGGTGCCTCTGGGAAAAGCAGGTCTGATACCTGCAGTGGATCTTTCAGCTGCTGTGAGGTTTGTTTCCTTTGTGTGTGTATGAATTATCTGTGTTAATTTGTATTTTGCTGGCATATAAATCCATGCGGGGACGCCCGCAACATAAAAGTAACTAGTTGAGTGTTGAAACATGTTTTGAATGACTGTTGAATTTTTTTCTGTGTATGCTGTTTCTCTCCGTGTGCTAAGTATCCCTTTGAGACTACTGTGTGTGTAGCTGACATTTGTGAGCATAAAGTCCTCTCTTTGTTCCAAGTTTTAGTGATTAAGTAAATCTCTTGAATATGGTTATATAGAATGTTATAGTGGAAAGAGGTGTCTGAGGCATGATCCCATGGAAGAACAGGTTGAATTTTTAGTATCCCCTGGAAGAAAGGGGGGCAGCTGCTGGAGAGCCTCCTGCAGCATGGGATGAAGAAGGAGCAAGTGGGCATGTTGAAAGTGAAGGGACGTTGAGTCCAGTGGCAGGTAGTGAGGCGCAGATTAACTCCACAACTCAAAAAGTTATGAAGTGGTATGTGTTTATTCCAGTGCTGGGGTGCATGGGAGGTAGCCCCTCCAAAAGCATGAATGCCTCAGCAGCACTTCACTGGGTTTGTATTAGGTTACAGGTTACATATGCATGAAGTTACACAATGCCCTTATACATATTCATTACCGCATGAAATCCGGGCAAACCCCACTCCCCCCCCACCCGTTCCACGTTGAGAATTTTTAACCAATTTTGTTTCCTTTTTTGCAATCAGACAGAGCTTAGATTTGAGGGGAAGACATCATCCACACCTTCCCCTGAGCGGTGTCAATTTACATTTCTAAGGCTGCCCCTCTGACTGCCTGGAACAGCTCGGGCAGGCACAAAAGTACACACAAAAAACATTCAAAACAATACATATTACACACACTAAAATCAAACAGACACTCCAAAAGTTATGTTTCAAAAATCTTAGTGAAAGGAATAAGGGAGTGTCTTTACAAACAAACTGCTGGTAAGATAAGACTGATACTGAGAAATAAAAGAAACAATGGGGAGGATTTCCACAGGAATTCCATTGATTGACTTGCCCAAGACTGTGTTAATAAACTACAAGAACAGAGACATAAGAAAAAGAAGAAAGGGGGATGTATATTAGAAGGGGTGTTGCATTAGGCATTTTGAGAAGTCTGTACCTCTCAAGTACCTCAGCCAATGGGGAAAGAGAGAGGGAAATGCAACCGGGAAATTAGGATAAAAAGAGGCTGCGTCTTCTATTAATTTGAGAGACCCCATGGGAAATGCCCATGACCTCTCCCTTTATTCATGAATAAAGTTACAGGACTCCTCTGTCTCCTTTTTGGACATAAACCTCTGGTGTTAGTGGATTAATTTTCCCGAAATTAGCTACTTTTTCAGGATCTTTTCTATATGACTCTGATGCCTGATGGTTTTTTGTCCTTTCTCTTTATACTCTTTTTATACCCTTTTTATACATTTTACACCCTTTCCCATCCCCTGTACTTTTCACTCCTTGTATCTTAGCCCCACATGTTTATAACCCTTGTACTCTAGCCTAGTTCGGAATTCTTTGGGGAAGATGAAACATCCCCACAATCTCAAGGACATGAGGCACCAACACTGAATGAAGCCTCATCTCTGGAACATGTTTTTGTAAACTAAGTTGTAGCCTCGTGGGGGGGGAAATAAGGGGGCAATTACTTCATTTGTTAGGTTTCTTATTGGGGGATTTTAGATAGATATGCTAATTGATGAAATCCATAAAATTGTATACGCATTGTACGCAGGGGGCTTCATCAGCGTATTCCACCTTTGACGAGGGAGCACTTGGGATCCTATTAAACCAAGGTAAAACCCTTTTTCCCTATACTGCGGTGTCTGCGTCTTATTTTTACCAGCATTTTAGGCATCACTCTGAGAGCTCTTTCCAGGACTTTAAATATCTTACTGAAAACGGCACCTTAAGAGTAACCAGCCCTTCTGTCCCGGTGTATTGGTTTGAAAACAAACCAGTGGGAGATCACAAGTCAAGATTGAAAGTAAAAATAAGTGAAATAATACAAGGAAAAAGCACTGACAAAGTCAGATACAACCTAACACCCTGTTAGGGTGGTAGTAGTGTTGCAAAACCATGAATAAAAACTTTAATAGTAGTCATGCTAAGGCTTGGAGGGATCAGTAGGCCTGAGTGTAAACACTGTTGTGTAGCGAAGTTGCCAGTAGCGATCAAAAGGATCAATAGAGCATACTGATGAGGGGAGAAAGACTTGTCTAAGGAATGTAGCTATAGAACAGTTTGTTTATTTAAGTAATCTGCTAAGTGGAGTGTGCGACTTATCTAATAGGGTGTAGTAGATTAATGATGATAAAGAATGTTCAGTTAACGAAAAACAAAGTCACAATGTAATCATAAATCAGGTAGATGTGTCTAGAAATCAAATTCGTTAAGATGAAGCAATTTGGAAAGAAAACATATATATACTCAGTGATTTTTGTAGCAGGTTTGGGGCTCTGACTTTGGACATTAGTCCTCAGGTCCCCAGGGCCCTCAATAAAGCACCGCATAAAATAACTTTGGTTGTTTTGTGTTTCCTTGGTTCGGGCAACAGTTTTCTGGCGACCGCGGCAGGACTCCGAAGGTGGCTGGGGCGGTTCACGTCCTGATCTACTCCACGCTGGCACCGGGTGATTCTCGGGGAGTCATCGGTTCGTGCCCGACCCCCGCGCCTGTCGGACAACTGCAGGAGGTAAGCCCGTAAGGTGCTTTATTTGTTTAATACTGGGTACCTGCCCATAAGACGAGGCGGCGAACCTCGCAGGGTTGGGTTATAGACGTCTTGGGGATGCCTAGGCGCTGACCATAAGACGAAGCGAAAGCTACGCAGGTTCAGCACTTGCCCCTCGCGGCGACGAGAAGTGGCAAGTTGGTTGGTTTGGTTGCTGTCCTCTTTCTATACTTGGTGCTGTTGATATCTGTATTCTCTGCATGTTACCTGTTATTCTTTGCATGTTACTTTCTGTTTTGCTATGATGCCTTTTAAAACCTTTAAAGCATTGGTACAAGCTAATGGTAAAGTACCGGGGAACACCCCATTAGGATGCTTGCTGGGAAGATGGAAAAGTGCTGGGTTTTACCAAGACTTAAGCAAAGGAAAAATGATAGATTTTTGTAATCATGTGTGGCCTCTCTATGCTTCTGAGGGTGGACCGGAATGGCCTGTCAATGGTACTGTTGATGAGAACATAATTAATTCATTGATGTATTATCTAAGGGATAATGAGAAATGGGATGAGGTACCTTATTTGGATTTGTTCCGTTATTTGGGGTCTAAAACAGAATGGCAAAAGGAGTGTGGTATGCTATTGTTGCAAGCGGGGACTGATGAAAATGAATGTATTGGGTGCAAAGCGCGTGAAACCTGTGTGAAATGTGCAGTACGGTTTTCTAGTCAAGGTGAAGATTTATCTTTAATGGTTGCCCCCCCTTGTCCTGTTCCCTCTGCTCCGCCGTGCAGAAGTGGGGAGGGAGACATAGATGATACTGATACTGATGAGGATGAGACTAATGAGGAAAATAATATACAATCCCCGGAAGGACTTGGAGTAAGTCATACCTCAGTCACTCTCCGTCCCCAAACTCCTTCCCCAAGCTCCCAAAGCATACAAAGAACCCCCATAGCGGCACGGACTAGACAGGGAAGGCGGAATCAAGAGGAACCCCGAATGATAGCCCCCTTAAGGGAAGCCATGGGCCCCCGTGGTGAGAAAGTTATTATTAAAGTACCTTTTTCTCCAGGGGATTTGGTGATTTGGAAACAATCAGCTGGGAGTTATCGGGAGGACCCAGAACGGGTGGCCAGGGTGGTGAAGATGATAATTAAAACTCAGAATCCGGATTGGAATGATTTACAAGTGTTATTAGATACATTAATGGATTCTACAGAAAAAGAGATGGTCTTACGAGCAACCAAAGAACGATCTAGGGAACAACTCCGGTTACGATTGATAATGGGGGAAACAATAGATCAATTGGTCCCTGGGGATGATCCAGAGTGGGATCCAAATGAGTTAGAAGGTTTACAGAGGTTAAAAAGGTATCAGGAATTATTGATTGAAGGCGTCCGGACTGGGATGCCTAAAACCCTAAATTGGTCTAAGCTATACTCAATAAAACAAGAAAAGAATGAATCCCCTTCAGCATTTTTAGAGAGACTTAAAGAGGCAGCACGGCGTTTCACTAGTTTGGATGTGGAGAAGGAAGAAGGTCAGTTACAATTGGCATTGTTGTTTATGGGACAGTCACAAGAGGATATTAGGAAAAAGTTGCAGAAATTAGAAGGGGAAGACACACGACGCTTAGATAAGCTGTTGGAGGTAGCTTGGAAAGTTTATAATAATAGAGAAAAGGAAACGGCTAAACGACAACAAGCCGGAATTCTTGCGGTAATTCAGCAGTCTGCGGTTCGGGGGGGGTTAAGGGGCCGGGGAAGGGGAGGAAGGGGAATTGGACAGGGAAGGGGAGGATTCGCTCGGGGGAGAGGAGGATTTTTAGTCGCAGGGATGAGCCAGGGTAGACAGGAACAGTTGGGTTCTAACCAGTGTGCATTTTGTCGTCAATTCGGACACTGGAAGAATGAATGTCCGATAAGAAACGGGATTGGGATGAGTAATGTAGGGTTGATGGGAGGTTTCCCCGTACCGCCGGTAGATGGCGCCCAGACACAAGCACAGGCAATGATGTTAGGAAACTATAAGAATCAAAACAGACTAGACCGGGATTTGAAGGTGAGAATAGAAGTAGGCGGACAGGAGCAGGAATTTATGGTTGATACAGGGGCTACTCACTCAGTTTTAAATAAACGGTTGGGACCCATAAGTGACACAACTATACAGGTAATAGGAGCTACAGGACAATTGGAGGAAAGGCCTTTTCTACAACCCCTTAATTTAAAATTCGGAGGAAAGGAACTGGATCATCAGTTTTTGTATATGCCAAACTGCCCTCAGCCTCTGTTTGGATGGGATTTGCTGTCTCTATTAAATGCTAAAATTATATTTGAACAGGGTCGAGTTAAATTGGAAATTCTGGATGAAGAAATCGGGAAAATATTTGCAATAAAGGAAATGGACCCGGCACCGATCCCAACAGAGATTGAACATGCAGTGGTACCCTGGGTTTGGGAGGCGGGAACTCCAGGAAAATCAAAGGTTGCCCAGCCGGTGGTAGTTGAGCTAAAAGAAGGAGCTAAACCGGTTAGGATAAAACAGTATCCCATTAAAGCAGAGGCTCGGCAGGGAGAAGCTCCGCTGATAGCACAGTTTACAGTGCAAGGATTATTAAAGGAATGTGAATCAGAGTATAATACTCCTATATTCCCGGTGAAGAAACCAAATGGTAAGTATAGATTAGTTCAAGATTTAAGGGCTATAAACGAGATAGTTAAAGACATTCACCCGGTGGTTGCCAACCCTTACACATTGTTAACATCTGTATCGGAACGATTTAAATGGTTCACTGTGATTGATTTAAAGGATGCCTTCTTCTGCATCCCACTGGCAATAGAGAGCATGAAGTATTTTGCCTTTGAATGGGAAGAACCAATGACAGGAAGGAACAGCTCACCTGGACCAGACTGCCTCAAGGATTCAAAAACAGCCCTACCATCTTTGGTAATCAATTGGCAAAGGAATTAGAAGAATGGAAAACGACTCAGGTGAGAGAATCTCCATATTCTTATGTAGTATTGCAGTATGTAGATGATATTCTTTTGGCCACAGAAGACAAGAAGGTATGCCTCCGATTAACTGTTGCATTATTGAATATGTTGGGGCAAGCAGGATACAAGGTATCCAAGGAAAAAGTACAACTGGTCAGAGAAAGCGTCCTGTACCTAGGATGTGAGCTAACACAAGGCCTCAGACGTTTGGGGGTTAATAGAATTGAAGCTATATGCTCCATTCCACTCCCTAGAAATCACCAGGAGTTAAGATCCTTTCTGGGAATGGTTGGATGGTGCAGGCTATGGATTCCGAATTTCGGCCTGATAGCAAAACCCCTATATGAGGCTCTAAAAGAATCCCAATTGAAATGGAATACAAACAGGGAGAAGGCGTTCCAGGATTTGAAACAAGCATTAAAAGAAGCCCCGGCCTTGGGGTTGCCAGATTTAAACAAAGACTTTCAATTATATGTGAATGAAAGGCAGAAACTAGCATTGGGAGTTCTAACCCAGAAGTTGGGATCCTGGAAGAGGCCTGTGGGATATTTCTCCAAACAACTGGACACTGTAAGTACCGGTTGGCCGTCATGCTTGTGGGCCCTTGCGGCTACGGTACTTCTCATTCAGGAAGCCAGGAAACTTACCATGGGAAAAAGAATGACGGTGTATGTTCCCCACATGGTACTAGCTGTCTTGGAGCAAAAGGGGGGTCATTGGCTATCTTCCAGTAGAATGCTGCAGTATCAAGCTATTCTAAGAGAACAAGATGACATAGAACTCCAAACGACTAATCATATTAATCCAGCAGAGTTCCTCCACAGTGAGATGGAAGAACATGAGCTCTCCCATGACTGTGTGGAAGTGATTGAACAAGTTTATTCGAGCCGACCGGATTTGAAGGATGAACCCCTGGATGCTCCAGACTGGGAATTATTTACCGATGGTTCCAGTTTCATGGAAAACGGTACCAGGTATGCGGGATATTCAGTGGTTACAGTTACTCGAGTTGTGGAGGCACAAGCCTTGCCACCAGGTACGTCAGCCCAAAAGGCTGAGATCATTGGACTCACTCGAGCCTTGATATTGAGCACTGGGAAAACGGTAAATATTTGGACTGATTCCAAGTATGCCTTTGGTGTGGTGCATGTTCACAGAGCACTATGGAAAGAAAGAGGACTTCTTAATTCCCAAGGGGCTGTAATAAAACATCGCACAGAAGTGTTAGCATTGTTGGATGCTGTACACCGACCAGAGCGAGTGGCCGTTATGCATGTCCGGGGACATCGGAATGAAGAAGGAAAAATCTACCAAGGTAATCATTTAGCAGATGTAACTGCAAAGCAGGCAGCTCGTCAAGTATGGACTCAGATGGCTCTCATACCAACTAAGGTAAACCCTGTTACACCTTATATGCAACAAGCTCCAAAGTATTCACAGGATGATGAGAAACTAGCCATGTTATTGAAAGCTCGGAAAGGAGCAACAGGATGGTACATAACCAATACAGGACAAGTAGTTGTTCCCATACAGATAATGAAGGCCATCCTCATAGCTGAACATAACAAAAGTCATTGGGGAGCAGAAGCATTGGTACAACTTTTGAAGAATGAAATAATTTCCAATCAGATGTTAACGTTGGCAAAATGGGTGAATGCAATGTGCCCAGTTTGTTTAAAGAATAATCCTATTGTCAGGAAACAGATTCAGATGGGAAAATTACAAGTAGGACCAGAACCGGGAGATTATTGGCAGGTGGATTTTTCAGAATTACCCAAAGCACAAGGGTATAAATATATCCTGGTGTATGTGTGTACCTTTTCAGGGTGGCCAGAGGCCTTTCCGTGTAGGACTAATCAGGCAAAAGAAGTAGTGAAAACTCTCTTGAAAGAGATAATACCTAGATTTGGAGTACCTTTGGGGTTGTCATCAGATAGGGGTCCTCACTTCATTGCTAATATTGTGCAGGATGTAGCACGGATGTTAGATATTGCTTGGAATCTCCATACTCCTTGGAGACCACAATCTAGTGGGCAAGTAGAAAGAATGAATCAAACTTTAAAGGGCCAAATTAAGAAAATCTGTCAAGAAGCCAAATTACAATGGCCTCAGGCTTTGCCACTTGCTCTCCTCCGAATTAGAATTAAGCCAAGGGAAAGATTAGGCGTGAGCCCCTATGAGATACTATATGGAAAACCTTACCATGCAACTATTTTAAAAGGAGACCCGCATGTGGTAGGGGATCAGGCAGTATATAATTATGTTGTTTCTCTGCATAGAGTTCTCAGTGCCTTGCGTGGAACCCTGCAGTGGAACAGACCTCTTCCACTGGAAAACCCTGTGCATGATGTTCAACCAGGAGACCAAGTATATGTGAAGAACTGGTTCACAGACCCACTGAGAGAATCATGGGACGGCCCGTATCAGGTGATACTAACAACATTCACAGCAATCAAAGTGGCCGGAATCGACTCCTGGATACATTACACGCGAATCAAGAAGATGCCAACTCAGTGGGAATCCCAAGTCGTGTCTCCCACGCGATTGATTTTAGGAGCAAAATGAAAATTGTAATTGCTGTATTTCTGGTTATGCTAAAAATATTACCCGTTGATGAACATGTACTTGTCACTGTTTCAGATCCTGTAATCGGAGCAATGGAAGGAATGACTGTAAACTTGACTTGTGAAATCACTGATGACCAGGGAGCTGGAGTCGATGAGATAAGTACATATTGGAGCAAAGAGCAAACACTCACTAATGTTATCAATAGTACATTTTGGGATAAGGACACACAAAGAGGCAATACCACATTACAGCTTACCAACGTTAGCATGGAAAGTGCTGGGATATATACATGTCTGGTAAAAATTAGGTGGAGTTTTGATTATAAACGACTCGCACTAGGGGTTATGACATGGCAAAGCAACTCGGCAATAAAAGTCTCACCTTACCAAGCATCAGTTGACATGTGGGATGGTCCACCCTCAAAAATAAATTGCTCATTCACAGCCCAACATGAATGTAGCAGCATGTTCACGGTTACTTGGTGGAAATTAGCTAGACAGATAATGTGGGAAAGGCCGGAAGGAAAGAGTGACCTGCAGGCAGGAAGCAATAGTGGAATTGGATGGTTAAATGATACTCAGGCACGTGTAGGGAAAAATGAGGGATTATATCTCTGTGTGATAAGCTGTGGTTCTATGATGGGGTAGGGGAAGAGAGAAGTACAAGGAAAAAGTCATCTAATGGATGGGTTAAGACCTACCCATGGAATTTACCAGGCGGTCCGTGGTACTTCTGTAGTTTTAGTTTGCCAACCAGAGCGTGGAATTGTTTTCTCTGAGTTCGGATGGTGGTTTAAGAAAGGAAATGTCCAGGAAGGGGGGAAATACCAATTAGAGAAGCGATTAGGAGGCATGTTAACTTTAGTGATACAGGATGTTCAACCAGAGGATGAAGGGACATATTGGTGTTGGGTTGCCCAAGATGCATGGTGGACACACGCTGTGACTTTGGTATCCCTTACTAGGGCACGAATAAATAAAAGAAGAATTAGAGATGTTGAAATTGGAAATAAAACCTGGGTTTTTCACCATAACCCAGAACAAGAAAACTTAATTGTAGGTTTAATTCGAGACTTTGGAGAAATGCAGAATGTTTCTAAAATCACTGCTTGTTTACCTCTGCCTCGAGCAGCGGGAGAACCAATTCCATGGGGAATAGTTCCCGTCACTGATTTGCCTGAGGCATATGTAAATGTAACTCGGAGCTGTAGATTGGTTCCTAATGAGTACTATGACTGGAAAGAGGGTTGTATGTTGGTCCGGAGGGTTACTGAACACCAATGCAGGCAGATGCCAGGATATTATGCATGGCTGACAACATCAAGAGGTAATAAGTGTGTTGTTTCAGGGCCTGTTTCAGAACCGTGTAACAAAGTGACTCTCAAGGAACAAAAGATTAGAGAGGAAGAAGTCTGTCAAAATGTTACCCAGACCCAGTCTTTAGAAGACGAATGGGGAACAATTTGGGGACCAAGCCTTTTAGAAACATATAGCTACTTAGGACAAGTTAATTGGTGCATACAATGGACAGGAAGTAAAAACCAGACTTACACTGAGGTAATGAACCTCCAGACTACCAGACGGGAGAAGAGGGACCAAAAAGACATTTGGAATTGTACCCAAGTAATCACATGTGACACACCAAAAGATAAAATAGGGCTCGTACCAGTAAGAGTCTTGCTAAAATGGGGATGTGAATGTCGAGGATACAACCATACAATTACAGACCAAATTCAAGGAGATAAAAATGGGAAGAGAAACATCAGTTGTAAATCTACTACTATCAGAAGTCCAGGAAACCTAGTTTGGGTTATGGGGCATGGCAAGTGGACCACCCATATGCCAATAGATGGGCCTGTCACACAAATTACTTTAGGAATTCTGACCTTATGTCCGTTTTGGAAACAGTCTAATTTGACTCGACAATCAGCTAGGACTAAATGAGACTTGGATGATGAAAACGAATGGCATGAGCCAACCAGTGGAGTTAAATTCGGGTGGGCTTTGGAATCCTTGTTTGCACCTGTAGCTTCATATCGGAACAGGGATATGCTCTACAAACTAATGGGGCAGACTGAAAGATTGGCAGCAGCCACTAAGAAAGGATTTAAAGATTTCAATATTCAGTTACAGGCTACCACAAGAATGACATTACAAAATAGAATGGCTCTTGACATGCTCCTATTGAAGGAACATGGAGTGTGTGGATATTTGAGCCAGAAAATTGATCATTGTTGCATCCATATCCCAAATGTAACTATTGATGTGGAAAAGGACATTTCACAATTAGAACAAATAGAAGACAAAACAAAAGATCTCGAAAGGGAAGCAGAACATAATTGGATTGGAGAAGTGTTTAGCTCTTTAGGACTCCAGGTATCTGGATGGATATCATCGGTGATTCAGTATGCGATAATGTTTTTGATTTTGATTCTAATTATCTTTGGAGTCTATAAATGTATTTTAGGAACCATTGGAAGGGAGCGCCTACATACCCGAAGGCTGATCAATGCAATGACCAGGAATGCAACGTCTTCCACACCTCCTCCAGCAAATAGAGAAGAAAGACTTTGAGATTTGAGCATCCTTGCAACTTGGAAATTGAAGAATGCTCAAAAGGGGGGACTTGTTGCAAAACCATGAATAAAAACTTTAGTAGTAGTCATGCTAAGGCTTGGAGGGATCAGTAGGCCTGAGTGTAAACAGTGTTGTGTAGCGAAGTTGCCAGTAGCGATCAAAAGGATCAATAGAGCATACTGATGAGGGTAGAAAGACTTGTCTAAGGAATGTAGCTATAGAACAGTTTGTTTATTTAAGTAATCTGCTAAGTGTGTGACTTATCTAATAGGGTGTAGTAGATTAATGATGATAAAGAATGTTCAGTTAACGAAAAACAAAGTCACAATGTAATCATAAATCAGGTAGATGTGTCTAGAAATCAAATTCGTTGAGATGAAGCAATTTGGAAAGAAAACATATATATACTCAGTGATTTTGTAGCAGGTTGGGGCTCTGACTTTTGGACGCGAGTCCCAGGTCCCCAGGGCCCTCAATAAAGCACCGCATAAAATAACTTCGGTTGTTTTGTGTTTCCTCGGTTCGGGCA
>NC_139510.1:719041-836062 GCF_008360975.1 Lichenostomus cassidix
AAAGTATGAGCAACCTAATAAAAATTTTGTAGGCCATTTTCAGATTTAAGTCTTCAATTCTTATTCATGATTCTTCCATAGAAATTCTTAAAGTCCCATGGGGTTCTCCTGCAAAAACAAAAATAAAAAACTTGGCCTTTTCAGGCAGAAAGGAATTAAAATGATGGAACAATCCAGCAGGTATTAATCCTATGTTCCTTTCCCAGGGCATTGGTGGCTATCCATGTGTCATGGGTTTGAGACAGGACCTTGCCAGGAGGACACACGAAAAGGGCAAACAGGCTTCAAGCTTAAAGTTGCAAAAAGTGTTTAATTACCTAACAGAATTGGAGGATAAATGCAAGGCAAAAATATACTTTTCATACATTATTTTGTTCACTCCCCCCTCCCTCTTACGAACCTATAGTATTCACCCCCTTTCCTCCTCTACAATCCACAAGCCAGGTGGGGGGGGGGGGCAGGGTGTGGGGTCTCTTTTCAGTCCACAGAGCAGATTCTCAAATTTACTCATCACCACAATTCTTCTACTACAAATACTCTTTATCTCTACTTGTTTCTCTCTCTCTTCAGACAGTTTTCTGCTCTCACCCCCACCCTCTTAAGAAGCAGTCTCTGCACTCACCCCCCCCTTTTTCCCTCTTTGCAAACTAGCAACACAGACAGGGGGCAGGTTGAGGGGTCTTCTGGTCAGTCCAATCAGGAAAAGAGGTTCTCTACTTAGCCAGGGGTCCTTCCCATGAGAGACAGTCCTCTAGGAACTTCTTTGGCGTGGGTCCAATCTCATGAGCAACATCCCGCCCGAATTTTTGCTGCAACATGAGTCTTTTGTCCATAAGGTGCTGTGCAGACTCTCCCGAGCTGAGGCCAAGCTGCTTCCATGCCAGGAGCAAGGCCTATCTCTCTCAGTCAAGGCCTTTTGCAGTTTTAACTCTTAGATGAGACTCCCACTGGTTCACAGTCTTTTCCAGGCATCCACCTCCTCCTCTGGAGAGAGCTGTGGGTGTATTTCTGCATCCTTATGGACTCCATGGGCTGCAGGAGGAATTTCTGGCTCCCCCATAGCTTCCACCATGGCTAGCAGAAAGTTTCAGCTCCGGTGCCGGAAGCACTGGAGCACCTCTTTCTCCCCCCTTCTTCACTGACCTTGGCAATCTCCATGCTGTTCTCCCTCACATATTTTCACCTGCACCTCCTCCTCCTCCAACTACAAAGTGAAAGAAGTGCGCGCCTGCTTTGTTTTGACTTTTTCTTAAATATGTTTTCACAGAGGCGTAACCAGCACCTCCAATTGGCCCAAACTTGGCCGGCAGCATGTCCATCACCTTCAGAGCCATCAGAGATTGGCTCTGCTGGACTTGATGTAAAAACTTCCAGAACTTGCACTCAGGACACACAGGAGCCATCTTTGTGCCACACCCCACCCCTCAGACACCTCCCTAGGCCTACTAGAACAGCTTCTGAGGGGTCCAAATTTCTCCTAGATGTTAAAAACACTTCACTGATGTTTTGGGCCAATCAAAACCACCACACCATGCATATTTATTTAAAGGGGTCTTTAGTACTAATGGTATACTTCCCACAGTAGGGACTTCCACCAGAACTGGTTGTCCTGAGAAATAAGATTATTCTTTAGAATCATTAGGTTCTTTTACAGATAGAGTTAGAGTAGGAGCCTTTGGTGCAAAAAACGGTGATCTTTGGACATCCATTTGCTCCCCAACAGTCATTCACACCTTTGACAGCTTCCCACAGTTGGATATCCCAATTTCCCCCATGAGGTTTCAGGAATCATTTTAGAAGATCATTGGTCCTTTCTACTATTCCATTAGCTTGAGGGAAGTAGGGGGTGTGGAAAAACCACTTAATCCCTTCAGTCTTTGCCCACTCTTGCACAACCTTAGCAGAGAAGTGAGAGCCATTATCAGACTATATTTCCTGAGGTCTTGGAAAAGTTCCAAACCACTCTTTCAGCACTTTCACAGTGTTGTCTCCTGTAGCCCTCTTAAAAGCTTCAGCCTGGAGTACACCTGTTGTAATTTTAACACCAACCAGCACAAAATATTTCCCACCTGATCTTTTAAAGGGACCTTTATAATCCACCTGCCAGGCATCCCATAAGCCTTTACCCTCTCTCAAATGCAAAGGATCATCCTCTAGAGGGTGTCTTTCAAGTTGTGTACAACATTGCTCGTAGGCTGATATACAGGTGTTACACATTTCTCTGGTAATTGGCCAGCCATGAGTGAGGGCTTCTCAATACAGGTCTTTAGCACTGGTGTGCTTACGCTTAACAGGCAACGACTCAAGCAAGTGCTCCCAATTCTCAGAGGTTTGATCCTTTTCCATAGGAGCCAGTCTAGCCAGTTCATCAGCTTTGTTATTCCACTCTCCTGCAGTGCCCCTGTCTATCTGATGTGAAGCAACCCAGCCTACAGCAAAGTTGTCTTGGCTAGCAAATCTCAAAATCTCTTGCCACTTTTCCTTTTGCCACACTGGTACTCTGTTTACCTCCCATTCATTTTGCTCCCAGAAAGGGAGCCATTCAGTACATCCTTTAAACACAGCATATGAGTCTGTGTAGATATGAATGGGAGAAGTACTTTGGGCTTCTCGTTGGAAAACACTCCATACTGCAATTAGTTCACCTACTTGAGCACTACCCAGTCCTTCGGTGATAATCTGTTCATCAGAGGATGTGTGAAGAGCAACTGCTCTATATTTCCACACCTTCCCCTCTCTTTTGGCAGAAGTGTTGGTAAACCAAGCATTTACTGTTTGGTCTTGGGAAAAAGGAGGGGCCACCCAGATGACCGAGGCAGGTTTATCTTGGCTGATATCCAGACTCTCAGTTTCTTGGATAGAAAGGTTTTTTGAGTCTCCTTCTATTACAGAAAACACATTGCAATAATGCTCAATCTGTGCATACCATTTTTGTACGGAGGCTTTCTGTGCAACCCTGACAGGGGGAGGAGTCCCAGCAGTGATTGTTTTTATTACTTTGAATGGGCCTCTTAACACAATTGGTTGATTACGCGCTATTTTTTCTACTTCAATGAAAGCTAGGCTTAGCACAAACAAACCTTTCTCCCAAGTAGTATACCTTTTCTCAGCATCCTTTAAATTGTGAGAATAAAATTCCACAGGTCGCTTTGGACCCTCGGAATCCTGTTGTCATAAGTGTACCCACAACCCTGATGAGGAAAAATCCCATTCCACCTGGAAAAGGTCTCTAGGATGGATAGGACCTAAGGCCTGGTGTGCAGTAGCTTCAAAAACCAACAGTTGTAGTGCTTCATTTTGGACAGAAGTCCATTCCCATTTGGCACCTTTTCCTGAGAAAATCATAAAGAGGTCTAGCAATGATGGAGAAGTCTGGGATGTGCTTCCTCCAAAACACTAAAAGACCTAAAGCATGTTGTAGCTCCTTTTTAGACTTAGGCATTTTAATTTGATCTAAGGAGGTGAGAGTGTCAGTTGGGATACAGGTCATTCCTCTGATGCCTAAAACAGGCTACCTGAAAAAGAGGCCAAGAAAAATTAGGAGTATAAAAGTGGACAAATTTATTAGAGGCTTTCAAGGTACACTCGGACAAGCAAAGTTCCCCTCGAGGGACTACACCCAAAAAGGATGCCGGGTCACGAGCTCTTCACTTTTTATAAGTTTTGTCTTATTAGCATATTGGTCCCTAATTCTCCAATCACACTTTCAGGCAATTATATTGACTGCCCCAGGCCCTACTTCCCCTTTCAACTGTTGTTTACATATTTTTGAGCCCTAGGGTAATGAACATGTCTTTGAATCTCTATCCAGAGAGCTTTGTTTTGGTTAAATGTGTTTGGAACAGAGGTTTTCAGCATTCTTTAAGAGCACAGAACTTCACCAAGTTACAGATACAGGAAGAGGAAAAAAAACCCCTGAAATTATTAAGGCATCATTCCCCCCTTTAGAGGCCTGAGGAGGCCTCTACCTTGTCAGGTGTCTATTCGAAATACCCACTAACAGTATACATTTAACAGCAATATAATTCTAAAAATAGTAAGTGTATAACAGCAATAACGTTTTATACAGCCAGCTATCACGTGAAAATTTAGATTACAACTACTATTGCAGCAGTGTAAACCCTCGGGCAGCCCCCCCCCCGCTGCTGGGGGAGGGCTGCCCAGGAGCTGGAACACGCGGGGAGGGCTCTCCGTGGCTGCGAGCTGTGGGGCTGGTCAGACTCGGTCCTCGCAGAAGTGTCACAGGTTTAGAAAGGCAGCTGTCTCGTTCCAGGTCTCCATGGTGATTTTATTTAGGATAATAGGGGAAGGAATTGGGAAACTATGGAGGGGGGAGGGGAGATAGGGAACAGTGTGGACTTCATCGAGGCCAGAATGAAAGAGAGCTCGTTCCAGGTCCCGCCGGGGCTTTTATCTCTGGGGCTGGGAGGCGGTCCTGACTCACATCATCCAGTCAGGAGGGGTCAAAGGGGCGGGGTCAGGGGAGGGAAAACGCATTACAACATACTATAAACAGTTTTAAATCCAGGCCGGTTTGGTGAATATGACATGAGGATGTGGAAGAAATATTCAAGGCTTAGTATGCTATATCTTTGAACGCTATCTGATGTAGAATTTGAGTTTTGGATGCACTTTGGACCTGAATCATGTGCAAATCTTGGTTCCAACCCTGGGTCATGTTTGGCAGGACGTTTCCCCGCCTCCCCCCCCCCTTTTTCTTCATGGCGGTACATAGATAATTCTGGTGTGGTCAAAAGTCCAGCAGGAGGTTATCTCTTGGCACCCAAAAGTCTGAGACCTCCGACCTTGAATCCATATCTTGGTATGGAGAGAGGATGTGGAGAGAGATGAAAGAAATGAGTACGTGACCAAAAGACACACTTTTGCACTATAAAAGACACACGAAATTTTAAAGAGGCAGAAGCCTCCTACACACTCTGGAAAGGAGCAAGGAGCTTCTCCCCAGAGTCTGGATGCAGGCTCTGCTGGTTACTTTCCTGGGGATTGAGTGAAAGGATTCCGAGGTATATTTCACTACCAAATTGGCTGGGTAAGATACATTGGTTCCTAAGTTATATTATTTCTTGCTAGCTGCAATAATAAGTACCTTTTTGCACTCTGCATTTTTAGCTACTAGTAGTTTTGCTTTTATTTTATTCCTGTGTAGTATGTAGTTTTGTTCTAAGTCTTATGTCTGTTATTTTCTGTGTCTAATAAATGATAATTTATGTCATATTAGATCTAATCAGCCATTATTAAAGAACTTGTGAATGAGACCAGGTCTTGGGGTGCTGGCCACCCCAATAAGAGCTACTGTCTGCTGTCAAAGGCCTAGACAAAAGGCAGAGATTTATCTAAACTCCTGCCTCCATTCATAACACCATGGTTACCAATCGTGTAGATAACAAGCTCAAAAAGAACTTTTAAATCGCAGCATCCCTGTTTGCATCAGTCTCTATTTTCAGTTATTTCAGGAGCAGAAGTCTTCTTAACTCGGGAATAGTGAATCCAGGGTGCTTTGTCGGTGACTTTGACAGCAGTATAAGTGGTCATCAGGACTTGGAATGGTCCTTTCCACTTGGCCTGTAAAGGATCACTGTCCCACCACTTAACATAGACCCAGTCTCCGGGTTTAAAAGGATGTGCAGGTGTGTCCAGTCCTAGGGGCCTGGATGACACGACGTAATTCTGGAGTTTCTGCAAAATGGAGCTCAGAGCCATTAGATATCTTTGCAAATCAAGCTTCCTTCTCATATGAATTTCTCCCAGAACATGCAGGATTTGATATGGCCTGCCTTACAATATTTCATAGGGACTGATGTTATCCCTTTGCCTCGGTTGTATGCAGATCCTCAGTAAAGCTAGAGACAAGGCCTCAACCCATGTCATGGATGTCTCTTGACAAATTTTGCTAATTTGGGTCTTAAGAGTTCCATTCATACGCTCAACCTTGCCACTTGCTTGGGGTCTATATGGTGTATGTAAATCCCAATTAATTCCCAGAATCTTGCTTGTGTTGCTCTTGGTTTAAGTGCAATACTCACTGGGTTCACTTGTTTGGATCTTCCTGGAACATCACTGGCCCACACTATTGGATTGACAGCATTTTCAATTTCAGCGGGGATTTCACCACACTTCTCCTGTATAAAAAGTGCTGCAACTCTGACAAATTTAGACTCAGGAATTATGACTTGTACGCCCCGTCTTTTTTTAAATTTAATTTCGGTTTCAAATTTCTCTAGTAAATTCCTCCCAAGCAATGGTTTAGGGGAGTTAGGCATATAAAGAAATTGATGAGTTACCCACTGCTTGCCCAGTTTGAATTTTAAAGGTTTGAAGAAAGGCCGTGTTTCAGTTACCCCTGTAGCTCAAATAACTTTTACAGTATCTTGACTTAATTTCCCCTCTAAAGTATTTAACATAGAACATACTGCCCCAGAATCTACCAAAAATTAAACATCATCTTTCCCCAGCTTAGCTATAACTAAAGGCTCTGCTGGGGGGGAAGCCTTCGGTCCCCTTCATTCCAAATCTGATCCTGATCCTGATCCTGATCCCGATCCCAATCCAGGTTCCACAGCCAGTTGGGGAACTGAGGATTTCTTCTTCAACTTGGGACAGTCCTTTTTCCAATGTCCCTTTTCTTGACAAAAGGCACATTGATCTTTGTCCAGAGAAGGAAAGGTGCTCTTGGATGACTTCTCTTGGCTACTTTTCTTACTGGATTGTTTAACTTTGCCACTTGGACCTCTATTTCGATATACTTTTCCAAGCTACATTTAACAACCTGCTCAGGTCATGTTCCCCTTCTAGCTTCTGCAGTGTTCTCCTTATATCACCGCTAGCTTTGCCCATAAATAGGAGACTTAGATGTGCTCTTCCATTACTTGAATCAGGATCTAGGTTCGTGTATTTGATTGCAGCTTCTCTTAGCCTATTTAGGAATTCAGTGGAGAATTCATCTAGATCTTGTCTCATCTCATACAACTTTGACAAATTTAAAGCCTTTGGGACACCATGTCTTAACCCATATACTATGTGATTCTGGAATCGTTTTAGCCTAGCCATGTGATCCAGAACATTTCGGTTCCAGCGTGGATCTTCCATGGGGAAGATTTCGGCAGTGGTGCCCTTGTTATAAATGAAGTCATGGAGTTGGCTTTCGTAAAGGGTTATGAGGTATTTGTTATGGTTATTTGTTAATGGTTGTGTATATGTTATGGTTACCTCTGCTAATTTGTTATGGCTAGCTGTTAAATGTTATGGTTACCTCCATAGATTTGTTATGGCTACCTCTATAGATTTGTTGGAGTTAACTATTGATTAGTTATGGCTAATTGTTAAATGTTATGCTTCAGAAAAGGGAGACAAGTGGGTGTTAATTGGCATAAGGGGAGAGCTGGGCAAGCAGCTAACCTATCAGAAGAACCTAGAAACGACGAGCCAATGAGGACTGAAGACAACGAGCCAATCGGAGCACCTTAAGGAGGCGGGGTTTTGGGGATTATAAAAACTGTATCCCCTAGCCAGGAGGTGTGCCTCTGGCTTCCCCGCATTGGTGGCTAAGCACCCAGCGCTGTTTCCTCTACTTTGTGGAACGAGTTTTACGTTTTGTCCCCTACTGTCTTTTTGTTAATAAATGTTTAAAATTTTACAAAAGTGAGCTTAGTTTCTCACACCCTGAAGCATTCCACTTGCTATTTGGGCATCTACAGAAGCTTTAATAGCCTTATCAACCATCTCTCTTTCAACAGGATTGAGCTGTGTTTCCATCATTGCTCCCAAGTCATTCCAGTCAGGGTTCTGTGTGGAAATTGTCCTCTGCCCTAAGTTAGCGACTCTTTCTGGATTTTTTTTATACTTCCCAATGGTGGTTTTTCACTGTTCTAATTCTACAAGAGAGTATAGGACCTTTATATACATGGGTCCCTGGTTTCCAACAGCCTGTCTCAGGGGGGCTTGTAAAATTGGCTCTTCCTTCTTTCTAGCTCTCGTCCTCTTGGCTATCGGGCTATGTTCTCTCATGGCCCTTTTTGCTGTTTTACCGCTCTTTCGTCTAGTTGCTGTTCCCTGATCTTCTTCGGAAGAGTTATCTGAACTAGCACTACTGTCCGTTTCTGTTGAATCTGTCATTTTAGAGCTGGCAGGGTGAACGCTCCGGGCCTGGGCAGGCCGGGCAGCCCCGGCCCCACTGGCTCCACTCGCTCCGCTGTCACAGGTCGTGACGTCATCTCCCGAGCCCGTTCCAAAGCGAACGATGTTGCCATGGAGACTACGCCACGAGCTGCCGCCTGCGAGAGTGACAGGGAATCCGCCCCCGGTCTGCTCCATCACCGGCGGGACGGTCGATGGCAGGGTGTGTCCCCAGTCGCCGGGCTCCATCCCCGGTGGCGGCGCGGACAGTGGGACCTGTCCCCAACCGCCAGGCCCCATCCCCGGTACGATCTCTGGGGGTGGCGCCGTAGGTCGTAGGCCAGATCCTCCCACCTCCCCAGACATGTAAGAAACCGGAGAAGGGGAGGGAGGGGAGGGCGGGAGCGGGGGCCAAAGCGAGCTCAATATGTCTCACTTCACCGGAGTCCCCGCCTGCCCCGCAGGGGCTGGGGGGCACCCAGAGGTATACCACTTTTGCTCCCTCTCCTCCTTTATTGGCGGCAGCGCCGCCGAGCTCTACCCCCCCTCCGCTCGTAGCCGCTCCCGAGGGGGGCCGCAGGGGGGGCGGGGACGGTGGGGGCGGACCAGACACAACCGCCGACCCAGTCCCTGACCCAGGAGCTGCCGAGTCTCCACCCCTGCTCCCAGCCGTCCCCGAGGCAGGTTGCTGAGGAGGCGGGGACGGAGGGGCCGAACCCGGCACAGCCGCAGATCCAATCCCCGACCCAGGAGCCGCCGAGGCCCCACCCCCGCTCGCAACTGTCCCCAAGGGAGGCCGCTGGAGGGGAGGGGGCGGCGGGGCCGAACCCGGCACAGCCGCGGGTCCAGTTTTCAACGCGGGGGCTAGCAAATCCATCTCTACCTCTTCTTCCTTCTCGGGGCTAGAAGGAATCTTTTCCTGTTTATCCTCTTTCTCCTTAAAACCATTATATAATGTCCTATCTCGGACCTTTGTAACGTTTCATCACATGATATAAGTCTAAACAGCTTTGTATATTCTATCTCAATCCAATAATTGTCTTTGTGCAGGCGAGCCATCAGATTTGATCTAAATTCATCATCTAAGCTGCCAAATCTAGGCCATATCTGGTTTTTTTTTTCAGTTTATAGGTTGGCCAGACCCATTCAGATAGTCTGATCAATTCTGGTTTTCTAAGACCAATACCTTCACCAGCCAGAGTCTGTCAGTTTTTTAGTACTAGCTCTAATGGGGAATTCCTAGGAATTGGGATTGAACTGCCACGTGAGAAGTTACACCCCATATCCAACTTTATAAACAAGAAAAATCACAGAAATACACTAACAAGAAACAACAAACTTGGGATTTGAACCCATTACCTCCTGTGCAAGTGTTAAGCTTATCTCACAATGCCACACGCTGGCCCGAGGCCAAGCTATGCCACTGCAGGGCTATCTCCGAGCCTGCAGCGTGGAGTTTACCACACCACCTGCTGGCACTAGGCCAAAGCCTGCAGCTGCAGTGCTAAAAACCTGTCGTGGAGAAGGGCATGCCTTATTCCACACACTAAACAAATTATAGGAGATCTCCTCACCACAAAACACCACTTTTATAAGTATACTCACATGCCTCTGTGTTGGGTCCTTGGTCTCCGATGCCGTCCGGGCTGCCACTGCCCCCTGAAGTTGTGCCAGCAGAGAGTGATGGCTAGGTGTTGCTCCGGGCCCAGAGGGATTTGCAGAGACCTTCCTGTCCCATCTGGGTCGCCAGATACTGATGCCTAAAACAGGCTACCTGAAAAAGAGGCCAAGAAAAATTATGAGTATAAAAGTGGACAAATTTATTAGAGGCTTTCAAGGTACACTCGGACAAGCAAAGTTCCCCTCGAGGGACTACACCCAAAAAGGATGCTGGGCCACTAGCTCTTCACCTTTTATAAGTTTTGTCTTATTAGCATATTAGTCCCTAATTCTCCGATCACACCTTCAGGCAATGATATTGACCGCCCCAGGCCCTACTTCCCCTTTCCACCATTGTTTACATATTTTTGGGCCTTAGGGTAACAAATATGTCCTTGAATCTCTATCCAGAAAGCTTTGTTTTGGTTAAATGTGTTGGGAACAGGGGTTTTCAGCATTCTTTAAGAGCACAGAACTACACCAAGTTACAGATATATGAAGAGGAAAAAAAAACCCCAAAATTATTAAGATATCACCTCCTTTCCACCATATACCCAGAAACTTTACCTCTTGGGAGGGTTTTTGGATTTTCTTTGGGGGAATTTGCAAACCCAGATTTTCTAAATGGGAAATTATATTCTGCTGAGTTTCCTCCACCCTCTCTATTTGCTCTCCCCCTACTAATATATCGTTGATGTATTGATAGACAGTGATGTCCACAGGTTTTGGTATTTGCTCCAGCTCCAAGGCTAATGCATGATGGGCCAATGTAGGGGAATGTTTATACCCCTGGGGGAGTCGGGTGAACGTATGTTGTTGCCCTTCCCAAGTGAAAGAAAACGATCCCTATCTTTTGGTCTCAATGGTACCATAAAAAACATGTCTGACATCTATTGTTCCCATAATCAGATGAGCTTTTTCTTGAATAGATGTTATCAGTTCAGCTAAATTCAGGACTGCAGCAGTCAGAGGATTGGTGTTGGCATTTAGCCTTCGAAATTCAACTGTAAGTCGCCACTTCCCATTAGGCTTTTTTACTGGCCATACAGGGGAGTTGAAAGGAGAACGAGTATTTATCACAACTCCCTGTTCTTTCATTTCCTGCATAACTGGTTTTATACCTTCCTTAGCTTCCAAAGGAAGGGGGTACTGCTTGACATTAGTGATCTTTCCAAATGGTAGTGATGGAGCTTCTTGCAAAAATCTGATATGCAGTTGGGGTATTCCGAAAGACCAGAGTAGTCTTTCTGTATCCTCCCACTGTTTTCCCTTAAGGACATCTATCCCTAACAAGTTAAAAGGAATATTACCAATCACCATTACAATAATAATCGAGGTCTTTTCCCCCAGCAGGGTTAATTTTACCAGAGAGACATAAATGATCTCTGTTGATCCCAAAGCATTTAGCATGGATAGATTCCACCTTAAGGGAGAAACTCCACACCTCTTGGCATCCTCCTTAGTCAGGGCAGAAATCTGTGCACCTGTATCAATTAAAAAGGTCACTGGTGCACCTTTAGGTCCCACAATAGCCGTGATTAACACATCTCCTTTTTCTGTTTTAGTGAGCTGTCGAATATAAATCCATTCTCCATTTCCCCACCCACCACTAGGAAATGGAGATTCTAGTTTCTCTGTTCTGGGGAAAAAGTTTGCTTTGATGTCTTGTCTGCACCGTCCATGAAAAGGGGGGGGGGCAGAAGATGGGTGTACTTTCTTTCACAGAAGAAAAGGAATGTGGTTTTGGCACACGCCACTGGGTTACCAGTTTGCTCAATTTATCTAAAGGTAAACCATCCATTAAATCCTTAGGAATTCCTTTTTTAAGCCCTAAACATCACCACTCAAGTCAGACCAAAACGGATTTAGGTTGTGACTGTTCTTTGGCAGCATTTGCAGTTTTGCTGGGATGGGGGAGTGCATTCTTAACTCCTACATATTGGATGCCCCTTGATCTTTCTTGCAGAGGCTTCATGAGACAGTATTTTCTACTGAAATCAATCAATTCTTGTGCTACCTCCCTCCATGTCCAGACTTTAGGTCTAGGGTGAGGTCTGTTACCTAGCGGGGCTGGTGTTGAAAAGTCAGAGGAATTTGCATAAGAGCCTGTAATGGTACTGCCTGCATTTTCACTATTATCACTTCTGTGCATAAAACTCTCTAACCTCTCCACAGCACCCAATGACACTATGGTTCTCTGAAGACTTATCCCCGTGGCTTTAAGTGAATCAGGGAGCCTGCTTATTAAGGGAGTAAAAATTTCAGGGTTAACAGATAACATCATTGGTGATTCACATCCAGGAATTAATTTTCTCTCATGTATCATTTGAAGGCAAGCAGCTTTGTGTAAACTTTCTAGTAATTGGTCAGCTGTGCCTGTTATTGCCAAGGGGTCTCTCCTGTCCAGAGGGTTTAACCCTCCAGCCCAGTAAGCAGCACACTGAGTTAAGGACCATGGGGCCCGGTGATCGCCTGTTGTTAAGAAAACTCTGTGGCCCCAATAACCCTCAGCCTCCTTTTCGCTCAATTGAATTTGGTCACCCTCAGTTAAAGACACATGCCACACATATTCTGTTTCAGATTCTTTGATAAGATGCCCATATTTTTTTTTCAACTTTGCAAGTTCAGTGGCAGAATAGGGTGTTTCCTTGGTGGTTATATGGGGGTCTGTATCTTCATCATTAAGGTAAGAAATTTCAGTTTTGATTAAGGGTCTTAAATGAGGGGGATTTTTATCAAGTTTTCTCATCTGTTCCAATTCCTTTTGTGGATATATTGGGTTAATTGATCTCGATGATACGATATCCGGTGAACTAGCGTTTTGTGAATTAGTGGTACTGATAATACAATTTACTTCAAGAGCAACCCTTAATGAATGGATTTCTTCTTCCTTGGACTCTAATTCCTTTTCCAGATTGGAAATTGTAGTTTGGTGACAGTGCACCAGGTTTTCTAAGGATTCTATGATTTTTTCTTTATCACTACACTGCCTAAGATGGTCTTTAATGGCTGCGACCAAGCTGGCACCCAAACCAGAGCAGACTACTGCCCTGTTTTTTCCTGGTAGTAAAAATTTAACTGACAAAGCGGCGTGAGGGAACTCACACACGACTTAACATAAGTCATAAAAGCAAGCTCCAGTTTATTTCACCAAACGAGAAACTTATATACTGTTACAGATGTTACTAATTATAGTTACACACATATCCGCAGTCTGTTCTCACATAATAAGGATTTTTCCTGATGACTCCCTTATTCTTTTCTCATAACACTTCTGACTCCCTATCTTATCTCATAACATTTTTTCTCACGGCCTAGAAACACACAGCTGTGTTCTCAGGTTTTAGCTTCTCATGACACTTTACTAGGATTTTTACTGAGGCCTGAGTATGCTGAGGCTTTGTTCAGGTTTATTTAGTTAACACAAGTTTTGCTGGAAAACTGTGTTTTCCAACACTTAGCCTCATTCTGCAGTAAAGAAATTCAGTCCAATATACTCTGCAAATTATTCCAATTTTCCAGAGCCCAATCTTCCCCAGTAGGAGAGGGTCAAACACCATATTTAGCCAAAAATGCAAAAAATAAATCTCTATCATTAGCCAACTGAGAATCTCTATTCTCCTGTTTTTCAGTCATCATTTTCCCTATCCTGACTCAGACACAAAACAATCTCAAAAACAATCTCAGAAACCACAACAAAAACCAACTAAAATACACTTGAGAAAATTAGGCACTTGCCAACGGCCACTCTTACCCTTTCTCAAGTGTCACTAAAATAAAAATTCAACTCCACCTTTTTGCACTCTAAGTTCCAATAGCCGGAATCCCAATAGAGTCCTCAAAAAATGAGTTTGGAGGCCTTTTACCCCTCTGCCTCTATCAGGATCCTGTCCATGACACCAATTTATGTCACGGTCCACTCATAAGCAGATGAGTGATGGTTCGTTTCAGCTATGATCTCGGAGTGCAAAAAGAAAGTAAAGCAAATGATTCAACAAGTCAAGGGAGTTAATTTCCATCCAAAACAGGAACTTTATTAATTGTGCCCGTAAAGAGGCTTGCGATAGAGAGAAAGAGAGAGAGAGAGAATAAAGGAAAATATAGGGAGAAAAGGGAAGAAAAAGGGGTTTATAGCTACCACCATGGGTCCACAGATGTCCATTGTCTCTGGGGGTCCCAGTCATGAAGGCGTTCCTCTGCCTCTGTCTTTGATCGATGTGATCTCATGGTGGGGAAGATCTTTGAAATTCAGCTGTTCCAGAGCTGTCCTTTATGCTAGTCAATACACCTGGTTCTTCCTTGCGACCCATCTTTGCTTCACCGGAATCCTGTGGAGATATGCCAAACTCCACCTGGCAGGCCACACATGCCAAGAGAGGAGTGTCTGAGGCATGGTCAGCTTTGGAGGCAGGTCCCCTCTTCTTGAGCATGCGCTCCTCCTAGAAGCAGTGGTTGACTTGGGGTCTTTGAGGAAGGCCGGCAGTCATCGTCACTTAGATGAACTTTAGATTAATTGGTCTTTGTGCATGCTTTTTTGGGGAGGGTCTTTTTTGGGGTCACTTTTTGGTTCCTGTCTCGGATTTTTGGGTCCCGTTTTGGGGTGCTGCCTCCCCTTTTCTTGGGATCCTTTCTCGGGGTGTCCCCTGTGGCAAGACATTTCCCCCCCCCCCCCTTTCTGCTCAGTTGCAAAAGATAGATAACTTTAGTTGGGTTGACAGCCTAGCTGGGGTTATCTGTTGGCACCCGAAAGTCTAAAAGCATAAACCATAAGTCATATGTTGGAATGAAGAGAGAATGAGGGAAAATAAATACTTTCTGACCTCACAGGACACACTTTTACACTATAAAAACTCACGGAAATATCCCAGAGGTAGACGTTTCTTACACACGCTCTGAAGATGCGTGGAGGACTTCTCCCCAGAGTCTGGACACAGCTCTCTGGTAACTTCTTGCAAGATTGAGGGCGGATTCTGATGTATCCCAGCACCAAAATTGGATTTTGGTAAGATCATTGGTTTCCTAAAATTGTATTATTCTGGCTAGCTTATAATAATAAGAATAGGTACTTTTCTATAACTTGCATTTTAGCTATTTTATAGTTAATTAATACAAGCTGCAACCTTAACAGCCAATTGAAGTGATTGTTGGATTTGTTCTCAATTCCCTACTCACTCAGATGAAGGTACTCGGATGATGGGAATTCCCATACCAAGTATATTTTCTAATGGTATCCCTCCTGCCCCAGGACCCCAAAAATGAAATCCAGAACCCCCCAAAACAACCACAAAACAATCACCACAATGACCCCAAAAATCAATTCCGGGACACCCCAAAAAACACCTCCAGGACCCCAAAAATTACCCAGAAATGACCTATAAAAATGATCCCCAGAACCCACAAAAAATTACCCCAAAAATGACCCACAAAACACCCAAAAAGCACCCCCAGGACCCCCTCAAAAACCCCAGAAGCACCCACAAAAATGACCCACAGAAATTACCCCAAAAACACCCCAAAAATGACCCCAAAAAACACTCCTCAGTGTGGCGGCTACTTCTGAAGTCATAACCAGAAGTGCTTTAAATGCCACAGGAAAGTTCTTTCAGTGGGGAGAAGGGCTGTCTTGAGCTACACAGGAGATGAATTTGGGCTTCTGGAAGTCGACTCAGGCGAGAGAACGAGATGAGGTCTCTTCAGCTTTATTGGGGTTACATCGGGGATAAGAAAGTTTGGAGAAAGATCTGAAGAGCCCTGAACAAAGGCTCTACAACAGGTTATAAGGGCACATAACTAGGCGGGTTTACAAGTTTTCAGAACAAATAGAAAAGTGAATACAAGTAATTTACAGTCTAAACTTACCAATGTCTAACAATGAGATATGCATGCGTCGAGTGGTTGGAGAGAGATAACGGCCTATACTATCTGTAATACTTTTCTGGGAGGTTGCTGGGATAATCCATCTCTTCTTCACTTTCTTCTGGCACTTCTCCCATTTCATCCCAATCCTCCACATTCTCAAGGGCACTGAGTTCTATCTCAGCTGCTTGGGCCGTAACACCTCAGTACCCAAAAAAACCCCCAAACCACCCCCAAAAATGACCCCAAAAACACCTCAAAAGCACCCCCAAAATCAATCCAAAAGCCCCCAGAACCACCCCAAAAAAAAGACCCTCCAAGACCCCAAACCGACCCCCAAAAGACACCCTAAAAATGACCTCCGAAACGACCACTGGGACCCCGAAAAACGACCCCCAGGAGCCTCAAAATGAAATTCAGAATCCCCAAAACCAACCCCAATATGACCCTAAAAACAACCCCAAAATACTCCCAAAGAGACCTCCAAAAAAAACCCAAAAGGTCCTCCAAAAGGCCCCCAGAACCCCCAAAATGAAACCCAGAACCCTTAAAACAACCCCCCAAAGAGGCCCCCAATAACGACCCCCGAAACGGCCCCAAAGTTAACCCCAGGGCCCCAAAACCACCCCCCAAACCAACCCCCAAGACCCTCAGAAATGACCCCAAAAATGACCCCAAAATGACCTCTGGGACTCAAAATGACCCCAAAAATGACCCCACAACCCCAAAAACAACCTCCAAAATGACCCCAAAAATTCAGAAAAAGTCCCAAGAAATCACTGAAAATGAGGAATGGGGCTTCTAAAATTAAAAAATAATCCCAAAGATATCCCTAAAAAATTGCAAAAAAATCCTTTCAAAATCCCCAAAAAATAACAAAAAGTCCTAAAAAAAATCATTAAAAAATCTCTCAAAAGAAAAAAAAAATCCGAAAAAAATCCCCAAAAATCATGAATGAGGCTCCTAAAATCCTGCAAAAAATCCAAAAGAAATCCCCCAAAAATCACCCCAAAAAATCCTCAAAAATTTTTAAAAATCCTAAAAAAATTAAAAACCCCAGAAAAACAGCAACAACAACAAAACAAATCCAAAATTTCAAAACTGAAGAAATTCCCACCTTGCTGTTCCTGGCAGTGACATCGGCCCCACTCCAGATCAGGCATTTGGCCATGGGGAATCTCCCAGATCCAAGGGCAGATTGCAGGGTGATCCCGGAAAATCCTGACCCCCTGGGATCAGTCGGGAATGGGGGCAGGGAATACCCAAAAAAATCCACAAAAATAAAAATAAAAAATCCCAGAATAGGAGGAATTGGGCTACTAAAATTAGGGGAAAAAAGGTAAAATAATTGTTCAAAAGTAAAAAAAAAGTTTTTAAACATCTCAAAAAATGAGGAATCGGGCTCTTAAAATTAAAAAAAAAAAAATCACAAAAAAGGTAAAAAAAAAAAGTCCCAAGAAATCACAGAAAAATAAAACAAAAATCCCCCAAAGTGGCGTTGGATATTGCTGAATGAGAGTAGTGGCCAAGGCCACTCTACACCGACTCGTGGATGGTAGCTAATGCTCTGTGGGGATGGCTGGATCGTTGGAGAAAGGCCAACTGGCAGCGCAGAGGGAACCCCTCTGGGCCGCTGCGATTTGGATCTGGATCTTGACTTGGATCTTGATCTTGAGCTTCACTTGGATCTTGACTTGGATCTCGATATGGATCTTAACTTAGGTCTTGATCTTGACTTGGATCTTGACATAGATCTTCATCTTGATGTTGACTTCGATCTTGATCATGATCTTGAGTTGGATCTTGATCTAAACTAGTGTCCTGGGGTGATGATAATCCTGTATTCCCTATCGTTGCTTGTATGCTCAGAAATGTGGTCCTGTAGCTTTAACTGCATTCAGCAAGTGGGAGGAGCGCGGGTTGTTTAAAACTCTTCCCCAAGCCTCTCTGCTGGGGAGCGAGGGGGAGGAAAGGACACTCCTGGGACTGGCTGCTGTGGCTGCTGTCGAAACTGCGAGTTTTTCCTGAGATTGCTTCTTCATCATCTTTTTTTTGGACCCTTTTCTCTGATTTGCTTTCTCGCCAAGAAAACCCAAGGAGCCCCGGAGCACGGCAGAAGAGAATCCTCCAGGGAGCTACTGGAGCAACTCCGCCCAGCCCCCCCCCCCCCCCTCCCCCGGGGACCCCTGGAGAGGGGAAACTACGTCTGAGGAAAAGGACACTAAAGTTCACCAGCTGTTTACTCAAGTTTAATAACTCCTTTTCCCCTGTTTTCCCCTTCCCCTGTGCCTTGCAGGGCACTCTGTGTGTTCTGTTAAATAAATAGGTTTTTTTCACTTTCATTTAAGAAATTCTGTTGTGGGTGGGGGAGGGGGTGCCAGAGCCCTTGGCTTTCGGGGGACACATTTGTTCGGAGTGGTCTCCAGCTAGAAAAATTTGTCTCTAATCCGGGACAACTAGGATCTTGATCTTGACTTCGATCTTGAGCTTGATCTTGGAGCTGGATTTTTATCTTGACTTGGATCCTGATCTTGACTTGGATCTTGACTTTGACCTTGCCGTTGCCCAGTTCACCTCAAAGAAATTGATGCCCATCCCTCCCTAGAACCCCCTGACAGGAGGGTGTGGCCAGGTGGGGGCGGTCCCTTCTCCTGGGTAACGAGTGACAGCCCTAGATCAATTTGCATAATTAATTGTGACATTAATGAGCTAAATTCGCTCCACCCAAAACAATCCTGGATTTTATACATCTGAGACCTTGAAGCATTAGAACTGCTCTAATTAGCGTTAATTAACATGTAATTAATTAACTACTTAATTTCTTAATGCCACTAATGACTCTGCTTCCCTGCCGTCCCAGGTTTCATGCCAAGGAGGCCACGTGGGATATGGACACACAGTTCCTGTGGGGTCCGGGCTTCCTCATCATCACCCCCATGCTCGAGCCCATAGGTGGAATTCCCGCCCTTCCTACCAAGAATTACAGGCAAAACCCCCAAAATTTTAATTTATTGATCTTTAATTCTCTTGATTCTGGGCTTTCTCTCCAGTTTTGTCTCGTGGTGATTTGGCTTGAAATCGTAATTCCCTGATTTTGGAAGGATTGATTTTGCCCTCCTGGTCCAGGTTTTAAAGCTGGAAAAGAGAGGGAAAAGGAAAAAAAAGGTCCCATTTAAATACAATTTTCTTTAAAATAAATTTCTCCCTAAATTATTATTTCCTAAATTTCATTTTCTCCCTAAATTCTTATTTTTGAAACATAATTTATTCCTTAATTCATTTTTTATACATTTAATTGTCTCCTAAATTTTTTAAATTAAATTATCTCCTTAATATGTATCAAAAAGTATTTTTCTTCTTAAATTTTTTCCTACATTTAGTTTTTCCTTAAATTATTTTTTATTTCATTTTCTGCTCCAGAATAATAATTGATTTTCATAGTTAATAATTTTCTCCTTCCCCCCCCCTTAACCTACTTTTAACATTTAATTTTTCCCTTCAATTGCCTTTTAAGGAAATTTAAATTTCCAACTTCTGCATTTATTTGCTCCTTGAAATATTTTTAACAGCAAATATTTTTCTTAAATTAATTTTCTTAAAATTTAATTTTTTTCCTTTATCTCTGTTTTCCCCTTAAATGTTGATTTTTAACTCATTTTTGCTGTGATTTATCATGACAGAAAATTGGGATTTTTGCTTTTCCCATGGCAAAATCTTTGCAAAGTGCTTGGGAATTCTTGGAGTGGAACAAAATCTTCCTTAAATACAGGAAATATCAGCAAAAAAAGAGTGAAATTCAGGTGATTTAATGATTACCATGAATATCTTGGGACTTTGTGTTTGGAATGCTGCAATTTTGAGTTAAAAACAGTGAATTTCCATTAACAGCTTTGCTGAAGTTACACCCAGGCCCCTCCAACCCAAAACTTGGAGATTTGGGTTGGATTCTGGGATTTTAGGATTCTTTGATGATTTTCCTCTTTTTGGGATGCATTAAAAAAAATCAAATAGGCAAAATACTGATGGAATTTTGGGGATTTTGGGTGATTTTGCCTGGTTTTCACTGGATTTCCTCCCAGCTGAGGAGGGGGCGGGGCTAACATGGAGATTTGGGTTGAATTCTGGGATTACAGACTTCCTAGATTTGATGATTCTTCTCTTTTTGGGATGCATAAAACCCCCAAAATAGGCAAAGTACTGATGGAATCTTGGTGATTTTGGGTAATTTTGGGTGGTTTTATGTGGGTTTTCCCCATGGCTGAGGAGGGGGCGGGGCTGGGAGTGTCCCTGGTGGCCCCCCCAAGGTCCATGCTCAGGTGGGCTCTAGGTGAAGGTAGAATGATCCCTGTCCCACTCGCCTCCCCAGGGCGTGGAGGTGATCTCAGCCTACATTCCCAATGCCATCTGGTACGAGTACGAGTCGGTGAGTCCGGGGTGTCCGAATGTCCAGGGGGGAGTGTGGGAGGGGCTGAATGTCCAGGTGGGGGTGAGGGTTCCATAGGTCCAGGTTGGAGGGTTGGGGGGGGTCCAAATGTCCAGGTGGGAGTGGGGGAGTCCTCAGGTCAAGGTTTGGGGGAATTCCAAATGTCCAGGTGAAAGTGGGGGATCTGCAGGTCCAGGTGTGGGAGGGGTCTGAATGCCCAGGTGGACATGAGGGGGTCCGAATGTCCAGGTGGTGTGTTGGGGGTGGGGTCTGAATATCCAGGTGGGTGTGGGAGATTCAAATGTCCAGGTGGATGTGACGGGGAGTCCATGGGTCCAGGTTTGGGGGGGTGTTCCAAATGTCCAGGGGGGGTTGGGGTTCTGAATGTCCAGGTGGATGTGGGGGAGTTCCAAATGTCCAGGGGGGGTTGTGTGCTGCTTTGCCCTCTGAAAAGTGGCCGAACGCCCAAAAGCAGCAACGAAAGGCGATCGGCTGAACTGAACACGATCTGGATGGGCTGCAGCCAGGAAGCACACGGGCGGGGTGCTGCGCCCAGGGGGATGGTAGCGCGTTGGGAAAGCGATAGAAATGAAGGAGGCTGTCTTGGTTTGAAAGACAGGTGTCTGCCAAGAGAGGCTGAACCCTCCCCTAGAGCAGAGGATGTGATTTTCCTTCCCCTCCTCCCTCCGAATTATTTAATTTTGTAAATCAAGGGCTTTCAGGCAAAGGTATGGGAAAAAAGGAGTATCAGTTCTTTACTAGTATCTATAAACAAACAATAACAATAATAGCAACCACAACTAGAACCAGAAAAACCAAACAGCAGATAACGTGAGCTGCTGAGCCTTCTCCCGTGTGGTGTAATCACGGTTGCAAGCAGCAGGGGCGCTGTTGAGCTCCCGGCCGGGCAGGGCAGGTGCGATGACTCCCGAGCGGCTGCAGGTGGCACTGTGGCGCAGGGTCAGGTCACCATTCGGCAGCTGCAATGGCGGATGGGCTGAGAAACGCGCAGGGCAGCGGAAAGCAGCTCGGGGCAGCGAGGGAACAGGGCAGCAGGAGCGGGCGCTCTCTCTCTCTCTCTCTCCGGCCAGCGAGAATTTCCAGCCAGGAGAGAAGAGAAACAGGGCACAGTTGGATTTTCCTCTGGTAGCAGCTGGAAAGCAAAGAGCCAGCAGCCTCTACCCTCAGCGTCTGAACCACGAGCGAGCCTTCCCAGGGCCGGCTCTCCCTTACCTTGCCCTGCCCAAAAACCTAGCCTTTGTCTTTTACAAAAGGCTTGATCACTCTGAACATCGGACCATTTGTTGCTTGGTAACAGGAATGGGAAGAAATTCTCAACCCCTGACATAATCCACCCCGAATTTTTCCCATTCCAACATGTTACATTGAGCTTAAACATTTAGATTATATACACACATGCATTACTCTAATTATATACATATATACATACAGATATGGATACAGGCACAGTGTTATGGACAATTCAACCCCAACTAAGGTCTCCCTGAGGTATGCATTGTGCTTCTCCATCCTTTTGCATCACCCACCAGGTACACCCTGGTCCCTGAGCGAAAACAACCCCACGGGTGGGTCTGTCTTTGCCTGAGGTAGAATCAATCCAAACAGTTTTCCCTAGCATGCCTCCCATGTGTGCCACTGGAACTTTATCCCCGTCTGCTGTTTGCAGGGGTTCAGATTGAGCAGGGCCAGCTCGGTTCGTGGAACCTCGGGTGTTAACTAGCCAGGTGACCTTGGCTAAATGCTGTTCCCAACCTTTAAAAGTCCCCCCGCCTAAAGCTTTCAAGGTGGTTTTTAGCAGACCATTGCATCGCTCCACTTTGCCAGCAGCAGGTGCATGATAAGGAATGTGGTACACCCACTCAATGCCATGTTCCCTAGCCCAGGTGTTTATGAGGCTATTTTTAAAATGAGTCCCGTTGTCTGATTCAATTCTCTCAGGGGTACCATGCCTCCACAGGACTTGGTTCTCAAGGCCCAGGATGGTGTTACGGGCAGTGGCGTGAGGCACAGGGTAGGTTTCCAGCCACCCCGTGGTGGCTTCTACCATTGTGAGCACATAGCGCTTGCCATGACGGGTTTGAGGCAGTGTGATGTAATCAATCTGCCAGGCCTCTCCATACTTATATTTAGACCACCTTCCACCATACCACAGGGGTTTCACCCGCTTGGCTTGCTTGATGGCAGCACACGTCTCACAATTATGGATTACCTGGGAGATACAGTCCACGGTTAGATCCACCCCTCGGTCTCGTGCCCACTTGTAGGTGGCATCTCTGCCCTGATGGCCTGAGGCATCATAGGCCCATCGAGCTAGGAACAGCTCCCCCTTGTGTTGCCAATCCAAATCTATTTGTGACACTTTTATCTTTGCAGCTTTATCCACCTGTTCGTTGTTTCGGTGTTCCTCATTAGCTCGGCTCTTGGGGACATGGGCATCTACATGACGGACTTTCACAGGTAGTTTCTCCACCCTAGCGGCAATGTCCCGCCATTCATCAGCAGCCCAGATTGGTCTTCCTCTACGCTGCCAGCTGGCTTTCTTCCACCTTTCCAACCAACCCCATAGAGCATTGGCTACCATCCATGAATCAGTGTAGAGGTAAAGCTTTGGCCACTTCTCTCTTTCAGCAATGTCCAGGGCCAGCTGAATGGCTTTGAGTTCAGCAAGTTGACTCGATCCCCCCTCTCCTTCTGTAGCCTCTGCGACCCATCGTGTGGGGCTCCATACAGCTGCTTTCCACTTCCTATTTGCCCCCACAATACGACAGGAACCATCAGTGAACAGAGCATAGCGTATTTCATCTTGTGGCAGTTGGTTGTAAGGTGGAGCTTCCTCTGCGCGAGTCACTTGTTCCTGCTCCTCTTCATCCGTGAGGCCAAAGTCTTCACCTTCGGGCCAATTTGTAATTATTTCTAAGATCCCAGGGCGATTCGGGTTTCCAATACGGGCGCGCTGTGTGATGAGAGCAATCCATTTGCTCCACGTGGCATCGGTGGCATGGTGGGTTGATGGAACCTTTCCCTTGAACATCCACCCCAGCACTGGCAGTCGGGGTGCAAGGAGAAGTTGGGCTTCCGTACCAATTACCTCTGAGGCGGCTTGGACTCCTTCATAAGCTGCTAGGATTTCCTTCTCGGTGGGAGTATAGTTGGCTTCAGACCCTCTGTAACTTCGGCTCCAGAATCCCAGTGGTCGTCCTCGAGTCTCGCCAGGCACCTTCTGCCACAGGCTCCAGGACAGACCATTTCCCCCGGCTGCAGAGTAGAGCACATTCTTCACTTCTGGTCCTGTCCTGACTGGGCCAAGGGCTACTGCATGAGCGATCTCCTGCTTGATCTGAGCAAAGGCTTGTTGCTGTTCAGGGCCCCAGTGGAAATCATTCTTCTTGCGTGTCACCAGGTAGAGAGGACTTACAATTTGGCTGTACTCGGGGATATGCATCCTCCAGAAACCTATGGCGCCTAGGAAGGCTTGTGTCTCCTTCTTGTTGGTTGGTGGGGACATCGCTGTGATCTTGTTGATGACTTCGGTAGGAATCTGACGTCGGCCATCTTGCCACTTCACTCCTAGGAACTGGATCTCTTGGGCAGGTCCTTTGACTTTGCTTTTCTTAATGGCGAAGCCGGCTTCCAGGAGAATTTAGATGATTTTCTCTCCTTTCTCAAACACTTCTTCCGCTGTGCTCCCCCACACAATGATGTCGTCGATGTACTGCAGATGTTCCGGAGCCTCACCCTTTTCCAGAGCAGCCTGGATCAGTCCATGGCAGATGGTGGGACTGTGCGTCCACCCCTGGGGCAGTCGGTTCCAGGTATACTGCACGCCCCTCCAGGTGAAAGCAAACTGAGGTCTGCACTCTGTTGCCAGAGGAATGGAGAAAAATGCATTTGCAATGTCAATAGTGGCATACCACTTTGCTGCCTTGGACTCTAGCTCATACTGGAGCTCCAGCATGTCTGGCATAGCAGCACTCAGAGGTGGAGTCACCTCATTCAAGGCACGATAGTCCACAGTCAATCTCCATTCTCCGTCAGATTTGCGCACAGGCCAGATGGGGCTGTTAAAGGATGAGTGGGCCTTGCTGACCACCCCTTGGCTCTCCAGCTCACGGATCATCTTGTGGATGGGAACCACAGCATCTCAATTAGTCCTGTATTGCCGGCGGTGCACTGTCGAGGTGGCAATTGGTACTTTTTGGTCCTCCACCGTCAAAAGTCCGACTGCAGAAGGGTTCTCTGATAGTCCAGGCAAGGTGTTCAATTGCCTCACGCCCTCTGCCTTGACAGCAGCTATTCCAAAAGCCCACTTGAGTCCTTTCGGGTCTTTGAAATAGCCGTTACGGAGGAAGTCTATGCCCAGAATACATGGAGCCTCTGGACCAGTCACAATGGGATGTTTTTGCCACTCCTTCCCAGTCAGGCTCACCTCGGCTTCAACCAGGGTCAACTGCTGTGATCCCCCCGTAACCCCAGCAATAGAGATGGATTCTGCTCCCGCAAGTCCCGATGGCATTAGGGTACACTGCGCACCTGTATCAACTAGTGCTTCATATTTTTGTGGCTCTGATGCGCCAGGCCATCGAATCCACACAGTCCAAAAAACACGGTTTTCCCGTACCTCTACCTGGCTAGAGGCAGGGCCCCTCTAGCACTGGTTATCATTCCCTTCCTGGTCATGCATTCCAGAGGTTCCTTCAAGGGGATCTGACCCATCATCTTCCCTTCTATTGTACCTAGCAGGTCGGCCACGGGAAGCTGAGGCTACCTTCGCTTTGGCAGAGCCCCCTCGGTCAGCATTTCCCTCCTTAAGCTGACACACCCGTGCTGCCAGGGCAGTAGTGGGCTTCCCATCCCACCACCTCATGTCTTCCCCATGGTCATGCAGAAAAAACCACAACTCAGCTCGTGGGGTGTACCCTCTCTCCCTAGCTGGGGGACGTCGGGCTCTGGTATTGGGACCCATGACTCTCACTGGTGCCACATTGATCCTCCTCACCTCGTCCCTAATCTCCTCCCTCAGGTCCTTCATCTCCTCTTTAATCTCCTTCCTGAGGTCTTTAACCACAGCAGAGACCTGAGCCTGCGTTGGGTCACTGATCACACTTGCATAATACCTGAGCCTGTCAACTATTGAACCCACCGTCTCTCGATTGCCATCAACATTAATAGTTGCAAGGAAAGGGGCATGATGGTCTGGCCCTCGCCTTATAAAGCTCCACATCATTGGCGTGGTGCACCTGACCTTATCAGGGTCATTTTCGTGCTGTCCATCCCCCCCAAAGAGCATCTCCATTATGGCTGCTTCTCTCAGCCGTTGGATCCCTTCCTCAATGGTCTTCCAGGTCAATTTACGGTAGGGATCCTGCATTCTGTCTTTGTTGTCAAACTTCTCTCTTACACCCATTAAAAGCCTCTCCCAGAGAGAAAGGGGCCCTGTCTCCCTTGCGAACACTTTGTCAACAGCCGGGTCTTGGGCCAAGGGTCCCAAATTCCTTGCTTCATTATTATCCAGCTGCACTCCTGGGCCCATAAGGTCCCAAACCCGAAGTAACCAGGTTAGGAAAGCTTCGTGCGTCCGTCTCTTAACATCATCTCGCAGATTACGGAGAGTATCAAAGTTGAAGGACTCAGTGATGATTATGGGCTCAGATTCTACTGCTGGTTGTGAGGGCAATGGCTCCCCATCATCATTAACTGGGCGTACTGATTTGGTCTTATACTTTGTACGCACCAGAGGGGCAACTTTGGCTGGCTGTGGCTGCTCTTGGGATTCAGCTGGAACCTGGATGGTTGTAACATCTGTGGGTTCCACTGCTGCACCATCAGACTCTTTCCCTTTGGGGCGAGGAGAGGGTTTTACACCTGCTAGGGAGATGTATTCCTTCAGCAGCTGGTGTATTCTGTGTATCATGTCCTCCACTATCACCCCCACCCATTCTGGACGGTTTGTTTCTGAGGCAGGCTGTTGGACAGAGTCAGGCTGTGGGGTATCCCCAGGCTCTGCGACAGCCTTGGGCTCTGTGGCTGCATCCCTATTCCCTGGCACAGGTGTTGGAATGGTTACCCAGGGTATTTTCACCTTATCCCGGAATGCAAGGTAGGATAAACCTATCAGCCACAGCAACACCAGGCACTGTATGATATCATAAGCATTTAGAGAATTTCCAAACCTTTCGAGCATTAGTTGAGTAGGCCCAAAGTAATGAATAAAAGGTTGAGAGAAACCTTCTCCTGGTGTTATCTCCTCACAAAAGGTACCATTACCAAACAAACTCCAAAAACATGTACTGACGGTGTCAAAAAACTGTAGCCATGTGCCTGCCGTTAAAATGAACTGAAAGATCCAGAAGTTCTTCACCCTATTGGCCCATTGTGCAAACTGGATGACAGCCACAATAACCTTAGTTATAGGACCCATGTTTAGGTAGGGAGCTGCAAATGGGAAAAATGTGGTCACAATTATGTGCCAACCAAACCAGGGTATACTCAGCATAGTACCACTTAATGAGGTTTTCATGTTCACCACACTAAAATAGGTCTCAAAGAAACTGTTATTCCTTTTTCTTCCAATGCCCTCGAGCCCCACGTTGGGCGCCAGGATCTGTCTTGGTTTGAAAGACAGGTGTCTGCCAAGAGAGGCTGAACCCTCCCCGAGAGCAGAGGATGTGATTTTCCTTCCCCTCCTCCCTCCGAATTATTTAATTTTGTAAATCAAGGGCTTTCAGGCAAAGGTATGGGAAAAAAGGAGTATCAGTTCTTTACTAGTATCTATAAACAAACAATAACAATAATAGCAACCACAACTAGAACCAGAAAAACCAAACAGCAGATAACGTGAGCTGCTGAGCCTTCTCCCATGTGGTGTAATCACGGTTGCAAGCAGCAGGGGCGCTGTTGAGCTCCCGGCCGGGCAGGGCAGGTGCGATGACTCCTGAGCGGCTGCAGGTGGCGCTGTGGCGCAGGGTCAGGTCACCATTCGGCAGCTGCAATGGCGGATGGGCTGAGAAACGCGCAGGGCAGCGGAAAGCAGCTCGGGGCAGCGAGGGAACAGGGCAGCAGGAGCGGGCGCTCTCTCTCTCTCTCTCCGGCCAGCGAGAATTTCCAGCCAGGAGAGAAGAGAAACAGGGCACAGTTGGATTTTCCTCTGGTAGCAGCTGGAAAGCAAAGAGCCAGCAGCCTCTACCCTCAGCGTCCGAACCACGAGCGAGCCTTCCCAAGGCCGGCTCTCCCTTACCTTGCCCTGCCCAAAAACCTAGCCTTTGTCTTTTACAAAAGGCTTGATCACTCTGAACATCGGACCATTTGTTGCTTGGTAACAGGAATGGGAAGAAATTCTCAACCCCCGACAGAGGCGTAGGCTCTTGCACTTGGGATTCCAGCAGGTTTATTGTAGGATCGCAGGGAAAGGCGAAGGACAGCGAGCAGGACGGAGAACGGGGGTCAGTAGCGGGGCGGAGGGAATCCGGAATGCAAGAGCCCAGAACAAAGGCTGCACAGTGTTAAAAGGGGGGGGAAACGGGGAGTGGCCAGCCCCAAAGGGCCAACCAGGGAAGGTCCGAGGGGAGAAGGACAGGGGTACAAACCAGTGACCGTACCACGAGGGAAGGCACAAAGCTTTAAACCAATGAGATGTTTTGCTGGGGCGAACATTCTGGAACATAAGCCATAAATGGGACAAAAGCAGGGAAGTACACAGGGCCAATCCACTGCAACAGTTGTGGGTGTCCGATTGTCCAGCTGGGGGTGGGGATTCCACTTGTTCAGGTGAGTGTGTGGGGACTACTTGTCCAGGTGGAGATGCTGAGAGGGTCCAAATGACCAGGTTGGGGTGGGGTAGTCCACAGGTCCAGGTTTGGGGAGTTTCCAAATGTCAAGATGGGGATAGGAGGGTTACAAATTTCCTGGTGGATGTGGGAGGTTCCAGAGGTCCAGGTGGGAGATTCATTTGAAGGATCAAGGGGTGTCCTGGGGTGAGGGTAATCCTGTGTATTCCCATATCGTTGCTCGTATGCTCAGAAAATGTGGTCCTGCAGCTTTAACTACATTCAGCCAATGGGAGGAGCGTGGGTTGTTTAAAACCCTTCCCCAAGCCTCTCTGCGGGGGAGAGAGGCAGAGGAAAGGAAACTCCTGGGACTGGTTGGCGGCTGCTGTCAACGCTGCGAGGTTTTCCCTGGGGGTGCCTCTTCATCATTTTCCTTTTTGGACCCTTTTCTCCGATTCGCTTTCTCGCCAAGAAAACCCAAGGAGCCCCGGAGCACGGCAGATGAGAATCCTCCAGGGAGCTAGTGGAGCAACTCCGCCCGGCCCCCAGGGGCCCCCAGAGAGGGGAAACTACACCTGAGAAAAGGACACTAAAGTTTACCACCTGTCAACTCAGGTTTAATAACTCCTTTTCCCCTGTTTTCCCCTTCCCCTGTGCCTTGCAGGGCACTCTGTGTGTTTTGTTAAATAAATAGGTTGGTTTTTTTCACTTTCATTTAAGAAAATTCTGTTGTGAGTGGGGGGGGAGAGGGTACCAAAGCCCTTGGCTTTCGGGGGAGGCGTTTGTTTGGAGCGCTCTCCACCTAGAGAAGTTTGTCTCTAATCTGGGACAAGGGGGACATGGTTCCTCCTGATGCTCCCACCTGATCATTTGGGAAATCATTCCATGTAAAAACATGAACTGGGAAGTTAAAATTCCACAGTTTCATTAATAAATGGATAAAACACTTAAATGCTGAATAAATAAAGAGAGCAATGAGGGACCCTTTTCCCTTCTCCTCCTCATCCCCTTTGTCTCATTACTCTTCCTCTTCCTCCTCCTTTCTCTTGCTCCTTTTAATCCTTTTTTTCCTCTTCCTTCTTCTTCTCTTCTTTTTCCTCCTCTTCTTTCTCCTTTTCATCCTTTTCATCCTTTTCATCCTTTTCATCCTTTTCATCCTTCTCTTCCTCTTCCTCTTCCTCTTCCTCTTCCTCTTCCTCTTCCTCTTCCTCTTCCTCTTCCTCTTCCTCTTCCTCTTCCTCTTCCTCTTCCTTCTTGTCTTGGTTTGAAAGACAGGTGTCTGCCAAGAGAGGTTGAACCCTCCCTTAGGACAGAGAATGTGATTTTCCCCTCCCTCCGAATTATTTAATTTTGAAAATCAAGGGCTTTCAGGCAAAGGTATGGGAAAAGGAATATCAGTACTTCACTAGTATCTATAAACAAGCAATAACAATAATAGCCACCACAACTAGAACCAGAAACCAATAGCAGATGACTTGTGAGCTGCCGAGCCTTTTTCCCGTGTGGTGTAATCACGGTTGCAGGCAGCAGGGGCGCTGTTGAGCTCCTGGCCGGGCAGGGCAGGTGCGATGACTCCTGAGCGGCTGCAGGTGGCGCTGTGGCGCAGGGTCAGGTCAGCCTCACACAGCTGGTAATGGTGGACAGGCTGAAAAGCAGGCAGGGCAGCTCGGAGCGGCAAAAAAGCAGGGTGGCAGGGGTAGGAGCTGGCTCTCTCCCCGGCTAGCTAGCGAGGTAGCAAGGATTTCTGCAGTCACAGCAGACGCCGCGGTCTCGTGCGGCAGAGGAGGGGGAGCAGGCGGCAGAGGCAGCCGGACTCTCCCGGCAGCAGCTGCGAGAAAATGCAGTCTGGGGAAACGTGCACTTCCCAGTGGGAAAAAAGGTTGAATCAAAGCTCACCCAGCCAGGAGAAGAAAAAACAGGGCACAGTTGGATTTCCCCTGGTCGCAGCCGAAAAGCAAAGAGCAGCCTCTCCTCTCAGCGTCTGAACCACGAGAGAGCGTTCCAACGGCCGGCTCTTCCCTTACCCTGCCCTGCCCAAGCACACCTTTGTCTTTTACAAAAGACTTGATGGCTCTAAACACCCAACTCTTTGTTGCTTAGTAACAGTGATGGAGAAAAATTCCAAGGCCTTCCCCAAACTCCGACACTTCTCTTCCTCCTTTTCCCCATCCTCCTCCTCTTCCCCGTCCTCCTCCTCTTCTTCTTCCTCCCCTTCTTCTTCTTCTTCCTCCTCCACCACCTCCTTCGCCTTTACCAATTATTTTACCACTTTGAAAACAAATTTCCAATTTTTTGCCCCAAATTTTCCATTTTCCAAATTTCTCAATTTCCCCTTAAATTTCCCCATTTTCCCCAATTTTCTGCTTTTTATCGGAATTATAGTCCAGTTTTTGAACGAAATTCCAAAATTTTTGCCCCAAATTTCCCCTTTGCCCCCTCCAATTTTCCCCCAATTTTCTGCTTTTTTCCCAAATATTTTCCCATTTTTTAATCAAATTCCCAAATTTTTTCCCCAAATTTCGCATTTTCCCAATTTTTCAATTCCCCCAATTTTGCCCAATTTCCCCAATTTAGTGCTTTTTAATTCAATTTAATTTAATGTTTTTTCCCAATTATTTTACCACTTTTTGAACCAAATTCCTAATTTTTTCCCCAAATTTCCCTTTTCCCCAATTTTCCCCATTTTCCCCCAATTTTCCCCTTTTCCCCCAAATTTTCTGCTTTTTTCCCCAATTCTTTTCCCATTTTTGAACCAAATTCCCAAATTTTTCCCCAAATTTTCCATATTCAAAAATTTTTCATTTTCCTCCAATTTTTCCCATTTCCCCTCAATTTTCTGGGTTTTTTTCTATTTGTTTTCCCATTTTTGAACATAATTTCCCTTTTTCCCAAATTTCCCCATTTCCCCCAATTTTCCCCTTTTTTTCCAAATCTTTTCCCATTTTTGAATGAAATTACCAAATTTTCGCCCCAAATTTCTAATTTTCCCAATTTTCCCTAATCTTCTACAATCTTCCTCCAATTTCCTTCATTTTCCCAATTCTTTTACCACTTTTGAACCAAATTCCCAATTTTTTCCCTAATTTGTCTGTTTTCTAAATTTCCAAATTTTCCCCATTTTCCCCTATTTCCCTTAATTTTCTGCCTTTTTCCCAATTATTTTCCCATTTACGATTTTTCTCGAATCTCTCATTTTCTCCCACATTTCCCCGTTTTCCCCAATTTTCTGCTTTTTTCCCATTTTTAACCAAATTCCCAGTTTTTCCCCCAAATTTCTATTTTTCCTAATTTCCCAATTTCCCCCAATTTTCTGCATTTTCCCATTTTTTCCCTTTTTGAACCAAATTCCCAAATTTTTACCCCAAATTTTCCTTTTCCCCCAAATTTCCCCATTTCCCCCGTCATGGTTTGACCCTTTCCAAATGCCAGGCACCTACGACATTTACTCTCTCTTGTCTCCCCTGCCACAGCTGTGCAGAAGAGAGGAAAAAACCTAACACACACACACAGGACTCATGAGTTGAGATAATGAACCGGTGGGAGGACATACTGAGAAAAGGGAAAAACAGGCTGAAAACTTGAAGTTGCAAAGTGATTTATTGCTAACTTAACTACCTAACTCTAAACACAGTCAGAGGAGGCAAATGAGAAGTAAAAATAAGCTCTTAAGACACCATTTCTCCGCTCACCACCCTCCCTTCTTTGAACCAACGGCTTGGGGGGGGAAGGTGGGCAGGGTAAGGGGGTGTTCTTTGGTCAGTCCAAAATTTCTTCAACTGCTCAGGGAGAGGAGTCTTCTACTTAGACATGAGGTCCCTTCCACAGGAGACAGTCCTCTGCAAACTTCTTTGATGTGGGGCTGTGGCTAGCACAGGCTTTTCCCACGAGAATTCTTCATGTGTTTTATAAATAAAGATAAAGTTTGGATGTTATTGGAACAGTGTCCCAGAACTTGGACTGTGCAGGCCTGGCCAATCAGGCCTAGGGGAAGGCTTCTGACCGACCAATCTGGGTGACTTTTGAAAAAACTATATATATGATGAAATCAAAACAATAAAGGTCATTCCTTCTTGCCACTGAGAACTGGTGATTTTATTACTCTGCTAGCTGCTCAACAGCGACATGGGTCCAATCTCATGAGCAGCAGCCCACCCGAATTGGCCCTTTCATGAGTCCTTGTCCACAGAGTGTAGACCTCCAAGCTGAGGCCAGGCTGTTTCCATCTCGGGAGCAAGGCCATTCTCTACTGGAACTCCAACTGGATCACAGCTTCCTCCAGGCATCTACCCGCTCCTCTGGTGTGGGCACCTCCCCACGGGCTGTGGGTGGAGCTCTGAACCCCCCGTGGACTCCATGGGCTGCAGGGGGACCACCTGCTCCCCCCATGGTCTTCACCATGGCCGGCAGAGGGTTTTCAGCTCCAGTGCTGTAAGGGTCGGTCAAAAGATCGATTTCTGTCTCAACATTTCTCATTAAGTGCTAGGCCTCAGAAACCATAGGTGCAGGACTTAAGCTGGTACGCAAAGAGTGCTTTGTACCTGCCAAAGCTGGTACAGAACAAATGCTGCGTGCCTGCCAATGCTGGCATGGAACGAAGGCTTTGCACCTGTCTCCCTGCCACCCACTATTGTGAAAGATCTATGAAGCAAGACAGGACCACAGACCGATAGACTCCCTGCCACCCATTATTATGAAAGATGCGTGGAGCAAAAATTATGGTATTTACCACAGACCCATACCCCAACAAAGCAAGTGCAAAGCCTCAAAGACCCCAAGTCGACCACCGGCGTTAAGAGGAGCACATGTGCAAGAAGAGGGGACCTGCCTCCAAAGTCGACCGCGACTCAGACACTCTTCTCTTGGTATGTGTAGCCTGCCAGGTGGAGTTTGGCATATCTCCAAAAGAATTAAGGGGGAGCAAAGGTGGGGAGCAAAGGTGGGGAGCAAGGAGGGACCAGCTGTATGGACTAGCATAAAAGACAACTTTGGAATAACTGAATTCCAGAAGATCTTCCCCACCGTGAGATCACATTGATCGAAGACAGAGGCAGAGGAACGCCTACTGGAATGAGACCTCCAGAGACTCCTGATGTCTGTGGACCCGTGGTGGTAGCTATAAACCCTCCTTTTTTCCCCTTGTCTCCCTATCTTTTCCTTTATTCTCTCTCTTTCTATCGCAAGCCACTTTACGGGCACAATCAATAAAGTTCCTGTTTGGACTGAAATTTAACTCCCTTGACTTGTTGAATTATTTTGCTTTACTTTTTCCTTTTGCACTCTGAGATTATAGCTGGCATGAACCATCACCTGTCTGCTTATGAGTGGACTGTGACAGGCACCTGGAGCACTTCCTCCCCCACCTTCTCCACTGACCTTGGCATCTCCATGTTGTTTTCCCTCACATATTCTATCTTCCTCTGATGCCTGATGATTTTTTGGCTTTTCTTTTTATACCCTTTTTATACCCTTTCCCTCTCCTTGTACCCAGGGTGGGAAGATGAAAGATTCATACTATCTGAAAACTAGAGGCTCCAAACTTGGATAGAGCCTCCTTTCTGGAACATGTTTTTGTAAACTAGGCTGTAGTCTCATTTGAGGGGGAATAATTAGAATGGGGAACAATTACTTCATTTATTTAGTTTCTTATTGGGGGATTTTAGGTAGATATGCTAATTTGTGAGGTCCATAAATTTGTCTGTGGGGTGTGGTTCTCGGTGTATTTTCACCTTTGACAAGTGTGCACCTAGGATCCTATTAAAACCAAGGTAATACCCTTTTTTCCTTTACTGCTCTGTCTGCTTCATATTTTTACCAGTGGATAAGGCATCACCTCCTCCTCCTCTGGCTAAAAAGAACTGTTTGCTCTCATTGTTTTGATTTCTTTTTAAATATGTTTTCACAGAGGTGTAACTAACAGCTCTACTTGTCCCAGGCTTGGCCAGCAGCATGATCATCTTCAGAGCCATCAGAGATTGGCTCTGCTGGACATGGTGAAAAACTTCCAGAACCTTCACACAGGACACACGGGAGCCATTTTTGCACCCCTCCCCATCCACTAGCAAAAACCAGGCTAAGCAAAACTAACTCATGAACACAGGGGTACGTTTTCTCCCAACCCTTCAGACACTTCTTCAGGCCTACCACAACAGCTTTTGAAGGGTTTAAATTGCTCTTAAAAGCTAAATATACCTTGCTGATGTTATAGGCTAAGCAAAACCAACATATCCCCCTAAGTTTCCCCCTTTCCCCCCAATTTTCTGCTTTTTTTCCCCAATTCTTTTCCCATTTTTGCCCCAAATTTCCCTTTTTCCCAAATTTCCCCCCCAATTTCCCCCATTTTTTCTGAATTCTTTTCTCATTTTTGAACCAAAATCCCAAATTTTTGTCCCAAAATTCATGTATTCCCAAAGTTCTCAATTTCCCTCCAATTTTCCCCATTTTGCCCCAGTTTTCTGCTTTTCTTACAAATGTTCTCCCATTTTTGAACCAAATTTCCTTTTTATTCAGAATTTTTAAATTTTCTCAAATTTATCAATTTCCCCCAATTTTCCTTATTTTTCTGTAATTTTCTGCTTTTTTTGCTGACGGTTTTCCAATTTTGAAACCAAATTCTCAATTTTTTCACAAATTTCCCATTTTCCCGAATTTCCCAATTTTCTCCCAGCTTTCCGCATTTTTGCCAGAATTTTCTGATTTTTTCCATTTCTTTTCCTATTTTTAACCCAAATACCACTTTTTTGCCCCAAATTTCCTATTTTCCAAAATTTTCTCAATTTCCCCCAATTTTCCCCATTTTACCCCAATTTCCTGCATTTTTCCCAATTATTTTCTCATTTTTGAACCAAATTCTCAATTTTTTTCCAAATTTCCTTTTTTCTCAATTTTCTCAGTTTTCCTTTCAATTTTCCTCATTTTGCCCAAATTTTTTCTTTTTTCCCAGCTGTTTTCCCATTTTTGAACCAAATTTGAGAATTTTAGCCCCAAATTTCCCATTTTCCAATTTTCTCATTTTCCCCCATTTGCCCCCAATTTTCTGCTATTTTTCCAAATTCCCGTTTTAAACCAAATTTCCCAAGTTTCCCATTTCTCCCCCAATTTCTCCCCAATTTTCCCCATTTTGCCCTAATTTTCTGCTTTTTTCCCAAATATTTTCCTATTTTTGAAACAAATTCCCAAATTTTTTCCCAAATTTCCCATTTTCCCAAATTTCTCCATTTTCTCCCAATTTTCCTCATCTTTGCCCCAATTTTCTTATTTTTTCCAATTATTTTTCTTTTTTGAACCAAATTCTCAAATTTTTGCCCCAAATTTCTCATTTTCCTAAATATCCACATTTCCCTTGAGTTTTCACCATTTATCCTTCATTTTCTGGGGTTTTTTTCCAATTCTTTTCACAGTTTGCACCCAATTTCCCATTTTCCCTTGTATTTTCTGCATTTTCCCAAAATTTCCCACAATTTCTCCCAATTCTTTTCCCATTTTTGAACCAAATTCCCAATTTTCCCTCACATTTATTTTTTTTCCCAATTTTTTTTATTTTCCCCACAATTTTCTGGTTTTTTTCCTTAATTTTCTGCTTTTTCCCTCAATTATTTTCTCATTTACAATCCAAATTCCCAATTTTTTTCTCAAATTTCCCTTTTCCTCACATTTCTCAATTTCCCCTCAATTTTTCTTTATCCCCCCAATTTTCTCCTTTTCTTCCTAATTCTTTTTCCATTTTTAAACCAAATTCCCAATTTGTTGCCCTAAATTTCCCATTTTCCCAATTTTGCCCATTTTCCCCCCAATTTTCAAAATTTTACCCCAACTTCCCACATTTTTCCCATTTCTTTTGCCACTTTTGAACCAAAATCCAAATTTTTTGCCCCAAATTTTTCTTTTTTCCAAATTTCCCCATTCCCCCTAAGTTTCTCAATTTCCCCCCAATTTTCTGTTTTTTTTCCCAATTTTTTTCCCATTTTTGAATCAAATTCTTGATTTTTTCCTAAATTTCCCATTTTCCTAATTTTTTGCAATTTCCCCCATTTTTCCTATTTCCCCCCAATTTCGCGCATTTTCCCAATTTTTTTTCCTCTTTTGAACCAAATTTCCAAATTTTTGCCTTGAATTTCCCTTTTTCCCCAATTTTCCCGATTTCCCCCAATATTCTCAATTTTGCCCCAATTTCCCGCATTTTTCCTAATTTTTTTACCACTTTTTAAACAAATTCCCAAATTTTTCCCCAAATTTCCCTTTTACCCAAATTTCCTCATTTCCCCTCCAATTTTCCCTATTTTTCCTAAATTTTCTGCTTTTTTCCTGAATTCTTTTCCCATTTTTGAACCAAATTCCCAAATTTCTGCCCCAAATTTCCCATTTTCCCAAATTTCCTTTTCAACTTTCCATATTTTTCCAAATTTTCTTCCTTTTTCCTAATCCTTTTCCCATTTTTCAACAAAATTCCCAAATTTTTTTTCCCAAATTTCCTATTTTTCCAATTTTCATTATTTATCCTCCAAGTGTCCCCATTTTCCTTCTACTTCCAGGATTTTTTCCTAATTTTTTCAGTATTTGAACCAAATTCCTATATTTTTGCCCCAAATTTCCTTTTTTCACAAATTTTTCAATTTCACTCTAATCTTCCCCATTTTCCCCAATTTTCTGCTTTTTTCCCCAACATCTCTTCCCACTTTTGAACAAATTTTTTTAATTTTTGCCCCAAAATTATTATTTTCCAAAATTTCTCAATTTTCCCAATTTTTTCCCCAATTTCCCCTGATTTTCTGCTTTTTTCCCAATTCTTTCCCCATTTTTGAACCAAATTCCCAAGTTTTTTCTCAAATTTTTTCCATTTTTTTAATTTTCCACATTTCCCCCTAGATTTTTCAGATTTTCCCCAATTTCCGGCATTTTTTCCCAATTCTTTTACCACATTTGAACCAAATTCTTAAATTTTTGCCCCAACTTTCCCTTTTTCCTTTTTTTCCTGGTTTTCCTTCCAATTTCCCCTATTTCTCCCCAATTTTCTTCCCCATTTTTCAACAAAATTCCCAAATTTTTGTCCCAATATTGCCATTTTCAAAAATTCCTCCATTCCCTCAACTTTCCCCTTTTTTCCCCAATTTTCTGCCTTTTTTCCCAATTAATTTACCACTTTTGAACCAAAGTCCCAATTTTTTTTCCAAATTTCCTATTTTCCCAATTCGCCCCCAATTTTCCCCACTTTTCTCCAATTTCCCGCCAATTTTCCCAATTATTTTCTCACTTTTCAACCAAATGCAAACATTTTTTCCCCAGATTGCCAATTTTCTCAATTTTCCCCATTTTCCTTCAAATTTTCCCAATTTTCACCTAATTTCCAATATTTTTCCCAATTCTTTTGACATTTTTGAACCAAATTCCCAAATTTTTGCCCTAACTTTCCCCTTTTCCCAATTTTCCCCATTTTCCCCCAATTTTCCCTATTTTCCCTTAATTTTTTGCCTTTTTCCCAATTTTTTCATTTTTTTACCAAATTCCTGATTTTTTTCCCAAATTTCCCATTTTCTGAAATTTCTCAATTACCCCAATTTTCCCTATTTTTCCATAATTTTCTGGTTTTTTTCCCAATTCTTTTAAAGATTTTGAACCAAATTCCCAAATTTTCGCCCCAAATTTCCCTTTTACCAAAATGTCTCAATTTTCCCTCCAGTTTTCCCCATTTCCCCTCAATTTCCCCCTTTTTCTCCCAATCTCCCACATTTTTCCCATTTGTTTTTCCACTTTTGAAACAAATTCCCAAATTTTTGCCCCAAATTTCCCACTTCCTGAATTTTCTCAATTTCCCACTTCCTGAATTTTTTCAATTTCCCCCCAATTTTCCCCATTTTCCCCCAATTTTTTGATTTTTCCCAATTCTTTTCTCATTTTTTCCCAATTTTTCCTTTTTCCTGAATTTCCCCATTTTACCCTGAATTTCCCCATTTTACCCTGAATTTTCCCCAGTTTTCCCAACTTTCCTGCATTTTTACGAATTCTTTACCCATTTTTGAACCAAATTCCCAAATTTTTGCCCCAATTTTTTCATTTTTCCAAATTTCTCAATTTCCCCTAATTTTTCAAATTTCCCCCTAATTTTCTGGGGAGGTTTTCCCAACTATTTTCCCATTTTCTAATAAAATTTCATAATTTTTGCCTCAAATTTCCCATTTTCCCAATTTTCTCAATTTTCCACAATTTCCCTAATTTTTCCCAATTATTTTACCACTTTTGAACCAAATTCCCAAATTTTTTTTCCAAATTTCCCCATTTCCCCCCCAAATTTATCTATTTTCCCCCAATTTCCCATTTTGGTTTTTGTTGGTTTTTTTTTTGCCATTTTTGAACCAAATTTCAAGATTTCTGCCCCAAATTTCCCATCTGCCACATGGACTGATCCAGGATTCTCTGGGAAAGGGTGAGGCTCTGGAACATCTGCAGTACATCGATGACATCATTGTGTGGGGGGACACAGAAGAAGAAGTGTTTGAGAAAAGAGAGAAAACTATCCAGATTCCTCTGGAGGCTGGCTTTGCCATATAAAAAACAAAGTTATGGGACCTGCCAAAGACATCCAGTTCCTGGGAGTGAAGTGGCAAGATGGACAATGTCACATTCCCACTGAGGTCATAAATAAAATCACCACAATGTCTCCACCAACCAACAAGAAGGAGACACAAGCTTTCCTAGGAGCCATAGGCTTTTGGAGAATGCATATTCCTAAGTACAGCCAGATTGTGAGTCCTCTCTACCTGGTGACACGCAAGAAGAATGATTTCCGCTGGGGCCCTGAACAGCAGCAAGCTTTCACCCAGATCAAGCAGGAGATTGCTCATGCAGTAGCCCTTGGCCCAGTCAGGACAGGACCAGAGGTAAAGAATGTGCTTTACTCTGCAACTGGGAGTCATGGTCTGTCCTGGAGCCTTTGGCAGAAGGTGCCTGGCGAGACTCGAGGCCGACCACTGGGATTCTGGAGCCGAAGTTACAGAGGGTCCAAAGCCAACTACACACCAACAGAGAAGGAAATCCTAGCAGCCTATGAAGGTGTCGAAGCTGCTTCAGAGGTAATTGGTACTGAAGCACAACTCCTCCTGGCACCCCGATTACCAGCACTGGGGTGGATCTTCGAAGCAGAGGTTCCCTCTACTCACCATGCCACCAATGCCACATGGAGTAAATGGATTGCCCTCATCACACAGCATGTCTGTGTGGGAAGCCCGAATCGCCCTGGGATCTTAGAAATAATTACAAATTGGCCCGAAGGTGAAAACTTTGGTCTCACTGACGAAGAGGAGCAAGAACAAGTGACACGAGCTGAGGAAGCTCCACCATACAACCAACTGCCAGCAGAAGAAACACGCTACGCTCTTTTCACTGATGGTTCCTGTCGTCTTGTGGGCAAAAAGTGTAAATGGAAAGCAGCCGTATGGAGTCCCACATGACGGGTTGAAGAAGCTACTGAAGGAGAAGGTGGATCTTGTCAACTTGCTGAGCTCAAAGCTGTCCAGCTGGCCCTGGACATTGCTGAGAGAAGTGGCCAAAGCTCTACTTCTGCACTGATTCATGGATGGTAGCCAATGCTCTGTGTGGTTGGCTGAAAAAGTGGAAAGAGACTGGCAGCGTAAGGGAAAACCAATGTGGACTGCTGAAGAGTGGAAAGACATCGCTGCCCAGGCAGACAAACTACCTGTGAATGTCCGCCATGTAGATGCCCATGTCCCCAAGAGCCGAGCTAATGAACAGCATCGAAACAACGAACAGGTAGATCAGGCTGCAAAGATAAAGGTGTCCCAGGCAGACTTGGATTGGCAGCATAAGGGAGACTTGTTCCTAGCTCGATAGGCCCATGATGCCTCAGGCTATCAAGGCAGAGATGCCACCTATAAGCAGACATGAGACCGAGGGGTGAATTTAACCATGGACTGTATCTCCCAGGTTATCCATGACTGTGAGACATGTGCTGAGATCAAGCAGGCCAAGCGGGTGAAACCCCTGTGGTATGGGGGAAGGTGGTCCAAGCAAAAGTATGATGAGGCCTGGCAGGTTGACTACATCACACTGCCCCAGACCCATCAAGGCAAGCACTATGTGCTCACAATGGTAGAAGCCACAACTGGGTTGCTGGAGACCTCCCCTGTGCCTCACGCTACGGCCCGTAACACCATCCTGGGCCTTTAAAAACAAGTCCTCTGTAGGCATGGTACCCCTGAGAGAATTGAGTCTGACAACAGAACTCATTTCAAGAACAGCCTTATAAACATCTGGGCTAGGGAGCATGGCATTGAGTGGGTATGCCATATCCCTTATCATGCACCAGCCGCTGGCAAAGTGATACTGTACAACGGATTGTTAAAAACCACCTTGATGGCGCTGTGTAGGGGGACTTTCAAAAATTGGTGTCTTGGTTTGAAAGACAGGTGTCTGCCAAGAGAGGTTGAACCCTCCCTTAGGACAGAGAATGTGATTTTTTTTTTTCCCCTCCCTCAAAATAATTTAATTTTGTAAATCAAGGGGCTTTCAGGCAAAGGTATGGGAAAAAAGGAATATCAGTTCTTTACTAGTATCTATAAACAAGCAATAACAATAATAGCAACCACAACTAGAACCAGAAAACCAATAGCAGATGACTTGTGAGCTGCTGAGCCTTTTCCCGTGTGGTGTAATCACAGTTGCAAGCAGCAGGGGCGCTGTTGATCTCCCGGCTGGGCAGGGCAGGTGCGATGACTCCCGAGCGGCTGCAGGTGGCGCTGTGGCGCAGGGTCAGGTGAGCCCCAGGCAGCTGGTAATGGCGGACAGGCTGAGAAGCGCGGAGGGCAGCGAAACAGCTCGGAGCAGCGAGAAAAGCAGGGCAGCAGGGGCAGGCGCCGGCTCCCTCCCAGCTAGCCAGCGAGGTAGCAAGGATTTCTGCAGTCACAGCAGACGCCACGGTCTCGTGCAGCAGAGGGTGGGGGCAGGCAGCAGAGGCGGCCGGGCTCCCCGGCAGCAGCTGCGGGAAAAACGCAGCCCGGGGAGACGTGCTCTTCCCAGTGGGGAAAAAAAAAAGTTGAATCAAAAGCTCACCCAGCCAGGAGAAGAGAAAAACAGGGCACAGTTGGATTTTCTCCGGTGGCAGCCGAAAAAGCAAAGAGCAGCCTCTCCTCTCGGCGTCCGAACCACGAGAGAGCATTCCAAGGACCAGCTCTTCCCACACCCTGCCCTGCCCAAGCCCAGCTTTTGTCTTTTACAAAAGACCTGATGGCTCTAAACATACAACTATTTGTTGCTTAGTAACAGGAATGGGAAGAAATTCTAAAAGTACTCAACCCCCGACAATTGGGAACGGCATTTAGCAAAGGCCACCTGGTTAGTTAACACCCGAGGCTACACCATTAGAGCAGGCCCTGCCCAATCTGAGGCCCTGCATACAGTAGATGGAGACAAGGTCCCAGTAGTACATGTCAGACGCTTGTTAGGAAAGGCTGTTTGGATTAATTCTGCCTCATGTAAAGACAAACCCATCCATGGTTTGATTTTGGTATGAGAACTTTTGGTATGAGATTTGATTTTGGTATGAGAACTATGTGTAATGTTGGGATGCCTATGTACCACTGCTTGCTGAATGTCACTGCCACTATTTATATATAGCTATATGTATATATGTATATATGTACATATGTGTGCGTTTAAAGTTGAAATATATTAGTTTGGGCATTAAGCTGACGATATGGAATAAAGGGTGGAATGTCTTGGGGTGATGTTATGATAATCCTGTATTCCTTATCGTCTGCTTTTTTTTTATTCCCAGAATTGTTTTCTTGTTGCTTTAAGAAAGGTTCTGCAGCTGGGAGAAGTTCTGAGTTGTTTTGAAAACTCGTGTGTTGCGCAGCCTTGAAGTGCGGGAAGGTTGGGGGGGGGGAAGAAGACACACTCCTGGATCTGGTTCTTTTTCCAGTGGTGGTGGCAGTGGCAGTGAAGGGCTGTTTCCGACTTGTTTTCTCGTCTGAGAGGAAGATCCCCCAGGAGGACAGTAGGAGAGAAATCATCCAGGGAGTCATCAGAGTGACTTCCCCCGGGATGCCCTGGGACCACCTGGCAGGGGGATGCTATGCCTGAGGAAAGGGACCCTGCAGTCCAGTGAAAGTTTATTAAGGTTAAGAATGTCCTTTTACCCTTCCCCCATGCCTCCTTGCAGGACACTTTGTCTGTTTTGTTAAATAAACAGGGTTTTTGTTCTTTTTTTTACTTTCATCCAAGAAGTTCTGTTGTGGTGGGGGAGGGGATGCCCGAGGCCTGTTTCTTTGGGGGAGGCATTAATTTGGAGTGTTTTCCTCCTGGACTTCTCTCTAACCTGAGACATCCATTCATTTTTTCTACCTGAACTCTGAGGGTGCCAGGGGGTATGGAGGTTCCATGGTATGCTTGAAGCAGCCATGACCCCTTGAATAATTTTTCCTGTAAAGTGAGATCCCTTATCTGAGACTCTTGCTTCCGCAATTCTGTATCTTGGAATTATTTGTTACAAAAATACCTTAATAACTAATCCTGTAGTTGCTGAAGCAGTTGGAAATGCTTCTGGCCACCCTGTTAGCTGACATACTATTACTAGAAGATATTTAAACCTTGCTACTTGAGGCATTTCAGTAAAATCCACTTGGCATCTTTGGAAGGGACGTACAGCCCAAGGCCTCCCTCCCCTGGCAAGTTTCTTTGTAACCCTGTCATTGGTTTTAGCGCAAATCAAACAACCCTCAATAGCTCATTTTGCCAGATTAAAAAGACCCACAGGAGCATACATTTTGAAGAAGGCTTCTGCCAATCCTCAAGAGACCCAATGACTCCCTTCATGGAGTTGTTTTATTTGTAAGGCTGGAGCTTTTGGTATCTGCTGCTTGCCATTCCTTGTAAACCAATTATCCTCTCTTTCCTCTTCTCCACTCTTTTTAATTAACTCCAGCTCCTCTGGTGGAAAAGACTTTCTCTGGCAGTGGTGGGGCTACTGGGAGCAAAGGGAGGGTCTTAGAGGTTTCTGGCAGCAGTGCAGCTTTCTGAGCTTCTTCATCAGCCAGTTGATTACCTATTGCTTTTTCTGAGCATCTGGTGTCCCCTAATGAGTATTATTGCCACCTCTGTTGGTAAATTCACCACCTCCAATTGGCAAGAAATTAAGCTCTCATGTGTTGCGGTTTAAGGGAGATGTTATAGCAGACCTTACTCGGAGCGTCTCTGCCCAGCCCGGTTCAGCATCTCAGTGCACCAAACCCTCTGTCCCAGGGCTGGACACTGCACTCTCACTGGCCGGGGAGCCACAAGTCTAGCTCTGGTTTCGTCTGCTGTTCCACAACCGGCGATGGTAAAGGAGGCCAGGAGGGTCTATGCAGAGTGCCCATGGAAGATTTTATTCACATGGCTGCACCAGAGGCCAAAGCCTTCCCAGAGGCAGAGATGCCTCATGGGCAAAGACCTCACATGCACAGACACATGTGGTGCATAGACCATGTGCATAGACATCTACATGCATAGACAACAACATGGCAGAGGGTGAGGAGTTTTCTAGGGAAACAGAGGGGGTGGGGACAGCATGTTGGCCCAGTGATCTCTGGGCACAGGGGTAGTACATGGGCAGAGTTAGGGTACAGGAACCAATAGGGAAAACCTGAGGGAGTGGCCAGGACCACATGGGGTGGGGAAAGGCAGAACAATGGCAGAAGGCTACACATTAAGGAAGAAATGGGTGGGAAAAGTAGGACAATAGGTGAAGGGTAAGCACATTAAGGAAAGGGTGGGGAAACTGCAGTTTTTATCACAACAATTCCCCATTTTTTACCAAATTGAAGAGGGAAGAGCTTTTCCCAAAAACCCTTAAAGCAAATTTTTATACAACAGAAAAATGGTAAAATAATGTAGAATAGTTAAAATTATACAGATGAATACTTAGCAAGTTTAAAACAACAACATAATGTAAAGCAATAACAAAATTCGTTCTGCTGTGGATATAGGGAAAATGGTGATGCGGCTGGCTGGTATTGACGTTGAAGATCAGTGCAGGCTGTTTTCGGACTGCGGTTGTTTTTGCAGTTTCTTTGCATTTTCGTGTTTTTTTCTTTTTTCTGCTGGGGCTGCTAAGATGAAGTCAGGGTTTACAGCAGCGATGGGGTTCTCGCCCAAATCCTTTTCAGCTGTCAGAGGTTGGGGGCATTGGAATTTTTTTTCCATCCCTGTTACTAAGCAACAAATATCTGGGTGCTTAGAGTCATCAATTCTTTTGTAAGAGACAAAAGGGTGTGCTAGGTGGGGCAAGGGGAAGAGGCAGCCGGCCATTGGGACCGGCACTCGTTCGTGGGACACCGGGAGGAAAGCGGCTGCTTTGGCTTCTGGCTGCAACCGCGGGAGATCCAACTGTGTTCTGCCTTCTCCTTCTGGCTGGGTGAGCTTTTGGCTGGGGAAAAGGCACGGGATTCAACCTCTTTCCCAACTGGGAGTGCACGCTCTCCCGGCTGTGCTTTCACAGCAGCTGCGGGAGAGTCTGGCTGTCCCTGCTGCCTGCTCCGCTTTGGCCGCACAAGACCGCGGCGTCTACCGTGACTGCAGAGTCTCTGTCACCTCGCTGGCTAGGCCGGGAGAGAGCCAGCCCCCTGCCCCTGCCACCCCGCTTTGCCGCCCTGAGCTGCCTGCCTGCTTCTCAGCCCATCTGCCATTACCAGCTGTGTGAGGCTGACCTAACCCTGTGCCACAGCGCCACCTGCAGCTGCTCGGCAGTCATCGCACCTACCCTGCCTGGCCGGGAGCTCAACAGCGCCCCTGCTGCTTGTGACCATGATTACACCACACGGGAAAGAGCTCGGCAGCTCAAAAAAAGTCATCTGCTACTGGTTTCTGGTTTTGTCAGTTGTTGTTATTCTTGCTATGGCTTGTTTACTCTGCTATAGATACTAGTAAAGAACTGTTATTCCTTTTCCCATACCTTTGCCTGAAAGCTCTTAATTTCAAAATTAAAATAATTCGAAGGGAAGGGAGATCACATTCTCTGTCCTAAGGGAGGGTTCCACCTCTCTTAGCAGGCACCTGTCTTTCAAACCAAGACACAGCTTAGGAGGGGGAGAAGTCTCTGGACACGGCGCAGCCCCACTGGGTGAAACATAGCTCTTGCCCATCACGGCTGTACAGGTTCGTCACAGCCCCACCAGGTGAAACACAGCTACTGCTCACTGCGGCTCTGCAGGGTCCGGTGCAGCCCCGCCAGGCCCTAGCATGGCCCTGGGGACCACTCTGGTGCATCTCTGCTGGCTCCTCTGAGTCTAACGCAGGAAGCCGAAGGTGCAGGCCTGCCCCTCCCCCACCGGGCTATGGCTGCTTGCAGCCGAGAGGGAAACCCTGAAAGAAAGGGGGGGGGGTGGGGACCCAACACCGAAGGGAATGCTTCAAAGGGGAGGGAGGGGCCCACGCCCAAAGGGAACTGTTGGAAAACGCAGTTTTCCAGCAAAACTTATGTTAACTGAATAAACCTGAACAAAGCCTCAGCATACTCAGGCCTTAGTTAGAATCCTAACAAGCTACAGTGCCTTGTTTCCCTGAGAATGTTCTGTGAGAAGATTTCAAGAAGATGCAGCTGTGTAAGGAATGTACAGGAGTGAATTTGCGATTACCAAAGAATGCAGGAGAGGACCCTGATTATGTGAGAAAAAACTGCGAATACGTGTGTAACTATAATTAGTAACATCTGTAACAGTATATGTTTCTCGTTTGGTGAAATAAAATGGAGCTTACTCTATATCTCATATTGAGACTGCCGTGAGTTCCCTCTCGTCGTTATGTCAAATGGTGACCTCCGACATGATACGGAGTTAGCAGGATTTAGGACCCTGCTTCAAGAACTGACGACCACGGACACTGGCAGCAGAGTTTTACGACCCTGCCCAGAGAGCGACGAGACCGGAGAGGCCCCGGGGGCAGCGCCGGGGGGCTATGAGGGCCTGGGCCGAAAAAGACCCGCTTCCGGATGGGCTAATAAACCTCGGAAAAGCTGCACTGATCATAGCGACCGTGGAATAACGACGGCGGCGACTGCGTAACTTTAAACCCAGCTGGTACGGAATGGAGACGGAGGTAGCCCAATTTTTATTGTTATGCTTTTTAGAAAAGCACGGACTCAGTAAAGGCAGCCTATCGCACTTAGCTGGCCTGATGGCAGTGGGACAAGCCTATGGATTTTTTACAAATCCTATTACAGTATTCGATGTAGGACAGTGGTTGAATTATGGAGCTACTTTACTTTTGGAGTGTGATAAGATTGCAAGAAAGCTTGGTAAACCATGGAGTAAAGTCGTAGCCTGCTTACAAAAGCATGCCACGGAGCAGGACCTTGCGTGGCTGGCGGCACAAGGGATAACAGCCGCAAAGAGCAGGGAAAAACCTGTGAGTTACTGTGCCGCTTTTAACATGCAAAAGACTTCAGCAGCTGCGGTGCAGCCGGGGAAACCCCCCCCGCTGGAGGGGGGGGGAGAATAGTAGCTCTCCCTCGCTCCCAGCGCTACCAAGGGGAGGGTGCTCCGCGCCGCTGCCGGCAGCCGAGAATACAAAGTTACTCGATTGGATGAAAAACCTATTCCTGTCTCAATGTATCATAGAGCTTAGCAACTTTACAACGAAAAACATCTTAGCTGCTTTGTTTGAGAGAGTCACTGTTGAATTTTTACCAGAACAACTGAATACGATGTTAGAGAGAGCTCAAATATCGCGGGTAAAAAGCCAGAGTAGCCAGAAATCACCCCGGTGTTATTGATGTGGCAGTGAAAAACATATACGAAAGGACTGTAACAAAAAAGTTTGGTGTTCCCGCTGCAACAGAGATACTCACAGCACAGAAGCTTGTAGAAACAGAAAAAACAAACAGAAAGCGACCAGTAGCCGAGCAGCAGCGGCGGCCCCTACCCTTCTTGGCACACAAACAGACCTGTGGCGGAAGTTGCTCCAACCGTGGTTTCCGGTCAAATGACAACGAGAGCAGAGGTCCCAGAGGGTGCCTCGGTAGGCGGAGCCACGAGCCATCCACGCCTCCTTCACTGCCCCAACGGTGATGTCTATGGTGAGACTCTAAACTCTACTCCTCCCCAAGGATGAGGAAATGATTGACAGCTTCAGCAGCGAACCAGAACTAACCAACAGCGTTGCCAGCAAAAACAGCAGTCTGATACAGAATTGAGTTGTTTCTCCTCGTAGTCATGGAGAACTTTTAAGAGTTTCAAAGATGCGAGTCTTCTTCGGTGCTCTGAACTAGAGGTCCTTCATCTCCCGCTCGGGAATCACGTCCATGTCACTCCCCATGGCGGCAGCGGTCCCGCCGCGCTCTCTAGCTACAGAAACAGATCTTTGAACACGTTCTCCAGCTGTTCTCTCCAAAACCTCTAATTATTCGCTTTGCCGGGTGAAACACCCATTGCCACGTGTTAACCAGCAGCACAGCCTTGCTATGGCTGATCCGGTGCGGCTTTGTGACTTTTCAGCTTTTCCAGAGTTTCAGGAAAATGTCTCTGAGCTTGGCTTTTTCCGTAAGCACTTGTCCTGGCAAACCTTCACCACCTGCTGCAGCTCAGCAACCAAAACTCCCTGAAAATGTCCAAGCAGATGGAGCAGATCGGCTCTTCCTTCAGCCCGGCTGCACTGACACCGAGACCAAAACCTATTTCCAGCGTTTTACTAATAAAGAAGCATTGTAACAAGATATTATCCTGATAAAAAATAACACCTTGAATACTAAAAGCCTTGAACGAGAGCTGAATTTTGCTAAAGCATTGCTTAAGATAGTGTTTGTGTGTATGTGTGAATATTGTAGGCCTACTGAGAGTGTTGTTTGCTTTTCGAATGCTTTAATGTGTAGATGAAACCTGTAACTGCTGAAAGTGTTGAGTGCTTTAATGTGCAGATGAAACCTGTGACTGCTGAGAGTGTGATTTTGATTTCTTGAGAGTTTTGATGTGTGAATGAAAACCTGTGAGTGAAGTTATACTGAATAGTCTAAACCACCTGTTAAGTACCTTTGGTTAAGTATAGATTCTGTAATAGTGAATTTAAATTCTATTAAGTTGTAAATGCTGTTAAAGTTAAAATTCTGTTAAGTAATATTAAGTGATGTTAATTTTAAATTCTGTTAAGTTTTAAATTTTGTTAGAGTTAAGTTGTTAAAGTGATATCAATTTTAAATTTCATTATAGTTAAGTCCTATGTTAGTTTAAAATCAGATTTATTAAGATTAAGTTTTATTCATTTTCAGTGACATTGATTTTAAGTTTTAAATTTGTTAGTTTATATTATTATTCACAAAAGCCTTGCAGTTTTATCTTCCTTAGTTAAAGTCAAATGATAATATCTACTGTTTTCAAATATTTCATCTCACCTTATATAGTTATCTGCAAAAATAGTAACATGTTAAAACACTCTCCTTATTGATATTAATCAAAGCTTGTTTATAAGATGTTCTAAGAAAACCCTTCTACTTAAGGGCCTAGGCTCTGGCCAAGCCTCAGTCCTAACTAGCTGGGAAACATGCCATGAGTCCCAAGTGTTCTGCATCAAAATGTGATCAAATAATTTTGACTTGCCAAATTGAGTTTATAAAAGCTAAACCTTCTTCCAAGTAAACTTGGAGTCCTTGTCCAGAAAGGGTTCTCCAAGCTTTACCTGTGAAGTGAATGTTTTCAGCAATGACAGTTCCTAGACCATGGCAACATATCTAAATAACTAGTGAAATTTCCTTAAGCAAATTTATAACAATTCTAATAATAAGAATTACTTATAGCAAAGCAAATTAATCTGATAACAGACAACGTCTGTTCTCACAAGCGAAACAGGGGAACTGTTGGAAAACGCAGTTTTCCAGCAAAACTTATGTTAACTGAATAAACCTGAACAAAGCCTCAGCATACTCAGGCCTTAGTTAGAATCCTAACAAGCTACAGTGCCTTGTTTCCCTGAGAATGTTCTGTGAGAAGATTTCAAGAAGATGCAGCTGTGTAAGGAATGTACGGGAGTGAATTTGTGATTACCAAAGAATGCAGGAGAGGACCCTGATTATGTGAGAACAAACTGCGAATACGTGTGTAACTATAATTAGTAACATCTGTAACAGTATATGTTTCTCGTTTGGTGAAATAAAATGGAGCTTACTCTATATCTCATATTGAGACTGCCGTGAGTTCCCTCTCGTCGTTATGTCAGGAACGCCCACCGACGCTGGCGGAGGGGCTCACGCCGGAACATGAGTGATGCAGGGGGTGGGGCTTCGGCAAGTTTGGAAAGTTTGAAGGGGAAGAAGGCAATATGGCGTGCCTGACCATGTGGCCGGTGCCATATTGTAAAACACGTGGAGTCGGCTCAGCTGAGGTTTGGGGCACAGGAAAGGGGGTTTGCCGGGAGCCTGAGCTGGAGTGATCAGTTCCAACCTGGGAAAGGGATAGAGAAGACCAAAAAACGTATGATCAGCTCTCTCCTGAGGTACAGAAGGGGAACACGAGCTGGTGGGGGAGGGGGTGCCACTGCCATGTGGCTGGTGCCATGTTGGGGAACACATGTGGGGGTGAAGGCAGTTATTAGGGAAAGAACTAGGGTTTTTCACTTCCAGATAATTAAATAAAACAAAGATTAATTCACTTTATCTCTCACACACAAAAACTTCCCACACAACTGCTCTCATGAGCTAACGTTTTTCCCCTGAAGGTTAATAAACCACTTTTTTCCCATAATTTCCTAAATGCATGTATCACCACATATGCATATTCAGAATTAGGAAAAATATTCACTATCTTGTCCTGACATAATTCAAAGGTTCTTACAAGCTCATACAGCTCTGCTATCTGAGCAGACCAGGTGGGTGGCAATCTCCCCCCTTCTTTAAATTCTCTTCCATTAATGATAGTGTATAGTTCAAATTGTTTCCCCTCTACTACCCTCTAAGACACACTAACAAACACATTCCCTTCCCCAGGTCAGGGAGTGCCCTGCAAATCTTCCCTAGCCCAGGTCTGGAGATGTATCACCTGAATGCAGTCATAGGTTTCTCCCCCATCTCCAGCGCCTCCCAAACAGGAGGCTGGGTCAACCCCCCCCCCCCATTTCTCAATTCTAAATCTTCTTTTTCCACTAAACAAGATTCACACTGTAATAACTGAGTGCTGGTCATCTACTTAGAGGCTCTTTCAGTTAACAAAAGCTCCAACTTGGTGTGAACCTTTAACAATCAGATATCCTCCTATTGTCAGCCCTTGGGCCCCAGTCACCATCAGTGCTGTGGCTGCACAACTCTGTAGACAAGGCGGCCAGCCTCTGGCCACTGGATCTAGCAACTTAGAAAAATAAGCCACAGGCAGCCATGTTCCCCAAAAGCAGCTGCCAAATTCCCCAAAGCATGGGGGAAAACCAATTTCCCCAAAAGTCGCTTGCAAAATCCAAAGCACGTATTGGAACCTGCTTTTTCCCAGAGCACAGGAGAACCACACTTCCCCATAAGTAGCTTAAAAACTACCAGTATACTTTACAAAATTGACCTGAGGCTTTTAACCTGCCAATTCTGGATTTTCTTAACAAAAAATGAGAAAGGCAACTCACACACTCAATTACCAAATTTGGTATATCCTTTATACCAAGTCAAGTTTCTGAGGGTCCTTACAGAAGGAACCCTAATTCCTACAACAAGGACTTTGTTTTAGCTTTTGCCCCCCCCAAAAAACCAAACTCAAAATCCTTGTGTACGCCAAAGACTTTTGAATTTACCATGCACTTGTATTTTCACCAGGTGCCAATACTTAAAATCACTATTATAGACAGAAATTCATGCATTTCAAACCTATCCCCTACATCTACCAATTCTGGTTGAATAAAGCGCACCTGCTCATCTTTTCCGCTCACTCCTTGAATAATTAAAAATCTTGTTTACAACTCCCCCCCTTAGGGATACAATCCAAAGTGAATAAAGAGGCCACTGTATCTACCAGGAAACACACCTCCTCTCGATCCAAGTCTACCTTAAAAGTTATCAAGGGCTTCTGTGTGGTGGGTCCTTGGTATAATGGGAGCCCCTGACATCCCTAACAATTCATTTCCATTAATATCTGGACTTCCTTCTCCTGAGGATCTAGCTGTTTCCTGCTTCCAGACATTCCCACTTCCAGTGTCCCTCTGCCCTGCAGATAACACACTGATTCCTTCCCAACTGCTGCTTAGGTCGGCTCTCCTCTGCTGAGGAGGGAATACCTTTGCCACATCCTTGTGGCCAATCCTGTCCCTTCTGTCCTGGGGGACCCCTTGGGCACTGTGGTTTATTCCTCCAGGGCTGTAATAGCTTTGGCATCACCTTTGCCTTTCCCTTATCCCTTCTTAAATACATTTGCTGGATCTTTCTAACCAGTTCATTCAGGGGCTTATTCTGCCCTTCCTCTAGCCCCCCTGCTACTGCCTGTGGGTGCTCATTCTCCCACATTTCAAAATAATTCATTTGTCCAGTGACCCCAACAAAATCCTTAAAAGAAAATGCCAATCCTTCCACATAAAATCTGCATTTTCCAGATATTCCTTCCGCAGTGTCCAAACACAGCCCACCCTCCGGTGCTCCCAGTGGGCATGGCCAGCACCACCACAGGCAGCCAGGGCACCCCGCAGCCTCATGGAGGCTAGGGCGCCACTGCCGCCCTGCCCTGGGGGGGTGGCGGGGTCAGGCACTGCCTGGCACTGAGCCCACACTTGTTCCACAGCCCTGGCCCTGCCCTGCACCTCCCCACAGGCCCCCAGCCCATGCTCCCAGTCCTGCACCTCTGTGCCTGGTCCTACCACTCCTTGCCTTGACCATATTTCTCTGCACTCCCCTGTTGCCAAGACCGCTTCTTGACTCCCCTTATTGCCCCCCCGGGCACGGATTGTCAAGACCCCTTCTTGACTCCACTTGTTGCCCCCTGTGGTGGTTTTGCTTTGCCCAGAACATCAGCAAGGTATCTTTAACATCCAAGAGAAATTTAAACCACTCAGAAGCTGTTGTAGTAGGCCTGAAGAAGTGTCTGAGGGGTGGGGAGTGGCACAAAGATTACTTCTGTGTGTCCTGAGTGAAAGTTCTGGAAGTTTTTCATCAAGTCCAGCAGAGCCAATCTCTGATGGCTCTGAGAGTGATGGACATGCTGCTGGCCAAGTTTGGGCCAATTAGAGGTGCTAGTTACTCCTCTGTGAAAACATATTTAAGAAGAAATCAAAATAAAGTAGGCACACACTTCTTTTTAGCTAGAGGAGAAGGAGGTAAAAATATGCAAAGGGAGAACAGCATGGAGACACCAAGGTCAGTGGAGAAGGTGGGGGAGGAGGTGTTCCAGGCGCCAGAGCTGAAAACCCTCTGCTGGCTGTGGTGAAGACCATGGGGGAGCAGGAGGTCCCCCTGCAGCCCATGGAGTCCACAAGGATGCAGAAATTCACCCACAGCCCACGCCAGAGGAGCAGGTGGATGCCTGGAGGAAGCTGTGAACCAGTGGGAGTCTCATTTAAAGAGTTAAAACTGCAAAGGCCTTCCAAGGGAGAGAAAGGCCTTGCTCCTGGGATGGAAGCAGCCTGGACTCGGCTCAGGAGAGTCTGCACCTTATGGACAAGAGGACTCATTTTGCAGCAGAGTTCGGGCAGGATATTGCTCGTGAGATTGGACCCACGCCAAACAAGTTCCCAGAGGACTGTCTCTCGTGGGAGGGATCTTATGGCTACGTAGACAACCCCTCTCCCTGATGGACTGACCTGAGGAAAAAACCCCTTACCCTGCCCCCTGCCTGTGCTGTTGGTTAGAAAGAGGGAGGGGGGTGAGCAGAGATGTGGCATCACAGATCCTTTCCCGTGGGAATTTTTCTCTTCTTCTATGTTTACTAAATAATGATAAAGTTTCATGCTATTGAAAAGGCTTTTGGACACAGGTGCTCAAACGCCTGGGCCAATCAATCCCTGGGGGGGTGGATGATTGTTGGCCAATCTGAATAGCCTTCTGATGTGTATATAAATCTGTTAATTATTTAATAAAGTTGTCTTTTTAACACTCTGAAAGGCCTCACAACTCTTCACTCCGCTATCGGTCAAACAGCGACATCTGGTGACCACTGACACGTACTACACACATCGCAAAAGGTACGCCGGCACCCTCCCCCCCCCCGCCCACCACGTGGCGCGGCTCGGGTTTTGAGATGAAGATGGACCCCCCAATGCCAAAAGACAACCTTTTGACATCCTTCTTGGAGGATCCCTGGTGTGATACAGCGGTCAAAGGGAAACAACACCTGACCAGAATACTAATGGACTGGGCTGCGGAAAACGTAGTCCCCGAAGTATGGGAGACGGACATGGACTGTGCCCTATGGCTGAAGGTTGGGAAGGAATTGTGGAAAAAAATGGTATTTGGAGAAAAGAAAACCATTTGTTTGCATCAGACATGGTGATCAGTCTGGGGATGCATTATGGGGACAGGAATTTTACACTGCAGAACTTAGTGCTTCTCTCTGTCTGGACTCCTTGTTCTTGATCGACGAGGACCGCACTGAGAAACCCCCACCCCAGACCGACCCCACAGTAGCGGATGGGTCTCAAAAGTACAAGTATAGCTCTCCAAATGATTTTATATTACCCACCTACCCTCATCCAAATGATCAGCTAGCAGAGATGCTGAAGAGAGAGGGGGATCGGGGGGACCACGGGACGGTGGCAGCAGAGAGTGTTCCCCCCCTCTGCCCCCGTGGAATGGCATGGCCCCTCGCCCTCCATCGGGGCCACCGCTGCTGCTCCCAGCCACGGCACGGACTGCCCCGGGTGCAGGAACTGAGAGTGCAGAAACTACATGCCCTGCCGTGACACGGCCAGGACAGCAACAGACCCCGGTTCCATCCAGAACAGCCGTGGACTCAGAAATTCAGGCTGCTGCGCAGACTGTGCAGGGCCCGCGAGTCGTGCGGGAAGCGGAAGGGAAATCTCCGGCAGTGGGTGCTTCCGGCCAAGGCGACTTGATCAACATGGCGACTGAGGCGCTGCCGGCGCGGACCTTCTAGGTACGCAGGATTTTGGGTCTCCGCCAGATTTGCCCGCTTTGTCTCAGCTTTTAATGGATTTATTGGCCGAAGTGGCCAGATTCCGCCCAGATATGGTGGAGATCTGCTCACGGGGCGTCCAGCATGCAGGCTGGACCGGGGAAGAAGTGCCTGTCCAAAGACCCCGGAAGGTGTCCAGGCTCCATGCCACGGGGACAGCCGAAATGGCAGCGGGAGCACGGAGGGATCTGGGACAAAGACAGTAACTGCTGGTCCCTGCGACGGTTCCAGTGGCAGACGCAGCCTCGGCACAGCACGCTGATTCAGCCTCTTTTGTGCCAACGCAGCAAGTGATTTTAACTGATGCTGTGCCAGTGAACTCGGCGGGGGTGCCCAATGCCCTGCCTGTATCGCTGCCATCCTCTTGCCTCTCCCCCAACCCCACCACTGTGCCGTTTCTCGGCACGAGAACTCCGTCTGGCCAGACCCCGTCATTTGTGATAGGGCTTGCAGATAGCAAGCCCTACTCTGATGATTCAGACAGCGACTTAGACGGGATGCTTCCTCCTGGGTGAAAGCTTGAGCTGGCAGGGCAGCGAAAGAAGCACTTGCTTGGAAATGCCAGAATGGCACGGAGCCATCACGGCCATGGGATAACGAGATGCGGCGCGAGGGAAAACTCACAGCACTCTCAATATGAGATATAAAGTAAGCTCCAATTTTATTTCACCAAACGAGAGACTTATATACTGTTACAGATATTTCTAATTATAGATACACACACACCTGCAGCTGTTCTCACACATTCAGGGATCCTCCTGTTAACTCCCTTATTCTTTTCTCATAACACTCCTGACTCCTAATCTTTCTCATGGCATTCTTCCCACAAAACATTCTCAGGCAAACAACCACTGCAGCTTGTCAGAATTTCACTGAGGCCTGGGAACACTGAAACTTTGCTTAGCTCTGTTCGGTTAGCATGAGTTTTGCTGGAAAAACTGTGTTTTCCAACAATTCCCCCGTTTCTGTTGTGAGAACAGACATTGTCTCGTTATCAGATTAATTTGCTTTGCTATAAGTAATTGTTATTATTAGAATTGCTATAAATTTACCTAAGGAAATTTCACTAATTATTCAGATATGTTGCCATGGTCTAGAAATTGTCATTGCTGAAAACATTCACTTCACAGGTAAAGCTTAGAGAACCTTTTCCGGACAAGGGCTCTAAGTTTACCTAGAAGAAGATTTAGCTTTTGTAAACTCAATTTGGTAAATGAAAATTATTTGATCACATTTTGATGCAAAACACTTTGGACTCATGGCATGTTTCCCAGCCAGTTAGAACCAAAGCTTGGCCAGAGCTCAGGTGCTAAGTGGAAGGGTTTTCTCAGAACATCTTATAAACAAGCTTTGATTAATATCAATAAAGAGAGTATTTTAACATGTTACTATTTTTGTAGATAGCTATATAAGGTGAGATGAAATATTTGAAAGTAGTAGATATTATTACTTAACTTTAACTAAAAAGATAAAACTGCAAAGCTTTTGTGAATAATAATATAAACTAACAAATTTAAAACTTAAAATTAATATCACTAAAAATGAATAAAACTTAATCTTAATAACTCTTATCTTAAACCAACAATTAGGACTTAACTATAATGGAATTTAAAATTGATATTATCTTAACAACTTAACTCTAACAAGATTTAAACTTAACAGAATTTAAAATTAACATCACTTAATATTACTTAACAGAATTGTAACTTTAACAGAACTTACAACTTAATAGAATTTAAATTTACTATTACTTAACTTTAATAGAATCTATGCTTAACTAAAGATACTTAACAAGTAATTTAAACTATTCAGCATAACTTCACTCACAGGTTTTCATTCACACATTAAAACTCTCAAGAAATCAAAATCACACTCTCATCAATCACAGCCTTCATTTACACATTAAAGCATTCAAAAAACAAACATTCTCAGTAGGCCTACAACATTCACACATACACACAAATGCTTTAGCAAAATTCAATTTTCATTTAAGGCTTTTAGTATTCAAGGTGTTATTATTTTTTTATCAGGATAATATCTTGTTACAATGCTTCTTTATTAGTATGTTGCTGGAAATAGGTTTTGGCCTGTTGGTCAATACGTGGCAATGGATGTTTCACTCTGCAAAGCGAATAATTAGAGGTTTTGGAGAAAACAGCTGGAGAACGTGTTCAAAGATTTGTTTCTGAAGCTAGAGAGCGGGGCAGGATCGCTGCCACCATGGGGAACGACATGGACGTGATTCCCGAGCGGGAGATGAAGGATCTCTAGTTCAGAGCATTGAAGAAGATTCGCATCTTTGAAATTCTTAAAAGTTCTCCATGATTACAAAAGAAACAACTCTATCTTGTATCAAACTGCTGTTTCTGCTGGCAACGCTGTTGGTTAGTTCTGGTTCGCTGCTGAAGCTGTCAATCATTTCCTCATCTTTGAGGAGGTGTGGAGTTTAGAGTTTCACCACAGACGTCACAGTTGGGCAGTGAAGGAGGCGTGGATGGCTCGCGACTCCGCCCACCGGGGTACCCTCTGGGACTTCCGCTCTGGTTGTCATTCGGTCAGAAGCCACGGCTGGAACAACTTCCTCCACAGGCGTGCCGCAGGGCAGGGGCCGCCGCTGCTCCCGGGTCACTGGTCACCCTCTGTTTGTTCTTTTTGTTTTTGCAAGCTTCTGTGCTGTGAGTATCTTTGTTACAGTAGAAACACCAACTTTTTCTGCTACAGTTTTTCTGCATGCGTCTCTCACTCCCACATCGGTAACATCGGGATGAGTTCTGGTTACTCTGTTTCTTTACCCGCGATATCGGAGCTCGTTCTAACAAAATGTTCAGTTCTGGCAAAAGTCCAACAGTGACTCTCTCAAACAAAGCAGCTAAGATGTTTTTCGCTGTAACATTGCCAAGTTTTGTGATACTTTGAGACAGGAACAGATTTTTCATCCAATCGAGCAACTTTAAATTCTCGGCTACCAACAGTCTCTCCCCCCCCCTCCCCGGCAGGGGGGGCTTCCCTGGCAGCTGTGCCGCGGCTGCCGAAGTATTACGCATATCAAAAGCGGCACAGTAATTCACAGGCTTTTCTCTGCTTAATGCGGGTACTATGTCCTGCGCCGTGAGCCACGTAAGGTTTTGCTCTGTGGCATGTATTTGTAAGCAGGCTACAACTTTACTCCATGATTTGCCAAGCTTTCTTGCAATTTTATCACAGTCCAAAAGCAAAACAGCTCCGTAATTCAACCATTCTGTTACACTGAATACTGTAATAGGATTTATAAAAAATCCATAAGCTTGTCCTACTGCCATTAGGCCAGCCAAATAAAACAGGCTACTGAGTTCGTGCTTTTCTAAAAAGCATAACAATAAAATTCGGGCTACCTCTGATTCCATTTTGGGTCCAGCTGGTTTCCAGGGTCCTGGTCAACACCGTCTAAGCACTCGATCGAGGCTCGCAAGTTGCCAGAGTTGTGCAGTTTACCGAAGTATAGCCCTCACGGTAGGCAGGTAATCACCTGTGTCTTCCGACCTTTCCCAATTCGGGCAAAGACACGACACGCTGAGGCTGCACTCCCCAAGCACCTCTCCGTTCGCACCGCTCTCAGAAGCCGGGTCGTAAAACTCCGTTGTCAGGGTCCGTTGCTCGCTCCGTATCACGTCGGAGGTCACCATTTAACGAGATGCGGCGCGAGGGAAAACTCACAGCACTCTCAATATGAGATATAAAGTAAGCTCCAATTTTATTTCACCAAACGAGAGACTTATATACTGTTATAGAAGTTTCTATTCATAGATACACACACACCTGCAGCTGTTCTCACACACCCAGGGATCCTCCTGTTAACTCCCTTATTCTTTTCTCATAACACTCCTGACTCCTAATCTTTCTCATGGCATTCTTCCCACAAAACATTCTCAGGCAAACAACCACTGCAGCTTGTCGGAATTTCACTGAGGCCTGGGAACACTGAAACTTTGCTTAGCTCTGTTCGGTTAGCATGAGTTTTGCTGGAAAAACTGTGTTTTCCAACAATGGGACTCCCTGCATTTCTGGGAATCAGTAAAGCAGAGCGCGCTGGAGGCGGGACATTATGAACTTATAGAGAGATTAGGGTTGCTAAAAAGACGGGAGAACCATGAAAGGGACCCATTGGCTGCTACGGCAGATCAAAGTGATCCTAGCTTCCTGCAAGGAGCCGTTCAGGCTTTTCCGGTGTTTAAGCCTGTCCCAAATTCAGATGAGAAAAGCAAGCATGATGTCACTGCATGGAAGGTCATAAACTATCTTTACTTGAAAATAGCAGAATATGGCCACTCTTCGCCACATGTTATGCAAATTATTAGAGTGATAAATAGTGATCTGCTTGCTCCTTTGATATGTCATAATTTGCTAAAGTCTTGTTTCACCCTGTGCAATATGCAGTTTTTGAGGACAATTGGAGAATGATGGTTGAAAAACAGGTGAGGCAGAATATGCAATTGCCTCCTGAGGACCCTAGGCGCACGATTGGGGTTGATGTCCTTATGGGGAGAGGACATTTCACTAACCCCAAGGTCCAAGCTACTTGGCACCCTCGGATTCTGGAGCAGGCCCAAAGGCTCGGTATGGGAGCCATCAAAAAAACCATGGAGATGGTCACCCCACAAACACGGTATTCAAAAATACATCAGGGGCAATCTGAGCTTTTCCTGACCTTTGTAGAGAAGCTAGCAGCAGCTTTGGAAAAGCAGGTGGAAGATAGTACATTGAGACAGATATTGTGCAGGCAGTTGGCAAGAGACAATGCCAATGATGAGTGTAGAAGGATCATAAATGCCCTACCAGGGGAACCTTCACTCACAGACATGGTACAAGCTTGCGCTAAGGTGTGGGCAAACAGTCCAAGGAAATCCGCCTTGGCTGCACTTCTATCGCCTGGTTGGGAACCCTCTGATCAGGGACAAAAACAGCCCAAAGCTGGGAACAAACGGAAACAAGTCAAATCAAAGCAAAAGGGAAATTTGGGGACCGAGACTCCTCAATGTAAGAGGTGTGGTAGGCCAGGTCACTGTTCAGACTATTGCAGGTCTCAGTACCATGTAGATAGTCAACCTCTGTCAGGAAAAGTGAAAAGGGGTGCAAAAAGGGGGATTTGCCCCCCATCACAACCGTTCCCCCAGAACAGGGCGGCGGCACAGGCCTATCCAGTCAATGTGGAGATGGCACCCAAGGCTCAGCCCGAGTCGACGCCTTCACCGCAGCAACAGTCGTCCTAGAATCTAGAGATGCCCACAGGGTTCCCTTGGATGTGCTTGGACCCCGAGATCAGGGATTCAGTGCGCTGCTTGTGGGAGGGCCTGATGCCACCAGCCAAGGGATCCTTGTTCTTCCAGAAGTTATAGATGCTGATTTTACAGGCCAGATTCATGCTACAGTTTCCACATCAGATCCCCCTGTCACTATCCCTGAAAAGACTCACACTGCTCAATTGTTGCCTTTTGAGTCTTCTGTTCCCAGGGTAGACCAGCAAGTTGGCGGGAGTAACAGCACTGAACTGCCGGGACTTCCGCAGGTCTACTGGGCTGCTGCCATCTTTAATGAGAGACCACAGATGACATGTACCCTCATCATGCCGAAAGCACATCAGCACTGAATTCGGATCAAAGGTTTGATTGATATGGGTGCCGATGCAACAATTCTTTCCTCCACTTCATGGCCTCCTTCATGGCCTTTAGCCCCTGCGGGATCCTCTATCGCGGGGCTGGGAGGAACCCCATAGAGCCGATTGAGTAAGCGACCTGTGTTGGTGAAGGACCCAGAGGGACACACGGCCTCAATCTGGCCCTTTGTCACTTCAGCTCCACTTAACATCTGGGGCGGGACGTGTTGGCAGCTTGGGGGGCGCGGATCAAGACAAATTTTTAATAGAGGTCACTGTATGCAAGGGCGCACCATATTCCACGCTATCTTTGCGATGGCTGACCAAAACACCTATATGGGAACCACAGTGGCCCCTGCCAAAAGACAAATTAGTCGCCCTTTGTCAGCTGGTTCAGGAACAACTGCAACAGGGACACATTGAGACTTCTACTAGTCCCTCGAATACCCCTGTTTTCATAATTAAGACAAAATCGGGGAAATGGAGACTGTTGCAAGATCTCTGAAAAGTTAATGCAGTGATGGAAAGTATGGGGAGCATACAGCCTGGCATGCCCTCACCTACAATGATTTCTATAGGGTGGGAAATCTTGATCATGATTTGAAGGATTATTTTTTCACAATCCCTTTGCACCCCAATGACAGACCAAAATTTGCCTTTACTGTGCCTGCAATTAACAATGTGGAGCCTGTAAAGAGATTTCAATGGAAAGTGTTACCTCAGGGCATGAAAAATAGCCTGACTATCTGTCAATGGTATGTTGCTCAGGCCTTGTCCGGAATCCGTGAGCAGTTTCCTGAGGCACTCTGCTACCATTATATGGATGATATCCTGGTGGCAGCACCCACCCAGGATGAGTTGCAGAGGTTACAGCCTCGACTGCTCTCTGCCTTGCATTCCTATGGGTTGCAAGTGGCTCTGGAGAAAGTTCAACAGCAGTGTCCTTGGAAATATTTAGGAGTCAAAATTTTGGATCGAACCATGCAGCATCAAGAGATGCAGTTTTCAGACTCTATTAAGACTCTGAATGATGCCCAAAAATTGCTGGGTATCATCAATTGGTTACGTCCGTATTTGGGACTAACCAATGCACAACTTTCCCTGCTTTTTAATATTTTAAAGGGGGACTCTGATCTAAACTTGACTCCTGAGGCACGACGGGTGCTGAATGAGGTGCAGCAAGCTGTTTCTGCTCATCAGGTTTATCGAGTAGATCCCTCTACTGATATCACTTTTTTCATTACTGCTCCAGACCTCCATCCTACAGGTATCATTGGCCAGTGGAACAAACAATGGGATGACCCTTTGCATATCCTGGAATGGGTCTTTTTTCGCCATCATCCAAACAAGACAGCACCCTCATTGTTTGAATTGATAGCTTGCCTGATAATCAAATGCTGTTATCGGTGTTTACAATTGATGGCAGCGTATCCTGTTGTTCTGGTATCACAGGACAGCTTTGAATGGAGCCTTGCTAATAGCACTCCTTTGCAAAGTACACTGCAAAATTTCTCAGGGCAGATTTCTTACCACCTGCCCAGCCACAAATTGCTGCAGCTGGCTGACGTAGCGGCGAGACGGAACTCACGGCAGTCTCAATGTGAGATATAGAGTAAGCTCCATTTTATTTCACCAAACGAGAAACTTATATACTGTTACAGATGTTACTAATTATAGTTACACACATATCTGCAGTTTGTTCTCACACATTCAGGGATCCTCCTGGTGACTCCCTTATTCTTTCTCATAACACTTTTGACTCCCTATACTTTCCCATGACATTCTTCTCACAGATCAGAAGGACAGCTGTGGTTCCCAGGTGTTAGTTTCTCATGACAGCTTGTTAGGATTTTTACTGAGGCCTGAGTATGCTGAGGCTTTGTTCAGGTTTATTTTAGTTAACACAAGTTTTGCTGGAAAACTGTGTTTTCCAACAGCTGGCAAATTCAATCAGTTTTACGTTTCAGCCAAAGAACAGTCGGGTGCTGTTGCTGTTGGACTGCTAGCAGAGTGAAAAGTCAGGAGCTTTCTCGGGTGATCGAGAATTCTGAATTTTTTATTTATTTTAGCAATTATATAGACTTCAACAGGCCGTTTGGATTGGACCAATTCAAAACCTCCCCCTAGGCCGATTGGCCAGGCTTGAACTGCCTATCTTCCAAAAGACCGTTTCAATAACACAACAATTTTATTTATAAAACATAGGAAGAAGAAGAGAAAAGTTCCCATGGGAAAGAATCTGTGTTGCCACAGCGTGCCAGTTCATGGACCCACCGTCTTCACGGATGGTTCTGGGAGAACAGGAAAGGCCATTGTCACCTGGAAGGAGGGATCTGAGTGGCAAGTGCTGAAAAGCCATGAGACAGGCTCTACTCAGTTAGTTGAATTGAAGGCAGTTGCCGTGGCTTTTCAGCGGTTCTCTCAGGTGCCTTTGAATTTGGTCACTGACTCTGCTTATGTAGTGGATATAACCAAATGTTTGGATTGTTCACTTTTAAAGGAAGTCAATAATGCGGCTCTGTTTTCGCTATTGCAAACTTTGTGGAAGGCGATTCAGGTTCGAGTGCATCCATATTATATTTTGCACATCCAAAGCCACACCAAATTACCAGGTTTTATAACAGAAGGCAATGCTGACATGTTAGCCAACCCTGCATGGGTGGCACCTCAGCCTGATAAAATTGCACAAGCCAAGGAATTGCACAATTTCTTTCATCAGAGTGCACATACCCTGCAGAAGCAGTTTCAACTGATGCCAACTGAGGCTCATGACATTGTCAGTGCTTGTGCTGACTGCCACAGACTTGCTGCACCTCTGCCACCGGGGGTAAACTCCAGAGGCCTAAAGGCCTTGCAGCTTTGGCAGACGGATGTGACACACATCCCTGAATTTGGTCAAGTATGTGCATGTGTCTATTGACACTTTCTCCTCAGCTATGTGGGCAACTGCTCATACTGGAGAAAAAGGTCGTGATGCCATTGCCCATTGGAAATTAGCCTTCTCGGTCCTGGGCATGCCATCTACTTTGAAAACCAATAATGTTCCTGCCTACGCCTTGCAGAAGATGCAGCAGTTCTTACATCTATGGGGTGTAGACCATAAATTCGGTATTCCGCATTCTCCTACTGGCCAAGCCATTGTTGAAAGTGCTCATGGTACTCTGAAGCATGTCTTGGAAAGACAAAAAGGGGGAATGCATGGGGAAACCCCACAGAGCCAATTGGAAAAAGCTTTGTACACAATCAATCACCTTACAGTGCCACCGAATTCGAATAATCCTGTGATTTTTAACCATTTTCTCTCATTGCAGTTGTCAGGCCAGTTGTGCTTGCCCCGGGCGAAGGTATGGGTATGGAACCCACTTACTAACACCTGGGAAGGCCTGCATGAGCTTATTGCTTGGGGTCGTGGGTATGCTTGCCTCTCCACAGATACTGGAGTACAATGGCTGCCTGCAAAATGTGTTCGCCCTGACCTGCGGCTCCAGAGACAGAACCAGCAACCTCAAAATTATAACCAGAATGCAGAACACCAACCAAGTGATCCTTCTGATGATGGCCAGGACACCGACCATCAGGAAGACGGTCCTTCCACAAGCAGAGACTGAAATTTAAGTTTTTATGGAGTCAGAAAGCAAGGACTATGAAAACATGTTTTAACTGAATTATAGAATTGTAATACAGAATTAAGTTTTATAGATGCATTACCCAGGGTATTGCTGGAGAGTCTCTCTGTTCACCCTAAATCAGCATCTGTTTTGGGCTCTGTTCGGTGGCTGGCCACTGCCGGGCAGACCCCTTATTGGTTTTCCATCAAGGCTCTGTTTGGTAACTGGCCACTACCAAGCAGATCCTTCATGCTGAATTCACAGAGGTTCACAAGCAATGTCTTCTGGTTCTTAAATAAAAAGGGGGAGCTGTGGCAGCACAGATCTTTTCCCGTGGGAATTTTTCTCTTCTTCTATGTTTTCTAAATAATGATAAAGTTTCATGTTATTGAAACGGCCTTTTGGACACAGGCGCTCAAACGCCTGGGCCAATCAATCCCTGGGGGGTGGATGATTGTTGGCCAATCCAAATAGCCTTCTGATGTGTATATAAATCTGTTAATTATTTAATAAAGTAGTCTTTTTAGCACTCTGAAAGGCCTCACAACTCTTCACTCCGCTATCGGTCAAACAGCGACACAGAGAAACAGTGTCTTAAGAGGGAGAGGGGTGAGCAGAGAAACTGTCTTGAGAGAAAGAGAGATGAGCAGAGAAACAGTATTTGTAGCAGAAGAATTGTAGTGATGAATAGATTTATGGACTAAGAAAATACCCCATACCCTCTCCCCTACCTGAGCTGTTGGTTGGAAGAAGGGAGGGGGTTGAGCAGAGAAACGGTATCTTAAGAGGGAAGGGGGTGAGTGAACAAATGGTGTCTGAAAAGATTATTTTTACCTCTCATTTATCCTCCGATTCTGTTAGGTAATTAAATCACTTTGCAACTTTAAGTTTGGAGCCTGTTTTCCCTTTTCTGTGCTTCCCCTTGTCTCAATACTCATGAAGCCAGTGTACGTTTAACAGTTTTTTTCTTTCCCCTCTCCTGCACGTCTGTGACAGCAGGAGTGTCTGGCATTTAGTCAGGGTCAAACCCTGAAACTCCCCTGGGCATGGATTGTTGAGACCCTTTCTCGACTTGCCCTTACTGCTTCCATAGTGCGTCCATGTCCTTATATTTTGGGATCTTCATCCCTTTTGCCAGGACCCCTTACCAGCTTTACTTGTGCTACCCTCCATGGGTGCTCTGTCAGGTTTTCCTACCCCAAAGGACTCTCAGGGGTATTAATGGGATCTTCATCCGTTTTGCTGGGGTCCCTTCCCAACTTTACCTTTGCTACCCTCCATGGGTGCCCTGTTTTACCTGTGCTACCCTCCATGGGTGCCCTCCCAGGTTTACTCCCCAAATTTCCCATTGTACTCACCGGTGAGATTTTCAGTGGTCCTTCCCTGTGGACTCTTCACAGACCCCCCTGGTCCGCCACTTGTCTCTCAAATTGATAGAGGATGCAGCCTTTCATCCTAATTTTCCAGCCACAGTTCTGTTACGAATGGAGACAGGAGCTTAGATAAATCTCTGCATTTGCCTAGGCCTTTGACAGCAGGCAGTAGCTCTTATTGGGGTGGCCAGCACCCCAAGACTTGGTCTTGTTCACAAGTTCTTTAATAATGGCCGATTAGGTCTAATATAACATAAATTATCATTTATTAGATACAAAAAATAACAGACATAAGACTTAGGACAAAACTACCTACTAGAGAGGAATAAAAGAAAATAAAAGTAACGACTAGTAGAGAGAATTCAGTGTGTGAAAAGGTACCTATTATTACAGCAAGCAAGAAATAATATAACTTAGGAACCAAATGTATCTTACCAATGCCAATTTGGGGGTGAAGTATACTTTGGAATCCTTTTACTCAATCCCCAGGAAAGTAACCAGCAGAGCCTGCATCCAGACTCCGGGGAGAAGCCTTTGCACGTTTCCAGAGTGTGTGTAGGAGACTTCTACCTTTGTGATATTTTGTGTGTCTTTTATGATGTAAAAGTATGTCTTTTGGTCACATTCTTTTCGTCTCTTTTCACATCTGCTCTCCATACCAAGATGTGGATTCTGGGTTGGAGGCTCCAGACTCTCGGGCATCAAGAGATAACCCCTTGATGGGCTTTTGACCCAACCTGGGTGTCTTGGTTTGAAAGACAGGTGTCTGCCAAGAGAGGTTGAACCCTCCCTTAGGACAGAGAATGTGATTTTTCTTTTTTCCCTCCCTCCGAATTATTTAATTTTGTAAATCAAGGGCTTTCAGGCAAAGGTATGGGAAAAAAAGGAATATCAGTTCTTTACTAGTATCTATAAACAAGCAATAACAATAATAGCCACCACAACTAGAACCAGAAAACCAATAGCAGATGACTTGTGAGCTGCTGAGCCTTTTCCCGTGTGGTGTAATCACAGTTGCAAGCAGCAGGGGCGCTGTTGAGCTCCCGGCTGGGCAGGGCAGGTGCCATGACTCCCGAGCGACTGCAGGTGGCGCTGTGGCGCAGGGTCAGGTGAGCCCCAGGCAGCTGGTAATGGCGGACAGGCTGAGAAGCGCGGAGGGCAGCGAAAGCAGCTCGGAGCAGCGAGAAAGCAGGGCAGCAGGGGGTAGGAGCTGGCTCTCTCTCCCAGCTAGCCAGCGAGGTAGCAGGGATTTCTGCAGTCACAGCAGACGCCGCAGTCTCATGCGGCAGAGGGCGGGGGGGGCAGGCAGCAGAGGCAGCCGGGCTCCCCGGCAGCAGCTGCGAGGAAACGCAGCCCAGGGAAACGTGCCCTTCCCAGTGGGAAGAAAGGTTGAATCAAAGCTCACCCAGCCAGGAGAAGAGAAAAACAGGGCACAGTTGGATTTCCTCCGGTGGCAGCCGAAAAGCAAAGCGCAGCCTTTCCTCCCCGCGTCCAAACCACGAGAGAGCCATTCCAAGGGCCGGCTCTTCCCTTACCCTGCCCTGCCCAAGCACACCTTTTGTCTTTTACAAAAGACTTGATTGCTCTAAACATCTAACTATTTGTTGCTTACTAACAGGAATGGGAAGAAATTCTAAATGTACTCAACCCCCGACACTGGGTTATCTATACACCAGCCATGAAGATAGAGACGGGGGTATGTCCTGCCACAAGTTCCATCTCTCTTTCCCCATTGGCTGACGTACTTGAGAGGTACAGACTTCCCGAAATGCCTAATGCAACCCCCCCTTCTTATATATATCCTCCCCTTCTTCTTTTTCTTGTGTCTCTGTTCTTTTTAGCTAAATCCAGGGATTTAGCACAGTCTTGGATAAGTCAATCAGTGGAATTTCTATGGAACTCCTTCCCATTGTTTCTTCTATCTCTCAGTATCAGGCTTTATCTACCAGCAGGCCCACAGTTTGTAAAGATACTCCCTTCTCATTCCTTTCACTACCTAATCTGAGTGTATATTAACCAACTGAACTTTTGTTTCAGGGTCTTCCCCCATCCCCAACAGTTCAAGACTGTGACCATCACTTCAACCAACAGTCTGAATTGCAACAATCAAGTTTCATCTTTGGATCCACAGGTGGTGATATCTTTCTAATCTCATCCTTTCTTTTGCTTTCTTTCCTTTCCCTTTTAGTATTTCATAAGTGTTATTTCCTTGCTTTTATATTACTATATATAATAACCAAAACAGCTACATACCTGCTTTCCATTGCAACCAAATTATTCTAAAATAAACCCTACATATAGATATATTTATAAACACTGATCATTCAGTGTTGTTTCACTCTAATCCGCCCCAAGGGATCTATTATCACCGTCACCTTCAGGGGTGGGTTGTAACAGAAGGCACCTAGAATCCTCATAACTTCACCTCTGAGTACATCCAAGAAAACTTTTCCATTAAAAAAGGCATCCTGATTCATATCACAAATTTTGAGTTACCAGGTTTCAACAGAAAAGAGAAAAAATAAACAACTTAAATGACTCTAAATTTCATTTAAACACATCCCTTGTAGACCTCAAACATCAGTGTAAAGCAGATCTTGGGAATTATATACAATTTCCATCTTAGCTCCAAGTGCTAGAACCTTTTTCTGCATGAAAAAGAATATCATTGATAGCTCAGGTCAAATTATTAAGTGGGTCCCTGCTACAACTCAGTTTGATTTAATTCATTGTCTTTTGTCTCTTTGGAGCAGATTTTGTGAATCTCACAACAAACACCCGGGCAACTGCTTAGTATTCAAAATTGCTAATGAGAATCCACAGAGATATCTCACAAAAAATAGGACTGGACACTTTCTCCAGGTATAATTTTATCAGGCTCTTTAGAACCCTGAAATAGAAGGCAAAAACATTTCAGTTATTTACTGAGGTTAAAATATCTGTATAGCTTGCATCTGGCCAGTGTCAATAAGATTGTAAGGGCTTTGAACTTTTACTTGTTCTTTTTTTGCGGCAGTAGTAAGAAGGTATAGATATTAGGCTATTATAGAATCATAGAATGCTAAAGGGTTGGAATGGACCTGAAAGATCATCTAGTTTGTTTAAATTTTAAATAGGCCATATAAATGCTGTTCTGTAGAATTGGATTAAAATAGAACTGAATAGAAAGCTTCTTCCATTTACACTCATGTAGACTGGCACTGCACACCATATAATAGAGGTATTATTTATGTAATACTCTATCTGTAATGCATATTCAGAAATGTCAATTGAAAATCAGCTTTCCACTGACATTTTTAAAGTTCCAGCATCAGCTCCCCTTTTTATGGTGATACCAAGTAACTCTAGCTTCATTTCCCTGTACATTACCACCAGCAAATAACACAGAAAATTGATTCTTAATGTGGAAAACAGGAATTGCTGAGACCAAGAAAGAAGTCATGCTCCTACTGAAATCCACGGCAAAATCCTGATAGATTTCAAGTAAGCCAATACTTCTGTGTAAATGCATCACTTTGGTACTCATAGCCCAAGCTGCTCAATGGCCTTGCCTAAGCCAGGAAATTAACCCTACATTGGCCATATCTTCTTTATCACTGCTGCAGGGAGGCATACATCATAATTCAGCCATGGAAGGTTGTTATGATCCAATTATTAAGGTTCTTTAGAAATACCTCTGCCTGAATTAAGGTGCAAACGAGACCATATGCCAGTCAATAGTATAAGTTTTATTTGATAGTAAATAAGAGACAGAGAGAGAGAAAGAAAAGAGAGAAAAGAGAGAAAAGAGAGAAAAGGAGGCGTACAGAGAAAGGTGGGGGGACAGAGAGGGACAGGGACAAAGGAATATCACCGCTCTGTTAGTCCCACTGGCGTCCTGATGAGACCTTCAGCTGGTCTCGGTGGTGGAGGTCCCCCCGAGAAAGCATAGAATCCCATGGGTTAATATATGCTCAGGCCAGGTGGCAATGTCCAGGCATGTCTCCCCAGGGGGAGGGGGCAGTCTCTTGCAGCAGACTCTGCTTGCATCACATGCACTCCTGTGGTGGAAGGCCTAGCACTTTGGGGGTCTTTGATGGATTATGACTCCCCCTCAGCTGCCTCTCACGTGAAAGTCCCGTGGATGTGGCCTGTGGGGTTGGGGGTTCCACAGCTGGGCCAGTTTGTGTAACGGAGGATGGGCTTTTATTGCCTCTGGCCAGAGGTTACTCCATGCACCCGAAACCTCCTCCCCCCCGCCTCAGCTGGGGGGGAAGTCTGTGCAAACCTGGCTTCTGTAAGCTGTGCTCTCCCCCCACCCCAAACTCAGCCAGAGATGATTCTCAGTGCAGCTGGTGGCTTTGGCTTTTGTGGATGCATACCTTTCCCTCAGCCTGAGATGACTGGACAATAGGTTTCCCTTTATCTAATCTCAGCAGTTTGACTCTCAGTCCAAAGTCCCAGTCAGGTATCTTCAGGGAGGCTTCTTTGTTTGCAGCTTCTTTATACAGTTTTTGTTATAATGAGCAAAACTTTATATCAATGTTTGACGCATGAACTATTTCAGTCTCTGACAGAGGTCCATGTACATGATGTTCCCTGATGTCAAAACCTGTACCAGAACCCCTCTATCTTCAGCATCACACCATCCCACACTACCTCTTGGAGCACTCAGAACTTCTCAAGGACTTCTGCCTTGTCCGCATACACTGGACTGGTGCAATGGCCTAATATTACCCCACCACACTTTCAACACCTAAATGAGGAGCTCCAGCTGGGAGCTGAGTCAGACCATGATCCCTGAGCTGGCAATGGAAAAAGATGGGCCCATGCCTTTGTGATAAACACATATCATAATGTTGGCTTTTCACAAATATGGCAATGGATAATATGTGTATTATTTTAATTCTTTTCTTATAGAGGTAGCCTTGCTGTGAAAAATTGCTGTGTAATGATGACTAAGGTCTTTCTTTCTAGTGCTAGCTGAGTTTAGAAATAGTAGTAAAATAGCTGTTATAGTTTTATTAGAATGCTTGAACTTTCTGCTTGAACTGGATAACATCCCACGAACGGACCCTGCCTCTGACACTCCAACTATCAGCACCTGTCGCCTGCAGAAACCACAATCTGGGAGTGATAACAGAATCAATGAAAGATGACTGCGCATGCTCCGAGGAGGTGGATCAGTTCCCAGAACATGCAAACTAGTTTAGAGAAAAATATGAATATGCATAACTGTTTATGAATATGCATTAGGCCAAAGAGTATGTAAAGGGTGTCTGTCCATACCAGGTGTGCTTTTTTTGGCTAAATACCAAAGCACCCAGCGCTGACCTTTTGCTTCTATCTGTCCCCTATTGTCTTTTATTAAACTTTTAAATCCTAACAGGAGAGCAAACCTTGTTTTTCACACAAACCCTCATCGATTGGGCACCTGGGGTACAGCGGTAATGATCTGTCCGGTATTCTTTCTCTCTCCATCTCTCTTTTTCCCCTTTGTTCCTTTTTCTGTCCCCCTTTGGTAGGAACACTTACCCTTCTTTATCAATAAACAGTTCTCAGATATAATATTGCTGCATTTGCGCTTTATTTTTTGTCCAAGAAATCTGTTAAAAAGAATCCTTCCCAACTCCCTCTTTTTACAGTGGAACGGGACACCCCTCTGCACAGTTCAGACCCAGGGACCAGCCATCACTGGTGAGCTACCCTGGGGACTGATTCCCCTCTCAGCCCTGCTGTTTTTCTGCCACTGCTCTGGGTTTTTCACTACACTGCAACCCAGCACCCTGTGCCTGCCAGGACACCCCGTGGGTCCTACTACAGCTGCAGAGTTTCTGCTACCTTTTGCTTACTACCCCTGGGTGAGCCAGCCCATGCCGTCCCAACGGCTGCTCCGAGGTTCCTGCTACAGCCCATTTCGCCATCCAGCCTGCCCGCTATTACCCAGAGGGAGATGCAGCAGAACTCGCACCACAGCGCCCTCTGCAGCCGCGGGGGAATCATCATGCCTACCCTGCCCTGCCAGGAGCCAACAGCGCCCCTGCCAGCTGTGACCGCAAGTACACCAAAGGGGCTTGACAGCCGAGAGAAGGTTGTTACTGGGTTTCTGGTTTTGTTTGTTGTTGCTGCCGTTGTTGTTGTTTGTTTGCCTTGTTATACATATGCATACTAGTAAAGAACTGTTATTCCTTTTTCCATATCTTGCCCGAAAGCCCCTTAATTTCAAAGTTATAACAATTTGGAGGGAAGGGGGGGATCATGTTATCCATTCTATGGGAGGTTCCTGCCTTCCTTGGCAGACACCTGTCTTTCAAACCAAGACAGTGGGGAAACACTCATAGCTGTTGTTTCCTGTTGTCCGAAGATTTGAGTTGTGCTTGATTCACCATTTTAATTTCTCTTCTCATAAACTCAGCAAAATTAATTAGAAACCCCTGGAAGAGACCATGTGGAACAAGATAATAATTTTTTTAGGATGGTCCATGGGAAACATAGGGGCTGCATCATTTTGGTTTAACCCCAACCGGAAACCAACCTCCATGCAGCTACTCGCTCACTCCCCCACTGTGGCAGGACGTCCTCCCCCTCCCCTCTCTCCTTCTGCTTCGTGGCAGAACACAGATAACTCCGGTGGGGTCAGAAGCCCAGCAGGAGGTTATCACGTGACACCCAAAGGTCTGAGACCTCTAACCTTGAATTCATATTTTAGTATGGAAAAAGGATGTGAAAAGAGAAAACAAAGAAATTAATATGTGACCGAAAGGCACGCTTTTACAACTATAAAAACTCATGAAAATATCACAGAGGTAGAGGGTTCCTACACACGCTCTGAAGATGTGCAAGGAGCTTCTCCCCAGAGTCTGGACGCAGACTCTGTGGTTACTTTCCTGGGAATTGAGTAAAAAGATTCCGAAGTATTCACCACCAATCGACTGGTAAAATACATTTGGTTCCTAAGTTATATTGTTCTTGCTAGCTGTTAATAAATATAAGTATCTTTTCATAATTGCAGTTTAGCTATCCATAGTTTGCAATTATGCTATTGCTGTGTAAGTATGTAGTTTGTCCTAAGTTTTTATGTCTGTAATTTTCTGTGTCTAATAAATGATAATTTATATCATATTAGACTTAATTGGCCATTATTAAAGGAACTTGCGAACGAAACCAGGTCTTGGGGTGCTAGCCACCCTAATAAGAGTTATTGCCTGTTGCTAAAAGCCTGAGCAAACAGCAGAAACTCATAAAACTCCTGTCTCCCATGCATAACACCCATCAGCGGGATCAAGGAGAGAATTAGAAGAGTAAAAGGTAGAAAATCCCATGGGTTGAGATGAAGATAGTTCAATAGGAAAAGGAAAAACTGTGCACACAAGCAAAGCAAAACAAGGAATTTATTCACTGTTTCCTGTGGCTAGCACAGGTCTTTCCCATGAGAATTCTTTTTGGGTTTTATAAATAAAGATAAAGTTTGGATGTTATTAAAAACAGTGTCCCAAGATCTGGACGGTGCAGGCCTGGCCAATCAGGCCTAGGGGGAGGTTTCTGACTGACCAATCTGGGTGACCTTTGAAAACTCTATATATATGATGAAATCAAAACAATAAAGGTCTTTCCTTCTTGCCATTGAGAACTGAGTTCTTTACTCTGCTAGCTGCTCAACAGCGACAGTTTCCCATAGGCAGGCAGGTGTTCAGCCATCTACAGGATAGCAGGGCCCTATCACGCATAACAGTTACTTGGGAAGACAAACACTATCACTCCAAACGTACCCCCCTTCTTCCTTCTTCCCCCCACTTTATATACTGGGCACGATGTCATATGGTCTGAAATATCCCTTTGGTCTCTTGGAGTCACCTGTCCCAGCTGTATATCCTCCCAACCTTCCATGTACCCCCATACCCCTTGCCAGTGCGGCAGTACAAAAAGCAGAAAAGGCCTTGGCTCTGTGTAAGCCCTGCTCAGCAATAACAAAAATATCTCTATTATCAACCCTGTATTCAGCACAAATTTAAAACATAGCCCCACACTAGACACTGTGAAGAAAATTTACTCTATCCCAGCCAAAACCAGCATGATCATTCCTTGACAGGGTTTGGGGATACTTTAGTTACATCTGAATTTCACTCTGCAAGATGGAATTGTGCACCCCAGAGAGGAAAGGATGAGTTTGTGCTTTCACCAGTTCTCTCTCTGGATTTTATTCCCTGTGAAGTTTGCTGCTCTCCTTATGACTGTTAAGAGGAGGTCGTTTCTAGTGATCTGCTTGGTCTCTTGCTTAAAAATATAAACAGTACAAGAAACACAAGGGTGAAAAATTCCATCTGCCACCAGATATGAATGCAGGTAATACAACAAGAAAAGGATTTGTGTTAAAGACTCATGATTTAATGATGAATAAATGGCAGTTGTGTTCACATGCCGTACACAACATCTGGGAAATGTGATTTGTTTTCCATTAATCATACTTGTTCTTCTACTGAATAGCTACCCACAGATCTGCAAGGGTCCCTGGGATACCTGGGATTTTAAAATGAAAGAAGGCACAACAAGCTCAAAATTATGTGAAACCAAGTGGGAGATTGTCCTGTGATTGCTCAGAAACCCATAGGGTGGCACACATCTGACGATATCACTGACTCATTAGCCTCAGTCAAAAGCACATTCCAAGTTTCAACTACCTACAGATCTCCATGGTGTACACTTAATTTTAAATTAATGAAAACAGCTGGGTGGAAAGCTGAACAGCAGTAGAAGGCATAGAAGCTACAAGATTATTATTTATTTTTTAAGAAACTATCAGTCCTGTCAGAATGAAGTTCTACCTGCAACAGACTGGGCTGTTGAGATAAAAATAAGAACATATGGGAAGCCAATATTTTATGATTTAACAGGTTTTTTTCCCTGTGGATGAGGCCCTATCCACTATGTTCAAGGAATAATAAATATCCAGTGAGGCTTGCTTTACTCTGTGGACCACAGGGATGGATTTAATGTATAGAAAGTGGTACATATGGCTTGTAACCCTGTCTCCATCCCTTATGGCTTTGTTGTCTGAGGTCCTCCAATTGGCTCCCCCAATTATGCACTGCAGAAAAGGCAGCACCTCCCAGCCCAGATTGCAACTGTCCTGCCTTGCCATCACCTCAATGCAACTCCCTGTCCAGGCTCAAGGGCTCAGGTTGGCATTCAACCTTGCATATGTTGCATACCATCTGCAATCTTATGCACAAGAGTTTTGAGGAGTGGCTGAGGAAGCTGGGGATGTTCAGCCTGGAGAAAAGGAGGCTCAGGGGGAACTTCATCACTCTCTACAACTACCTGAAGGGAGGTTGTAGCTGGGTGGGGGTCACTCTCTTCTCCCAAGTAACAAGTGACAGGACAAGAGGAAATGGCCTCAAGTTGTGCCAGGGAAGGTTTAGGTTGGGTATTTGTCGGGGTTTATTGCTCCATGCGAGGCGAGAACGACATAACACCAATGTGATGCAGAGAGTCGTCTACCTTTATTTTCAGCAGCGCTTCTTTTAAAGCCTTTATTCTTCCCTACATGCACCACGGAACTCTACATATGGCTCGTACATGTGCCATGCAATCATACAATTGGTTACATGCTATTAACACGAGCTAATCATGCATTATATGATTGGTATATACTAAAACCGCAGTTTCCTACTTTTGGGCAATATATCCTGTTTTCTTTGGCCAGCAAGCAATCTCCTACTTTTGGGCGATATATCTGGTTTTCTCTGGCCAGCTGCTTGCTTTCTTGCAGCATCAGCAAAATACTTCCTCTTATCTATCTTCAATGACTTTTATAGGTCTGTTAAGACAGACCAGGCCCCAACAGGTATTGGGGAAAATTTCTTCACTGAAAGGGTTGTCAAGTATTGGAACAGGCTGTCCAGAGCAGTGGTGGAGTCACCATCCATGGAGGAATTTAAAAGATGTGTAGATGTGGCACTTGGGGACATGGCTTGGCAATGCTGGATCAGTGGTTGGACTTGATGGTTTTAGAGGTCTTTTCCAACTGAAATGATTCTATGATTCTATCTGATGTACTGTTTGGTTCCTGTAAGGAACCTGCCAACATGAAGTAAGGCTAGACCTTCTAAGTATCCCTCCTGCACTTGTCACTAAGGGGAAAAGATAAAGGCAAAAACCACTCTTCAGCTCTTTACAGAAACGATATCACTCATTCTTATTGAAAAGTTCAAATCTCTTCAGTGTAGCTCCCCAGAGCTTGGGAAAAGTGACTTCGACCAGTGAATTGAGCTTGAGCTCACTTTGATGTACAAAACTGTGGGGGACGAAAAAGTGTTATGGAATAAGTAAAGGGCCTTTGCTCGCTTTTGCTCACTGATGATTCACAAAAAGCACTTTGGGAAATGTACAGCTGACATGCAGACAAGAACAAGTTATGTAAGCTTTGCGTGGACAGCACCTGGTCGAAGTGCTAACTGGTCAAGGGAGCTCGTGAACAGCAACACAGGTGTAGCGTCGGGGAGCAAGGCAATTAGGTCTTGTTCAGAAAATCTCCTTATTAACAAAGAAACAAGCCTCTTTATGCCCTCCAATTGGCAGGCTAGGCGTGGATTGGCTGTATGCCTGTCAATCACATGCCTTCCCATCCAATCACCATGCAGTGTCCATGCATCTCGCTGGCCAATCCCTGCCTCTCGCAGGAAGCATTTGGGTGGACCTAACAGCCATCTCCCACAATAAGGGATGTGGCATGCGGCCAGTGTGTGTTTTGTTTAGTTAACAAGAATGCTAACAAGAATATTTTTAGCCAGAATATTTTTAGCACAGTATAAAGCCTTGAAAATAATATTTTTAGCACAGTATAAAAAGCCTTGCATAGTTGTACAGTATAAAAGGCCTTGAACAATTGTAATAAACGATTCTCTTTGCTGGAATCAAGACAGTCCGTGCCTCATTCACTATAGACAACTGGTCTCCATCCAGACTGCTGACTTCCAGCCACTGAGGATCACAAGTTGCTGATCTTTCCAAACTTACCACTTTCCTTTGGTAAGTTTGTAAAGCTCTTCTCAGCCATGCCTGCTTGCTTGCTGGTGAACATAAGGCACAAAGCTGATGTGATTTTCCTTAAGTCAGTAGTAGGGCAGAGCACATTACAACACAATGTTTGAGGCCAAAAGCACAGTTCTGGCTTGCAAAGCATCATCTCCCATAATCACTATTTTGCTCCCTCCAATTTCCCTACTTTATATCTTTACAGGTGACCCCTGTCCTGAGTTTTATTTCCTTCCAGCTTTAATCTTGTTTTATTAAGACCATTTAGAACTGATATATATATATCAACCCTATAATACCCTGCTGACACAAAAAATGTTGACACATCAAGTTGAAGTGCTGGAACCACCATTTTCCAGTGGCTTTTTGAAATTGTAACAAGCGACACATCATTTGCCATCCAATCCACTTGTGCAATAGGCAAAAAGCCAAGCAAACTGCTTTTCCTCTCCATAAAGTAGTAATTTGTGTGGCAGTCAGACTGACTCAGGCTGCATAGGGAATGAAGATCAAAGGGGAAATTCACCTGCCTGTCTTGATTGCTATTGATCTGAATAGTAGCCACTTTATCAGTAGCACTTTGCCATCACCCCTCAGAGATCAGAGCCTCCTGTATCTTCCCAGCCCTTTTATTTATAGAACCATATAATAAATGCATTAATAAATGCATTTTCTTTCCTCAGTTTCCTTTTGTGTGTGTGTGTGTTCTGTTTTGTTTCATGAGTAGAAACAAAGGGTTGGCCTCAGTGTCAAGGAAAAAGAAAGGTATATGGTCCCATTTCAGCAAAGCATATAAATATGTGCTCAGTTTTGAACAGGGTGTCTTGGTTTGAAAGACAGGTGTCTGCTAAGGAAGGCAGGAATCTCCCCCAGAATGGAGAATATGACCCCCTTCCCTCTGAATTATTATAACTTTGAAATTAAGGGGCTTTCAGGCAAAGATATGGGAAAAATAATAAAAAATCTTTACTAGTATGAATAACAAGGCAAACAAACAACAATGGCAGCAACAACAAACAAACCCAGAAACCCAGTAACAACCTTCTCTCGGCTGTCAAGCCCCTTTGGTGCAGTTACGGTCACAGCCGGCAGGGGTGCTGGGTGGCTCCTGGCCAGGCAGGACAGGTGCGATGTCCTCTGCACCCCGTGGCTGCAGAGGGCGCTGTGGCGCAGGTTCAGTCGTGTCTGTTTTTCACGCGGCGATGGCGGGCGGGCTAGATGGGGGAACGGGCTGCCGCTGGAACCTCAGGGGCGGCAGCTGGAATGGCAGAGGCTAGCTCACCCAGGGTAGCGAACAAAAGGTGGCAGAAACTCGGCAGCTGTGGCCGGAACCGCAGGTGTCCCGGCAGGCACGGGGTGTTGGGTTGCAATGTAGCAAAAGAACCGGAGCAGTAGCAGAAAAACGGCAGGGGTTGAGCGGGGAATCTCTCTCCTGGATGGCTCACCAACGATGGTTAGTCCCTGGGTCCGGGCTGTGCAGAGGGGAGGGCGACCCCCCCGGCAAGGGGACGGGGTCGTCCCGGTCCCCGGGTTCCCGGCGCGGCACGCGCTGGCTCTGAGATCCCAAAACAGCAGGGAAGCAGAGAAACGAGCCAGCAGCGTCAAAGGAGAAAGAAACCAAAAGAAACAGGAGGCAAAGCCGGTGTGCAACTGTATCTCGGAGAGACCCGTGCTGCCCTGGCTGTCCAAAATCGCCTGCCTGGACGGAAAGGGCCGAGCTCCCCCTATCTCCCCTCCCCAACTCTTGCAGGAAATCCCGGGCTGGCTAGCAATTACTGTGATATCCCCGGAGCCAAGGGGTGGGCAGCGGCCATCATAGACACAAAACAAAAAACCAAATATGGGATGGGATAAAAAGATATCCCCGAGACACTGGGCAACAAACACATACCGTTCATCTTAGAGGCATGTAAATATGCACAGGGTTTTGAAATGCAGCTGCATGACACAGAAGCAAATGCCACTGAGGGAAGAAACTGGTCAGCTGATTATTCGTTTTCCATCTTTGCTTCCTTTCTCTTCCTCTAGTTCATTACTGCTAATTACTGGGGTGGTCGGGGCAAAGCAAACAACTGCCTGATGAAAGCAAGGAACTACAGAACCCTAATGCCTTTTTGCATTACACTTTGAATGGTAAAAGGGACAAGGAAGACTGTAAAAATAAAGAGGGAAAATGAAATTCCAAACCATGCAGCTAAGAAATGAATAAATTACTCTTCTCTTCGTGCTGCCACTGTTACACAACCTGCCTGCATTGAACTGAGACATATGTGATCCTCTTCTAATTGAAATCACTTCACCTTGACCTCCAACAGTAGGTCTTGATGGTCTTGATGCCAGCAAAGCACTAGCAGTAGGTTGTAGGAAATCCCAACTGGGGACCTGAGCTGCATTCACATGGCATTAATCTTGCACTAAGTGGCACTAAGTCAGGAGGCATCAGCAAGCCTGTACAACAGCCATTGTGCCCATCTGATGCTGTTGGTGGTGTGTCAGCCCAGGTTGATTTTCCCCCAGAGTCCTAGGTTTGCTCACGGGAGGGTGGAGCCTAGAGCTGTGTGCATATGGTTAAGTCTCTATTCTATACCATCTATGTCATCACTGGGGAGCGTGGCTTCAGGGGGAAGGAAAAAAGGAACGTAGGCTGCAAGTCTGCCATTTTGTTCTATTTCTTCCTTGGGGAAGTGGCCGGGACAAGCACTGTGGACTCTGCACTTCTTCCACCACTGCCCATCTGTCAGAGACTGGAAAGAGTAATCTGTTTTGAGAAATCTTGGGATGCTTGGAATGTGTGGTAGGGGGTGGTTCAGGCCTTGCTCTGGTGAGGTAGTGCCCTGCCTCCCATACGCCCCCAGCTCCACAGTGTCTGTCAATCATAGCACATTGCAGGTAGTCCTCCCAATGCTGCCTAACCCAGCCCCTGAGTGGCCGAGCAACCAGAATACTCACCTGGGAGGAAGGTGCTACGATGGAGACAGGAGTTTAGATAAATCTCTGCCTTTTGTCTAGGCCTTTGACAGCAGGCAGCAGCTCTATTGGGATGGCCAGCACCCCGAGACCCAGTCTCATTCACAAGTTCTTTAATAATGGCCGATTAGGTCTAATGTGACATAAATTATCATTTATTAGACACAGAAAATAACAGACATAAGACTTAGGACAAAACTACATAATACACAGGAATAAAATAAAAGCAAAACTACGAGTAGCTAAAAATGCAGTGCACAAAAAGGTACCAATTATTTCAGCTAGCAAGAAATAACTTAGGAACCAAATGTATCTTGTGGTGGTGGATGAGACCACCTCAGGAACTGCTGGGGAGCCGAGCTGTCCCGGAACAGCAGGAATTCGGTGGTGTGAAAGTCCTAAGGTTTGAAATACACCCCTTTGGGAATAAGATGGTCCCTCCCTAGACTATGTAAATCCTCCTATGTTGATTGGCTGTAACCTAACCCCTGACTCCACCCCTCCCTTCTCCCCATTGGTTGTGGTATTCCCCCCGCCTTCTCTTCCTTTGCCCTCAGATGATTGGTCTGTATCCCTATATCTAGGGAAACCCCAAAGTTTCCCTTTCTCTTTCACTCCTGGACCCCTTCAGAATAAAACCTCTGGAACTCCACGTGACTGAGCGCTCTGGGTTCTTTGTCCCTGGTAATGAATGAGCTATCCAAAGCTCCCTGGGTAAGTGAGAATCTGTGCCTTACACCGGCTTGGGTGTGAGAAGCACCAGAGCAGTGCTGGCCGAAGTGATCTCATTAAAGCCTCAGAGACGCTTTCGGTAAACGCAGAGGCCTATTCCACCCTCCACCACCCACTGCGATAAGTGGCGCCCGAACAGGGACCTGAAAAATCCCTGAAAGTGTCTCGAAAGGCTTTGTGCCACAGATGTCACGATCGGAGCAGCTACTTCCCTCGAAAACAGGTCTAAATTTTATTAGATTTGTTTAAAGAGGCAGCTGACAAATCTCCGCTTGTCTCGGACGGGAGAAATTGGCTGAATCCAGGAAACCACGCCGAAAGTTTATTCCACTCTCAGAAGGCTTGAAGGTTGGTAAGTGAGGCCTCGCTAGATGGATCCTTTTTGAATTTTTTTTGTTTTGTTTTTATTTTATCTTTTCCTTTCGGTGTTGGGAAGAATTTATTTGGGGAGGATGAGTGGGAAGTTGACCCGTCCCCAATCAGAGTTTTATACCCTACTGTCAGAAGTTGTGGGCATTGGAATTTTTTCTCCATCCCTGTTACTAAGCAACAAATATCTGGGTGCTTAGAGTCATCAATTCTTTTGTAAGAGACAAAAGGGTGTGCTAGTTGGGGCAAGGGGAGGAAAGCCAGCCGGCCATTGGAACCGGCACTCGTTCGTGGGACACCAGGAGGAAAGGGACTTCTCTTTGCTTCTGGCTGCGACTGCGGGAGATCCAACTGTGCTCTGCCTTCTCCTCCTGGCTGGGTGAGCTTTGATTCAACCTTTTTCCCACTGGAAGTGCACGTTTTCCTGGCTGCATTTTTCGCAGCAGCTGCAGGGGAGTCCGGCTGTCCCTGCTGCCCGCCCCGCTTTTGCCACACGAGACCGCGGCATCTGCCGTGACTGCAGAGTCTCTGTCACCTCGCTGGCTAGCCGGGCAGAGCCAGCCCCCTGCCCCTGCCACTCTGCTCGCCGCTCCGAGCTGCCTGCCTGCTTCTCAGCCTGCCTGCCATTACCAGCTGTGTGAGGCTGACCTGACCCTGCGCCACAGCGCAGCCTGCAGCTGCTCAGGAGTCATCGCACCTGCCCTGCCCAGCCGGGAGCTCAACAGCGCCCCTGCTGCTTGCGACCGTGATTACACCACACGGGAAAGTGCTCGGCAGATCAAAGGACATCTGTTACTGGTTTTTTCTCTGGTTCTATGTGTTGTTGTTATTCTTGTTATTGCTTGTTTACTCTGCTACAGATGCTAGTAAAGAACTGTTATTCCTTTTCCCATACCTCTGCCTGAAAGCCCTTGATTTCAAAATTAAAATAATTCGGAGGGAAGGGAAATCACATTCTCTGTTCTAAGGAAGGGTTCCACCTCTCTTAGTAGGCACCTGTCTTTTCAAACCAAAACAGATATTGGCGCCCAATGTGAGGCACAAGGGCATTGGAAGAAAGAAGGAATAACTGTTTCTGTGAGACCTACTTTAGTGTGGTGAACATCAAAACCTCATTAAGTAGCACCATGTTGTCCAGTATACCCTGGTTCGGTTGGCACATGTGACCACACTTTTCCCATTTGCAGCTCCCTACCTAAACATGGGCCCTATAACTAAGGTGTATTGGTTTGAAAACAAACCAGTGGGAGATCACAAGTCAAGATTAAAATTAAAAATAAGTGAAATAATACAAGGAAAAAGCACTGACAAAGTCAGATACAACCCAACACCCTGTTAGGGTGGTAGTAGCAGTCCAACTGAAGTAGTCCAGTTGAAGCGGTGATCCTGTGAAGGTCTAGTCTCCAGCTGAAGATCCAGTGGTAGCTCTGGTCCTCTGGGAACCCAGTAGACAGGGCTCGCTCAGGCAGTTCCAAGGCCAGGTTATATCCAGGTGGGAACACCTGGTTCCTCCCTCCTGGGCAGAGCATCCCACAATGGGATGAGATAAGTCCATGAGTCACACGGTGGGTCCCTGATGGCCCATTGCCTGTCATCCGGAGTGGGTCATTAGCAGGTGATAGCAGCTAACGGCCCACAGCTGGTGGTAATAGAATACTTAACTACATCTATATTGCAACCTAGGACATTATCCACCCCTTATTCTATTACCATCTACAGAGTTCTCACTTAAGATAAGGTCTCCTTGTGGTACACAATGGGTTTCCCCATCTGCCTTCATCACCCACCAAGTATAACCAGGTCCTTGGGCAAAAACCACTCCACGGATGGGTTTGCCTTTGCCTGAGGTGGGACTAATCCAAACAGTCTTTCCTAAAAAACTTCTTACGTGTACCACAGGGACTTTATCTCCATCCACTGTGTGCAAAGGTTCGGACTGGGCAGGACCGGCTCGATTGATAGAACCTCTTCTGTAAACCATCCAGGTGGCCTTTGTTAAGTTCAGTTCCCAATTTTTGAAGGTTCCCCCGCCAAGTGCCTTCAAAGTTGTCTTAAGTAGTCCGTTGCACCGTTCAACTTTCCCGGCAGCTGGTGCATGACAGGTGATGCGGTATATCCATTCAATTCCGTGTTCTCTAGCCCAGGTGCTTATGAGGCCATTCTTAAAATGGGTTCCATTGTCAGACTCGATTCTCTCAGGGGTACCATGTCTCCACAGGACTTGCTTTTCCAGGCCCAAGATTGTGTTCCGGGCAGTAGCATGAGGCACAGGGTAGGTCTCTAACCATCCTGTGGTTGCTTCCACCATGGTCAACACGTAGCGCTTTCCTTGGCGGGTTTGGGGAAGTGTGATGTAGTCAACTTGCCATACTTCCCCATACCTGTACTTTGACCATCGTCCCCCATACCACAGAGGCTTCACCCGCTTGGCCTGTTTGATTGCACCACAGGTTTCACAGCTGTGGATGACCTGTGAGATGTTGTCCATGGTCAAGTCCACCCCTCGGTCACGAGCCCACCTGTATGTCGCATCTCTCCCTTGATGACCAGAGGCATCATGGGCCCAATGAGCTAGAAATAATTCTCCTTTGTGCTGCCAGTCCAGATCCACCTGTGACACTTTCACCTTGGCAGCTCAGTCCACCTGCTCGTTGTTACGATGCTCTTCATTAGCCCGACTCTTAGGTACATGTGCATCCACGTGTCGAACTTTCACGGTCAGCTTTTCTGCCCGGGTGGCAATGTCCTGCCAAATCTCAGCGGCCCAGATGGGTTTTCCTCTGCGCTGCCAGTTAGCCTTTCTCCAGCGATCTAACCATCCCCACAGTGCATTGGCTACCATCCAGGAGTCGGTGTAGAGATAGAGGCTTGGCCATTTCTCTCGTTCAGCAATATCCAAAGCCAGTTGGATGGCTTTAAGCTCTGCGACCTGACTCGATCCACCTTGTCCCTCGGTAGCCTGTACAGCTTGTCGTGTGGGGCTCCATACTGCAGCTTTCCATTTCCAATCTGCGCCTACAATTCGGCAGGAACCATCGGTGAAGAGGGCATAGCGTCTTTCACTCTCCGGCAGCTCGTTATACGGGGGTGCTTCCTCGGCACGTGCTACTTGCTCCTCTGCTTCTTCTGAAGATAATTTAAAAGTCTCACCTTCAGGCCAGTTCGTTATAATTTCCAGAATCCCAGGGCGATTAGGGTTTCCAATACGGGCGCGCTGCGTGATGAGGGCAATCCATTTGCTCCACGTGGCATCAGTGGCATGGTGGGTAGAGGGAACCCTTCCCTTGAACATCCACCCCAGCACTGGCAGTCGGGGTGCAAGGAGAAGTTGTGTTTCTGTGCCGATCACCTCTGAGGCGGCTTGGACTCCTTCGTAAGCTGCCAAGATTTCTTTCTCGGTGGGAGTATAGTTGACTTCAGACCCTCTGTAACTTCGACTCCAGAATCCTAGTGGTCGACCTCGGGTCTCGCCAGGCACCTTCTGCCAAAGGCTCCAGGACAGACCATGGCTCCCGGCTGCAGAGTAAAGCACATTCTTTACCTCTGGTCCTGTCCTGACTGGGCCAAGGGCTACCGCATGAGCAATCTCCTGTTTGATCTGGGTGAAGGCTTGCTGCTGTTCAGGGCCCCAGCGGAAATCGTTCTTCTTGCGGGTTATGAGGTAGAGAGGACTCACAATCTGGCTGTACTCAGGGATGTGCATTCTCCAAAAGCCTATGGCGCCTAGGAAAGCTTGCGTCTCCTTCTTGTTGGTTGGTGGAGACATCGCGGTGATCTTATTGATGACCTCAGAAAGAATCTGATGCCGTCCGTCTTGCCACTTTACTCCCAGGAACTGGATCTCTCGGGCAGGTCCCTTGACTTTGCTCTTCTTGATGGCGAAACCGGCTTCCAGGAGAATTCTGATGATTTTCTCTCCTTTCCCAAATACTTCCGTTGCTGTGTCCCCCCACACAATGATGTCATCAATATACTGCAGATGTTCTGGAGCCTCACCCTTTTCCAGAGCAGCCTGGATCAGTCCATGGCAGATGGTGGGACTGTGCTTCCACCCCTGGGGCAGTCGGTTCCACGTGTACTGCACACCTCTCTAGGTGAAAGCAAACTGAGGCCTGCACTCTGCTGCCAGAGGAATGGAGAAAAAGGCATTGGCAATATCAATGGTCGCATACCACTTTGCTGCCTTGGATTCCAGCTCATATTGAAGTTCCAACATGTCCGGTACAGCAGCACTCAGTGGTGGTGTGACTTCATTCAGGCCACGGTAATCCACCGTCAGTCTCCATTCTTCACTGGACTTACGCACTGGCCATATAGGGCTGTTAAAGGGTGAGTGAGCCTTGCTGACCACCCCTTGGCTCTCCAGTTCCCGAATCATCTTATGGATGGGGGCCACAGAGTCTCTGTCAGTGCGGTATTGCCGGCGGTGCACTGTAGCTGTAGCAATTGGTACACGCTGTTCTTCAATTCTCAGTAGTCCCACAGCAGATGGGTTGTCTGAGAGACCAGGCAGGGTATTCAGTTGTCTTATGTCTTCTGTCTCTATGGCTGCTATCCCAAAAGCCCAGCGATGTCCCTTTGGGTCTTTGAAATATCCACTCCTGAGATAATCTATGCCGAGGATGCATGGGGCGTCTGGACCAGTCACAATGGGGTGTTTCTGCCACTCGTTCCCAGTTAAACTCACTTCAGCTTTCAGTACAGTCAGCTGCTGGGATCCTCCTGTCACCCCAGAAATAGAAATGGATTCAGTCCCCACATACCTGGATGGCATCAGGGTGCACTGAGCGCCGGTGTCAACCAAAGCCGTGTATCTTTGTGGGTCAGACGTGCCAGGCCATCGGATCCACACAGTCCAATAGATCCGATTATCCCTTTCCTCTACCTGGCTAGAGGCAGGGCTCCTCTAATCCTGTTTTTGGTGCATGATGTTCTTCTCCTGTAAATGTGTTCCTGAGGTCCCTTCAAGAGGATCAGTCATATTATCACTTCCATTCTGTCAGGGGTTCTGTCCACAAGAGACTGGGGCAGTGTTGTACCTAGATGAGCCTCCTGAAGTGGATGTTTCTTTTTTTAATTCACGTACCCGGGCTGCTAAGGAGGAGGTGGGTTTCCTATCCCACTTTCTCATGTCTTCCCCATGCTGCTGTAGGAAAAAACAGAGGTCACGTCGTGGAGTTTGTCTTCTTTCCCTGGCTGGGGGATGTCTGCTCCTGATGGCAGAGACTCTGGTTGGTTTCGGTGTGACATGGAAAAATCCTTCTTTGAACTCTTTCCTTAGTTTCTGGAGGCTCTCTTCAATCAAGCTCCGGACTTGCTCGGCCAGGTTTGTTTCCACTGATGAGACCTGAGTGCGTAGTGGAGCGGTGACAGTGTCCTCGTAAATTCTCAGTTTGTTTGTTAACACGCCCACCTTGTCTTCGCCTTCCCTCCACTGCAGTGTTGTCAGGTAACGAGAGTATATCTCTGGTCCGAGCCGTGCGAATCTTAGCCACATTTGTGAAGTGCACTGGACATTATCTGGGTTCTTGGGGAATCTCTCGTTGTCCGAGAAAATGATCTCTAGCACAGCCAATTCCCTCAGGCATCGGATACCTTGTTCTATTGTGTTCCATTTTCTTTGGTGCATCTGGAGGTCTTCTTTGCAGAGATATCTGTCCCGTACACTCGCCAGCAATCGCCGCCAGAGGCTGAGAGTTTCCTGGGTTTTCCCAATCCCCTGGTCAATAACCACATCCTGGGACAGGGATCCCAGTTGCCTGGCCTCACTTCCGTCCAGAATGGTGTCATTAGCGGCAGCATCCCAGATGCGGAGCAGCCAGGTTAAGATGGACTCATTTGCCTGCCGGGTGAATTCCCTCCGTAGGTCCCGCAGCTCCCCCAGGGATAGAGAGCGAGTGATGATCTCCGGCTCTGTCTCTTCTGCTTGGTGAGATGGTCCTGCTGCATCCTCATCAGTCGCTATGCGGACTGATTTGCTCTTTGATTTCTTTTTCTGGACGGGGGCAACTGCTACCGGCTTCAACTGTTCTGATTTGGTGATGGTCTGTGTTGAGACGTCGACTGCTCCTTTGGTTCTTTTCCTCTTGCCTGCTGATTTGCTTCGTTTCTCCTCCTCACGAAGACAAAGTATTGTTCTGTTCTTCAGCATGAGGTACACGGTGCTGGTTGCAGAGAAAAAAGAAAACAGAACTAACAGGAAGATTATGCCATCTTTAGCATCCAGAGAGAACTCAATATTGTCAAAGACGGCTGTGCCCGGCCTGAAATGCTGGAAGAAACCGCTCTCTCCTCCTAGCCCCAGAGGGTGGGTGCGATTGCTGAGGAGGTCCCAGACAGAGCAGCTCAGGTTAGGCCAGGCAGACAAAGTCGAATATATATAACGAATGGTGTTCATTGCCTCACAGGTTACCATGCAATAGGCATAATAAACCAGTAGAGCAATTTTCATGCCATGCCCTGATCGTAACAAGAGCAATATGACGGGCAGATAGTTTCCCATTTGAGGAAAGATATAGAGAGCGAGATAAAGCACCCATATAGATAAGCTGAGCATCATGGTGATAGGATTTCTGAGTTTCCCAGGTCGTGCCCCACGTTGGGCGCCAAAATATGTATTGGTTTGGAAACAAACCAGTGGGAGATCACAAGTCAAGATTGAAATTAAAAATAAGTGAAATAATACAAGGAAAAAGCACTGACAAAGTCAGATACAACCCAACACCCTGTTAGGGTGGTAGTAGCAGTCCAACTGAAGTAGTCCAGTTGAAGCGGTGATCCTGTGAAGGTCTAGTCTCCAGCTGAAGATCCAGTGGTAGCTCTCGTCCTCTGGGAACCCAGTAGACAGGGCTCGCTCAGGCAGTTCCAAGGCCAGGTTATATCCAGGTGGGAACACCTGGTTCCTCCCTCCTGGGCAGAGCATCCCACAATGGGATAAGTCCATGAGTCACACGGTGGGTCCCTGATGGCCCATTGCCTGTCATGCGGGGTGGGTCATTAGCAGCTGGTAATAGCTAACGGATGGCCCATTGCCTGTCATCCGGAGTGGGTCATTAGCAGGTGATAGCAGCTAACAGCCCACAGCTGGTGGTAATATAATACTTAACTACATCTATATTGCAACCTAGGACATAAGGTTATTGTGGCTGTTATCCAGTTTGCACAATGGGCCAATAGGGTGAAGAATTTATGGATTTTTCAGCTCATTTTGACAGCAGGCACATGGTTACAGGTTTTTGACACCATCAGTACATGTTTTTGGAGTGTGTTTGGTAATGGTACCTTTTGTGAGGAGATAACACCAGGAGAAGGTTTTTTTCAATCTTTCATTCATTACTTTGGGCCTACCCAACTAGTGCTCGAAAGGTTCAGATACTCTCTTAATGCTTATGATACCATACAGTGCCTGGTGTTGCTGTGGCTGATAGGTCTATCCTACCTTGCATTCCGGGATAAGGTGAAACTTCCCTGGGTAACCGTTCTAACAGCTGTGCCAGGGAATAGGGATGCGGCCACAGAGCCCGGGGCTGTCCCAGAGCCTGGGGGTACCTCATGGCCTGACCCTGTCCAACAGCCTGCCTCAGAAATGAATTGTCCGGAGTGGGTGGGGGTGCTAGTGGAGGAGATACACAAAATACACTAGCTGCTGAAGGAATACATCTCCCTAGCAGGTGGAAAACCCTCTCCTTGCCCCAAAGGGAAAGAGTGTGATGATGCAGCAGCAGAACCCACAGACATTACAACTGTCCAGGTTCCAGCTGAACCCCAAGAGCAGCCACAGCCAGCAGCAGTTGCCCCTGTGGTGCGTACAAAGTATAAGACCAAATCAGTATGCCCAGTTAATGATGATGGGGAGCCATTGCCCTCACAACCAGCAGTGGAGTCTGAGCCCATAATCATCACTGAGTCCTTCCACTTCGATAGTCTCCGTAATCTGCGAAATGATGTTGTGCGATGGGGGCGCGAGGCTTTCTCAACCTGGAAACCTCATGGGCCCAGGCGTGCAGTTGGATAATAACGAAGCAAAGAATTTGGGACCCTTGGCCCAGGACCTGGGTGTTGACAAAGTGTTTGCAAGGGAGCCAGGGCCCCTTTCTCTCTGGGAGAGGCTTTTAATGGGTGTAAGAGAGAAGTTTGTCCACAAAGACAGAATGCAGGACCACTACTGTAGAACGTCCTGGAAGACCGTTGAGGAAGGGATCCAACGGCTGAGAGAAGCAGCAGTAATGGAGGTGCTCTTTGGGAGGGATGGACAGCATGAAAATGATCCTGACAGGGTCAGGTGCACCGGGCAAATGTTGTAGAGCCTTGCAAGGCTAGGGCCATCCCAATATGCCACCTTCCTTGCAACAATTAATGCCAATGACAATCGAGAGACAGTGGGTTCAATAGCTGACAGGCTCAGGTATTATGCAAGTGTGATAAGTGGTCCGATGCAGGCTCAGGTCTCTGCTGTGGTTCAGGACCTCAGAGAGGAGATGAAAGAGATGAGGGAGATGAGAGAGGAGATGAAGGACCTGAGGGAGGAGATTAGGGAAGAGATGAGGAGGAACAATGTGGCACCAGTGAGAGTCACAGGCCCCAACACCAGAGCTCGACATCCCCAAACTAGGGAGAGAGGGTACACCCCTCGAGCTGAGTTGTGGTTCTTTCTGCATGACCATGGGGAAGACATGAGGAGGTGGGATGGGAAGCCCACTACTGCCCTGGCAGCACAGGTGCGTCAGCTTAAGGAGGGAAACGCTGGCCGAGGGGGTTCTGCTAAAGCAAAGGTAGCCTCAGCTTCCCGTGGCTGACCTGCTAGGTACAATAGAAGGGAAGATGATGGCTCAGATCCCCTTGCAGGAACCTCTAGAATGTATGACCAGGAAGGGAATGATAACCAGTGCTAGAGGGGCCCTGCCTCTAGCCAGGTAGAGGTACGGGAAAACCGTGTTTTTTGGACTGTGTGGATTCGATGGCCTGGTACATCAGAGCCACAAAAATATGAAGCATTAGTTGACACAGGTGTACAGTGTACCCTAATGCCATCGGGACTTGCGGGAGCAGAATCCATTTCTATTGCTGGGGTTACGGGGGGATCACAGCAGTTGACCCTGGTTGAAGCCGAGGTGAGCCTGACTGGGAAGGAGTGGCAAAAACATCCCATCGTGACTGGTCCAGAGGCCCCATGTATACTGGGCATAGACTTCCTCCGTAACGGCTATTTCAAAGACCTGAAAGGACTCAAGTGGGCTTTTGGAATAGCTGCTGTTGAGGCAGAGGGCATGAAGCAATTGAACACCTTGCCTGGACTATCAGAGAACCCTTCTGCAGTCGGACTTTTGAAGGTGGAGGACCAACAAGTACCAATTGCCACCTTGACAGTGCACCGCCGGCAATACAGAAGAAATTGAGATGCTGTGGTTCCTATCCACAAGATGGTCCGTGAGCTGGAGAGCCAAGGGGTGGTCAGCAAGGCCCACTCATCCTTTAACAGCCCCATCTGGCCTGTGCGCAAATCTGATGGAGAATGGAGATTGACTGTGGACTATCATGCCTTGAATGAGGTGACTCCACCTCTGAGTGCTGCTGTGCCAGACATGCTGGAGCTCCAGTATGAGCTAGAGTCCAAGGCAGCAAAGTGGTATGCCACTATAGACATTGCAAATGCATTTTTCTCCATTCCTCTGGCAGCAGAGTGCAGGCCTCAGTTTGCTTTCACCTGGAGGGGTGTGCAGTACACATGGAACTGACTGCCCCAGGGGTGGAAGTACAGTCCCACCATCTGCCACGGACTGATCCAGGCTGCTCTGGAAAAGGGTGAGGCTCTGGAACATCTGCAGTACATTGACAATATCATTGTGTGGGGGGACACAGCAGAAGAAGTGTTTGAGAAAGGAGAGAAAATCATCCAAATTCGCCTGGAAGCCGGTTTCGCCATCAAAAAGAGCAAAGTCAAGGGGTCAGCCAAAGAGATACAGTTCCTGGGAGTGAAGTGGCAAGATGGACGGCGTCAGATTCCTACTGAAGTCATCAACAAGATCACAGCGATGTCCCCACCAGCCAACAAGAAGGAGACACAAGCCTGCCTAGGCGCCATAGGTTTCTGGAGGATGCATATCCCCGAGTACAGACAGATTGTGAGTCCTCTCTACCTCATAACCCGCAAGAAGAATGATTTCCACTGGGGCCCTGAACAGCAACAAGCCTTCGCTCAGATCAAGCGGGAGACTGCTCATGTGGTAGCCCTTGGCCCAGTCAGGACAGGACCAGAAGTGAAGAATGTGCTCTATTCTGCAGCCAGGAGCTGTCCTGGAGCCTTTGGCAGAAGGTGCCTGGAGAGACTCGAGGCCAACCACTGGGATTCTGGAGCTGAAGTTACAGAGGGTCCAAAGCCAACTACACTCCCACCGAGGAGGAAATCCTAGCAGCCTATGAAGGTGTCCAAGCTACCTCCGAGGTGATTGGTACCAAAGCACAACTTCTCCTGGCACCCCGACTGCCAGTGGATATTCAAGGGAAAGGTTCCCTCAACCCACCATGCCACCGACGCCACATGGAGCAAATGGATTGCCCTCATCACACAGCACGCCCATATTGGAAACCCGAATCGCCCAGGTATCTTGGAAATAATTACAAATTGGCCCAACGGTGAAAACTTTGGCCTCGTGGATGAAGAGTAGCAGGAGCAGGTGACTCATGCAGAAGAAGCTCCACCCTACAACCAACTGCCACAAGATGAAACACGCTACGCTCTGTTCACTGATGGTTCCTGTCGTATTGTGGGGGCAAATCGGAAATGGAAAGCAGCTGTATGGAGCCCCACACGATGGGTCGCAGAGGCTACAGAAGGAGAGGGGGGATCGAGCCACCTTGCTGAACTCAAAGCCGTTCAGCTGGCCCTGGACATTGCTGAAAGAGAGAAGTGGCCAAAGCTCTACCTCTACACTGATTCATGGATGGTAGCCAATGCTCTGTGGGGTTGGTTGGAAAGGTGGAAAAAGGCCAGCTGGCAGCATAGAGGGAGACCAATCTGGGCTGCTGATGAGTGGTGAGACATTGCCACTAGAGTGGAGAAGCTACCTGTGAAGGTCCGTCATGTAGATGCCCATGTCCCCAAGAGTCGAGCCAATGAGGAACACTGAAACAATGAACAGGTAGATAAGGCTGCAAAGATAAAGGTGTCACAAATAGATTTGGATTGGCAACACAAAGGAGAGCTGTTCTTAGCTCGATGGGCCCATGATGCCTCTGGCCATCAGGGCAGAGATGCCACCTATAAGTGGGCACGAGACTGAGGGGTGGATCTAACCATGGACTGTATCTCCCAGGTAATCCATAACTGTGAGACGTGTGCTGCCATCAAGCAAGCCAAAGCGGGTGAAACCCCTGTGGTATGGTGGAAGGTAGTCTAAACATAAGTATGGGGAGGCCTGGCAGATTGATTACATCACACTGCCTCAAACCCACCACGGCAAGCACTATGTGCTCACAATGGTAGAAGCCACCACTGGGTGGCTGGAAACCTACCCTGTGCCTCATGCCACTGCCCGTAACACCATCCTGGACCTTGAAAACCAAGTCCTGTGGAGGCACAGTACTCCTGAGAGAATTGAGTAAGACAACGGGACTCATTTTAAAAATAGCCTCATAAACACCTGGGCTAGGGAACATGGCATTGAGTGGGTGTACCACATTCCTTATCATGCACCTGCTGCTGGTAAAAGTGGAGCAATGCAATGGTCTGCTAAAAACCACCTTGAAAGCTTTAGGCAGGGGGACTTTTAAAGGTTGGGAACAGCATTTAGCCAAGGTCACCTGGCTAGTTAACACCCGAGGTTCCACGAACCGAGCTGGCCCTGCCCAATCTGAACCCCTGCAAACAGCAGACAGGGATAAAGTTCCAGTGGTACATATGAGAGGCATGCTAGGGAAAACTGTTTGGATTAATTCCGCCTCAAGCAAAGACAAACCCACCCGTGGGGTTGTCTTCGCTCAGGGACCAGGATGCACCTGGTGGGTGATGCAAAAGGATGGAGAGACATGATGCATACCTCAGGGGGACCTTAGTTGGGGTTGAATTGCCCATAACACTGTGCCTGTATCCATATCTGAATGTATATATGTATATAATTAGAGTAATGCATGTATGCATATAGTTTAAATGTTTAAGCTCAATGTAAAATGTTGGAATGGAAAAAAAAATTCGGGGTGGATAATATCAGAGGTTGGAGAGCATTGGAATTTTTTCTCCATCCCTGTTACTAAGCAACAAAGAGTTGGGTGATTAGAGCCATCAAATCTTTTGTAAGAGACAAAAGGGTGTGCTTGGGCAGGGCAAGGCAGGAGCCAGCTGTTGGACCTGGCACTCGTTCCGTCGGACACTGGGAGGAAAGGGACTTCTCTTTGCTTCTGGCTGCAACTGCGGGAGATCCAACTGTGCCCTGTCTTCTTCTCCTGGCTGGGTGAGCTTTGATTCAACCTCTTTCCCACGGGGAAGTGCACGCTTCCCCGGCAGTTGCTGGGAGAAATTGCAGCCGGGGAGTCTGGCGGCCTCTGCCGCCTGCCCCACATTGCCACACGAGACCGCAGCATCTGCTGTGACTGCAGAAATCCTTGCTACCTCGCTGGCTAGCCAGGGAGAGCCAGCTCCTGCCCCTGCCGCTCCGCTCCGAGCTGCCTTGCTGCCTGCTTTTCTCAGCTCTCCGCCATTACCAGCTGTGCGAGGCTGACCTGACCCTGTGCCACAGCGCCACCTGCAGCCACTCAGGAGTCATGGCACCTGCCCTGCCTGACCGGGAGCTCAACAGCGCCCCTGCTGCTTTTCGACTGTGATTACACCGCACAGGAAAGTCATCTGCTATTGCTTTCTGGTTCTATTTGTGGTTGTTATTATTGTTATTGCTTGTTTATAGATACTAGTAAAGAACTGTTATTCCTTTTCCCATACCTTTGCCTGAAAGCCCTTAATTTCAAAATTAAAATAATTCAGAGGGAAGGGAGATCACATTCTCTGTCCTAAGGGAGGGTTCAACCTCTCTTGGCAGACACCTGTCTTTCAAACCAAGACAGTGAGAAGCTGCTAGAAGTTTCCACCATGTCCAGCAGAGCCAATCCCAGATGGCTCTGAAGATGGACATGCCGCTAGCCAAGCCTGGGCCAATTAGAGATGATGGTAACACCACTGTGATAACATATTTAGGAAGAAAATCAAAACAAAGTTGGGCACAGTTTTAATTCTAGTCAGAGAAGAGCAAGAGGTGAGAACATGTGAGGGAAACAACATGGAGACACCAATGTCAGTGAAGAAGGAGGGGGAGGAGGTGGTCCAGGCGCTGGAGCTGAAATTCCTCTGCAGGCTGTGGTGATGACCATGGGGAAGTAGGTTGTCCCCCTGCAGCCCATGGGGGATGCAGAGATCCACTCGCAGCCGGTGGGGGAGGTGCCCACACCGGAGCGGGTGGATGCCTGGAGGAGGCTGTGATCCAGTGGGAGAAACAGCAGAGAGAGGGGGCCCCTGCTTCCAAGCAGGAGCAGCCTGTCCTTGTGTATTGGTTTGAAAACAAACCAGTGGGAGATCACAAGTCAGGATTAAAATTAATAGGAAAAATTAAAAATAAGTGAAATAATGCAAGGAAAACCACTGACAAAGTCAGATACAACCTGACACCCGGTTAGGGTGGTGGTAGCAGTCCAAATGAAGTGGTTCAGTTGAAGCAGTGATCCTGTGGAAGGTTTGGTCTCCAGCTGAAGATCCAGTGGTAGTTCTTGTCCTCTGGGAACCCGGTAGACAGGGCTAGCTCAGGCACTTCCAAGGCCAGGTTATATCCAGGTGGGAATGCTTGGCTCCTCCCTCCTGGGCAGAGCATCTCACAATAGGGTGAGATAAGTCCATGAGTCATGTGGTGGGTCCCTGATGGCCCATTGTCTGTTATCAGGGGTGGGTCATTAGCAGGTGATAACAGCTAACGGCCCACAGCTGGTGGTAATAGAATACTTAACTACATCTATATTGTAACCTAGGACACCTGGGAGGACTGCACCCTGTGGAAGAATGACCCACACCACAGCAGTTTTGGGACGACTGCCCATGAGATTGGAACCAAGCTGGATAAGTTCACGGAGAACTGCCTCCCGTGGGAAGGGACTTCACGGCATAGCAGGGGAACAAGTCCTCTCCCTGAGCAGTGGAATAAGTCCTCGTGTGATGAACTGACCAAAACCCCCATGCCCTGTCTCCCTACACTGTTGGTGGGAAGGAGGGAGGGGTTGGGGGGAAGAACGGTGTCTTTAAGGGCTTATTTTACTTCTCATTATCCTCCTCTGACTCTGTTAGTTATAAATTCACTTTATACTTCTAAGTTGAGCCTATTTTGCCCTTGGAGTGTTTTCTCCCAGTCCTTAACTCCTGACCCCTTTTTTTAATTTTTTTTTCTCCTCTGTCCAGTTGTGGAAGGGAAGGGTGAGCAAGCGGTTGTCATGGGTGTCTGATGTTTGGCAAGTGTCAAACCATGACAAAAGCACATTGTTCTTTAACCCTACCTTCATCTTGGAGTTTTCTATCTGTTATATCCCTGGAACACAGGAGTTGGTAGTTATATGTCTATCTATATCTTTCCCGTCTTTCTGTTTTTTTCCCTTTCTTCTTCTAACTCTCTTTTCACATAATGTTACATCAAATGAGTTTAAAGGTTTCTATGTTGAATGGGCTAGATATATGCTGTGATTAGTGTTTTATGTTGTACTAAATAATTTGCCAATGTTCCTTGATTTTCCATAGTTTGGCAGTAAACTCCTGTGTGAATTTTGCCTCTTAGGAATCTCTTTCCTTTGCATTTAACCAGAGCAAAAGAACCTAGGTTTAACCCCTGGTTTTAAGAGACTAGGGTGTGACACCATGCCTTCCTGTCCCTTGAACACAGCTCCAGGTGGCAAACACAGCCAAGCTGTGGCATGGCTCTAAAAGCCACGAAGGCAGCCAAGACGCAGCTCTGAAGTGGCAGCAAGCTGAGCCTGAGCCAAGCCCCAAATGAGCAGAGCTAAGCAGAGTGGTCTGAAGCAGCAGTCCAATCAGAATAAAACAAGTGGGGTGGAGCAGAGTGGTCTGGAGCTCACAAGGTTTTCTGAAGGCATTGTGACCTACTAGGAGTAGGTTACCTTAGCAGTTCCTGACCATATTTCAGTACCTCTGTGAAAAACACACCATTTTATTTTTAGCAGTGCCAGCTCAGGTCCCATCTCTGAGCATGGAGTCTTCTCTTTCCAAAGGCACTCAAAAAAAAGGCTTGAGTCCCCCTTTGTTGAGTCTACTGAAGCACGGAATTGACTCCACAACTCAGATAGTTATGAAGTAGGTATGTGTTTATTCCAGCTGGGGTGCATGGGGGGTAGCCCCTCCAAAAGCATGCACACCGTCAGCAGCACTTCACTAGGTTTATATTAGGTTACAGATTACATATGCATAAAGTTAGACAAAGCACCTATACATATTCAATACCTATCCCCGCTTTGTATTATAATGAGTTTAAAGTTCATTTAAATATGCTTGCGCAAACGCAGTGTCTCAGATGAATTGTGGGCAGGGGTCCCAAATGATTAATGATGGCATGATCGATAGTCTTCATCACAATAAACTGTTCACCCTGTCCCCTTGCGCATGTTCCCTTGGTTCTTGGTCCAAGTCCAAGCCTGAGAGCCAACTTGTACCAGTTCTGGGGTCCAAGGGCGGGATGCTCGGTTACACTTGGTGGTTTCTCTCAATTATTTGGCTCTCTTCTCTCCATCCTCCCCGATACCAGGTAGGCACAAATTCATTAAGTGAATAATAAATGGTTTGCAGCAGGCATATCCTAGTAAATCATTATCCAATCTCTGGCTCTCTAAATCAGTTCAAGAATATTATTATTGTTATCCAACTTCTAGTTCTTTTAAATTAATAATTTCTATTTTACCTTAAATCACTATGAGTACAGTAGCACATGAGGGCTCCTGGCACAGTTTGCAGCTCCTTGCGGCTTGTTACTTTGCCTTCTGCATGAAGCCTATTTGCTGCTAAGGCGCTCTTTGTGGGCAAGAAAGAAGCAAAAGGCTCTCTGCAGCCCAGCAAGGCTGCCAACAGAAGGGGGTGCTTTAAGAATGCCTTCTCTTTGCTTGCTTCCTTCTGTGGCAGTTCCAACTGCTTCAGTTCTTCAAGCCTGAAGCTGTGGAAAGGTGCTTTTCTCTTTTTCTCGCTCCCTCTCTCTCTGCACATTTTGCCCTGCAGTGCAAGTTCTGTGAGACACTTGCTGAAGCAGAAACAACAGGAAATTAGGAAAAACACTAGAATCTCACAGGAGACCCATAAGGATCAAGGAACAGATGTATTTTATTGGATAACCTCATTAATTCCAATTACGAGTGTAATCATGAGGAATCTAATTGGAGTAATAATTGTAGTTCTAATGTTAATGATTGGAATATGGATCATATTCCAATTTTGCAATATTGGGACCAACACAATATGTAAATCTAATGATAACCATCTTCTCTAAAAAAAAAAGAAAACCCCAAAAGGAATAAATTTAACTTTGTTCATTTAGTATTAGAATCCTATTTAGTTCTATTGAAGTACTAAATGATTTGACAGCTTTCATTTATGTTTATGTATATCCTTTATAGTTTCTACAAATATTACTTTAAAATATCTATGCCTTTACTCTGATTGTCATAGTGGGAAAAAGGGGGTTGCATCCTAAATATAGCCTAATCTATTTTAATTATATATATATGTATATCTACATCTTCAAGTGTAGAAAGGCCAATTAGAATTTAATTCTAAGTAAATAGAACAAATTAAAATTCATCACATCCCCTGAGAGAATCAAACTAATTATATATTTATATATATATAGATATGTATTTGTTTAGATTATGGTAGAATTTTCTAACACTTGATATGTTGAGCAAAAATATGTGAAACACTAAACTTCATTGGAGAAGAAGACTGGACTAAAAAGCACCAAAAGAAGTTTAAGTTACCAACCGTTTACTGGACTCATCCAGTTGCTACAACCAAAAAGCTATCTCCACAGACTCTTCATTGTTCCTGATTTGCATCTCATCCTCCTATAAACCTAAGACTCAAGGGTTTGATCACCCAGATCAAACACCACCTTTACACATCAAAAATAATAAGGCACTGTGGTCAACCTGGCAAATAGATTATATTGGACCTTTAAAAGCATCTAATAGTTATAAGTACATACTAACAGGGGTTGGAGTCGTATCTGGGCTATTAAAAGCCACAAAAAGCAGGCAGGCTAACACAGAAGCCACTATCTCAGGGCTTAGTGAATGGTTTTCTAGCCTTCCTATCCCAGACTTTATACAGAGTGACAATGGTTCACATTTTACCAGTGCGGCAGTACAGGATTGGGCCAGGAAGGAAGGTATCAAATGGAGTTTACACACACCTTATTATCCACAGGCAAACAGGATGGTGGAACAGGCCAATGGTTTACTAAAACGTTACCTTAAGCCACACAATCCTGGCTGGGATAAAAGAATACCTTCTGCACTGTACCAGATAAATAATAGATATGGAGTGATGGGTAGCCTAGTTTCACAAGCTTTCTTGAGCCCTATGTCTTTCAAAACAACGCCACATGACAAAATTGAAACTTTCCAAAATAATCTAACAGTGGGCCAACCAGTTATGGTAAAGCTACCCCAAATTGGGATTGTACCAATGATGCTAACAAATACTCAAAGGGCCATGGTCTGGGTAGCTACTGATTCTAACGGCCACCAACATAAAATCAGCTCCCGATGGGTATTCCCCACATTTTAAACTATATTTGTTTCTATAACAGAGCTGGTTTTGCTCTGGACAAAAACCTATTTCCCCAATAAAGACAAATAACATCCATTCAACACACACGGAAGACCACACAGGGCTGCACACCAACCAGTAAATCCGTTGTAATCAAAATGTTAATTACAATGCTGCTTACGTTTTTATACCTACAGGTCAATGTTTTTAACAATGCTGAATGGCATGTCAGCCACCCCAATAAAACCTTGCAATTAGTCATTATAAAAGGGAAACCAGAAAAAAAATATTAATACTTCCATGACTCATTCTAACCCAACCCAAATAGAGCAAATGCTATCTAACCCATGGAAAGGGAACACCCATCTCAAGCTAATACAAGCTGTGACCCTAATAGCTAATTGAAGCAATTGTTGGATCTGTTCTCAATTCCCTACTCACTCAGATGAAGGTACTCGGATGATGGGAATTCCCACACCAAGTATATTTTCTAATGGTATCCCTCCTGCCAAAATAATGCTCCTTCTGGGGGGAAAAATAGTCCACACATTTATAGACCAACAAATGCCAACAATAGACATAGTAGCCGTGGGAACCTCCTGTATTCACAGATGTCTAGAGGGACCAGGGGTGACTTCACACCAAAAAATGAAGTTACCTGAATGTAACTGTGGGATCAGGGTAGGAATCTATCCCACATGTCATTCATATCTGGACGTAACGAAAAAAGGCATTTTAACCACACAATGGTGGCCTATTCCAGACAATATGGGATACTATTGGCTTTGTGGGAATCAAGCTAGAAAAGCTCTACCCCCTCTTTGGCAAGGAATATGCACCATCAGTACAGTTGTCCCAGAGATAGACATTATTGACAAATCAGAATTTCCCCGAAGACATCTACGATCTTTTATAACAAGATACAGACAAAATTTAAATCCCTTAGTTGAGAGGTCTACTGGGTTTCATAGATTTGTGAGAGGATTCTTGCCATGGATAGGAGTACCTGAATTAGAACAAGCAATAGTAAATATATCTGGAGTTAATGAACAAATAGAAAATTGGACAGATGATGCAATCAGTGCCTTGCAACAAGAAGTTACCAGCCTCTCAAAGGTAGTTAACCAAAACCGAATGGCTTTAGATTTGCTGTTAGCCTCCAAAGGTGGGGTATGCACAGTTATCAACACCAGCTGCTGTGTATACATAGATCAAACCCTCAGAATACAAACTGATCTAGATTTGTAATAGCCAACAGGCTGGAGAAGGGGAGGGGGGACGGGTTAACCCCTGAAGCAAAAACAACTTGTTGAATATTGTAATCTTTGGTGGCTTGTAAGGTTAACAATCACAAAAAGCGGCCTGTTAATGGGACTGACCATTTTGCAACTAATGCTGTCTTGTAAAAGGAATGGAGCGGAGTTGTATGTTGACTTATTGTTTTGATTTGCAGAAGCCATGCACGCATGTGCCAAGAGATCCCATGGTGTTAAAAGGTAAAAAACCCTTTAAAAGGTGTTGCTCTGCCAGTAAGTATAGGTAAACTTTGTATCAGAGGCAGAGAGAGGACGTGGATTTATTAGTGTATAAGGGAGACTGAATTGAGAAAGAGGAGCATGGGGTTACAAAGGCAGGGAGTGAATGTGGAATTGGAAGAAGAAAGTGACCGTGTGTTATGTTATGATCCGATTATTAAGGTTCTTAGAAATACCTCTGCCTGAATTAAGGTGCAAACAAGACCATATGCCAGTCAATAGTGAAAGGAATAAGGGAGTGTCTTTACAAACGAATTACTGGTAAAGATAAGACCTGAGTCTGCTGGTAAGATGACTTTGATACTGAGAGATAGAAGAAACAATGGGTAGGATTTCCATAGGAATTTCCCTAATTAAATTTACCCAAAACTGTGTTAATAAACTACAGGAACAGAGACACAAGAAGAAGAAAAGGGGAATGTGTATTGGGGATGTCTGTATTGGGGGGGATGTATATTAATTAGGCATTACGGGAAGTCTGTACCTCTCAAGTACCTCAGCCAATGAGGAAAGAGAGAGGGAACTGCAGCTGAGAAATTAGGATAAAAGAGGCTGCGTCCTCTAGCAATTTGAGAGAGACCCCATGGGAAATGCCCATGACCTCACCCTTTATTCATGAATAAAGTTACAGGACTCATCTGTCTCCTTTTTGGACATAAATCTCTGGCGTTTGTGGATTAATTTTCCTGACAATAGTATAGGTTTTATTTGGTAGTAAATATGAGAGAGAGAGAAAGAGAAAAGAGAGAAAGGGAGATATAGGGAAAGGGGTGGGGGGGACAGAAAGAGAGTGACAGAGACAGAATAAAGAAAATATCACCATCTGTGGATTCCAACAATGTTGCGTTGATCCTCTCCCGCTGGTCTTCTTGGTGGTCATGGTCCCGTCTGTCCGTCCCCCCCCCGGAAAGCATAGAATGCCATGGGTTAATATACACTCAGGCCAGGTGCCAATGTCCAGGCATGTCCTCCCAGGGGAGAGGGCAGTCTCTTGCAGCAGACTCTGGATCTGTTGCATCATGTGTAGTCTTGTGGTGCAAGGCCTAGGACTTTGGGGGGGGTCTTTGATGGATTATGATACCCCCTCAGCTGCCTCTCATGTGGATGCCCCGTGGATGTGGCCTGTGGGGTTGGGGGGTTGCACAGCTGGGCTAGTTTGTAAGGGAAGATGGCTGTTTATTGCCTCTGACCAGAGGTCACACTCAAAACCTCTTCCTCCTTCCCCCTCGGTGGGGGGGGGGGATGTGGAGTCTGTGTAAAGCTGGATTTTGCATGCTGTGCTCTCCCCCACCCCAATACTCAGCCAGAGATGATTCTCAGCACAGCTGGTGGGTTTGGCCTTTTGTGGATGCATTCCTTTATTTCAGCCTGAGATGACTGAACAATAGGTTTCCCTTTATCTACTCTCAGCAGTTGGACTTTCAGTCCAAAGTCTCAGTCAGGTATCTTCAAGGTAGGCTTCTTTGGTTGTAGCTTCTTTATACAGTTTTTGTTATAATGGGCAAAACTTTATATCAATGTTTGAGGCATGAACTATTTCAGTCTCTGACACTGTGGTTACGAAAGTTTTTAGTCCCATAACAGTGTGATTAAATACATATTGTAGTGTTGGCTTTTCGCAAATGTCGAGATGGACGCTATGTGTATGGTGTTGATTCTTATAGAAGTAGCTTTGTTATATAATAATAACTAAATACCTTTATTTTTCTTTGCAACTAACTTAGGTGTAGTGTTGAAATAGCTAATATAGTTGTTTTAAAATACTTATAGTTAACCCACAATAATTAAACCACCTGCTTAGTTAGATAACATCCGAAAAGCAGGCGTGACAAGGATCCCTGCCTCTGACATTTCTATCAGCAACTGTCACCTGCTGAAACCATGGAATGGAGGGGAGATAGACGATTCTCCAAAAGGACCACGCATGCTTCAAAGAGGCGGGCCAGAAGAGAGACCATGCTAAAAGGTTCCTGGAACATGTAAACTAGTTTGAAGAAATGTTTGAATATGCATAATTGTCTATAAATATGCATTTGGATAATGCAGTCATTAACTATGAAAAGTCCGAACCCTGTAATCACAGTGTGCTTTTCGCTGAGGGCCAAGCTGTTACTTTTTGCTTTATTGTCTTTGTCCCCTATTGTCCTTTATTAAACCTTTTAAATCCTAACAGGGGAATGAAACTGTTTTTCACAACAGGGCAGACAAAAGGGGGGCCACGCAGATTGTACAAGCCCTGCCATGGCAGGTGGTGGGGCAGGGGCCCGGTGTCCTGCACTGCTGCTGCTGCTGGTGGCAGCAGCGGCACTGGGAGGTGAAGTGACAGAAGTGGAGGACCCGCACCTGGCACGGCAGCACTGGGACAAGCAGTGCCATTAGTATGCAGGGGGCAGGTGTATCCCGGGGAGACGGATGCCGCAAGGCGCCCTGTGCAGTGGTGCAACCTATCCCAGAGAAGCTGGCCAGAGCCCCAGGGAGAGTTCTCTTTTCTTTGTGAAGGGCCAGGTGCCTTGGAATGGGTTCACCCTGAGAGAGGGGCCAGAGGGGCCAAGAAGGGTTGACAGGAGAGTTTCTTTCAGCTGCAGGTGAAGGAGGAGTAAATAGTCAAGTTGACAGAGGAGTAGAAGAAAGGATTTCGGGTTTGGAAACCAATGAAGGGTTTAGTCTGATAGCAGGGACTTATAGGGATGCTGGTAGTATTGGATACATTGTTGCTAGTAATTTGAGTAAGTTGTTAGAAGCAGTGGGGAAAAGTGTACAGTAATGGGGAGTGAAAGCCCATAGTTGCATTAGTGGAACAAAACCCAAAAGAGGGGCATCGCTGAAGAATTAGTAGAGGCAAACCTCAAGTGTAATTTGTAAACAAATGGGGCACTGGAAAAGAGCGTGCCCAAGAAATAGAAACAGGAATCAGGAAAACTGTCAAATGCCAAGGGAAGCTATGGAAATGGTGAATAGGAGTGAGGACTGAAGGGGATGGGGGGAGGATTCAAAAGGTTCCCCAACAGATCCCCTAATTACAATAAGGTTGGGGAACTAGGAAATAGAATGTCTTGTGGATACCAGAGCTACTTGCTCTGTTTTAAATACCTATAAAGGGCAATTATGTAAACAAATAACCTCAGTTGTTGGTGTGACTGGGTTAAAGGGAAATTGACCTTTCTTTCAACCATTAAAATTTGGAATTGGTAAACATGTGTTAGCCCATCAATTTCTTTATACACCTCAATGTCCCATACTATTACTAGGAAGAGATGCATTAAGTAAATTAAATACACAAATTACATTTGAGAAAGGAAAAATAAAAGGCCTTGGAGGCCCAAGTGTGGAGTTACAGAGGAAGCTGCCACTGCGATCCCGTGTGAACCAGATGCAGAAGGATGCTAATCAGCACAGGATTTGAAGCAGATAGCAGCTTCCTGTTCTCCCCTGAGAGAATAATAACAAGCTGTCAAGACTGACAGATGTATTGAAGAATTGTAAGATTAAGCAAACAACTAAGAAACAACTTCTCTTGCTAAAAAGTATATATACTGTTTGACTTTGTAATAAAGGCAGATTTGTTTTGCATACAGCAAGTGTCTCTCATTCCATACACTATACCCAATTCTTTCTGCTACAGAATCCTGAACCCGAAGCAGAAATACCAAAGGAAGTGGACAATGTTGGCATGGACCACTGGAATTCCAGAACTAGCTCAGAATGCAGAACCAGTGTAACCAAAAATTCAGTAAAATAAAAATACTCTTTAACACCAATGTAGCATTAAGAAGCAGGCATTCTTTATTTGGCCAGATGCATGAGGGGATAGCTCCTCCTAAAGTCATGCATGCTGAGTACAGGAAAGTTTCTGTTCATATACTGTATTCTACATACATATTCATTGATTGTCCCAGAATAAACATACATATGATAATAATTTCCCCAAAATCATTGACATATTTTCCCTTCCCTTAATGCATGCATTATCTGAGCTTACATTACCTGAGTTGAGGTTCCCACTGTATACCCAGCTGACCGTTTTCCATTTCGTATTATGCTACTCCCACCATTTTGCAGGTCAAGTTCCCCGTCCTGGATGGGATTGCTCTTGAGATCCGGTCTGCCAGAACTCACGTGTTCAATGGTTGCCAGGCAGTCATGACACAAAGGTCTCTGGATTTCTTCTGAAGCCTGGAGAAACATGGCCGGGTTTAAAGTAGTTATTACCTTAAGTTCAACATTGTCCTGCCCCAATAGGACATTCTGCTGGCTATATTGAATGTCATCCTTTTTGTTTCAAACCAGCTTTTACTATCTGGGGTACATATCAGCATTTGTGCTTCTCTGCAGCTACTACAGCTCTCAGGTATTTGGGTCATTCTTTACTTGCATTGTCCAATCATTTGGACAGGCTGCTTCCATGGCCCCAAATGCTGCACCAGTACCCTTGGTGCCAAGTGCATCCTTTCATGCACAAATAACTCACAAGGTTTGGTTCAAGTGTGGGAGTCCCAATGCAGGGGTTGTCATTAAGGTTATTTCTGGGCTTTTCAGGCCCTCTGACTCTCAGGAGTCCATACCAAGTATTTTCAGTGGAGAACCTTACAAGGGTTTTGCCAGTACCCCCTAACTGACAATCCATAACCGACACCATCTGGCCATACCTAAGGCGGCTTGTAGTCCTTGGCTCTGGAGTCTGGCAAATGGTTTCTTTTCAGTTGCTTCCCAAGCTTCTTTTTTCCTGCAAGATCTCAAAACTAATATATATTACTGCTTCTTTGCCTATTTGTGCCATTTTCTTTGTCACCCTGTATCCAGGTTGTCCCACGAAATGTAACAGACTTACAGTAGCACCAAGGCACTTACTTTCAGTCTTGATTGCTGATCATCTACACATTGTAGTAAAGTTCTGTACAGATTTTTTTTTCCAGCTTTCCAATTTTTTAAAATAATTTTTTTCCCAACTGATTGTCAAATATAGTGGGGCTCTTTTGAAGCCCTGGGGTAGCACAATCCATGTTAGTTGCAATTTTCACCCAGTGTTTGGATTCCCACACACAGAAGCAAACAATTTCTAACTATCTGGGTCAAGAGGTATTACAGAAAAAGGCATCCTTAAGATCAAACACCATGAATGATTTGTATTCCCTTTTATGTGCTGTCAAGAGTGTGTGCAGATTAGCTACTACTGTATGAATATCAGGTACTTTCTATTAATGGCCCTTAAATCTTGTACTAATCTATAACTGGTAATATTGGTGTGCTATATTCTGATTCACACTCTTTCAATAACCCATATTCTAAAAATTTTTTCTATAAGCTTCTCGAACTTTTTCCTTGCCTCACATTTAATAGGATATTGGTTTTGCTTTAATAGTCTGGCTTCAGGTTTGAGAGTAATCCTCACTGGTTTGTCCACTTTTGATCATTCAGGCATCTCAGTTGCCCATACCAACAGGGTTACAGCATTCTTTGCCTCCTCTGAGATTTCTTCCAACTCTTCTGATTCCTGTAACACAAAATCTTTGCCTCAACAGTTTTTTATTCTGGTGTTTGAATTTCTATTTCCCCATCCCAGAGGGTTATTTGAACATCCAATTTTCCCAATAAATCTCTCCCCAGCAAAGGGATTGGGCATTCAGGCATATACAAATTGGTGATTCCCCCACTGTTTTCTTATTTTAAATAGTAATAGTTGTAAAAAAAGGCCTGTTCTCTTTCCTCCCTGTCGCACCCACAACACTTACAGGTTCCAAGCTGAGTTTTCCTCTGCAGGTATTCAGTACAGAATAAGTTGCTCCTGTATCAATTAAAAAAATTTACCTTTTCATTGCCCCGATATAATGTAACCAGGGGCTCAGCTGAGGATGATTCCTCTGGTCCCCTTCAGGGAGATTCTTCATCTTCACTTAAGGTCTTGAGCTTGATGGCTTGAAGACCTGGGTTTAGGTTTTCTGTCTGATTTCCCCTGGCTTGGGGACACTCCCTTTTCCAATGTCCCCTTTCTTTACAAATTTCCAAATATACTTCAGACACTAAGTATCACAATACAAATTGCCAAAGTATACTTCAGCTACAAACTATTAAAATTTTCAACCAAGTTTTTCTGAGTGAGGGGGTCCTGAGTTTTAATTCTGGTTTCAAATACTTTAGTAACTCTATCCAGATATTCCTTATAAACTCCCACCGCCTTTCTCCATGGTATTAAATCCACTATTAAAAATGGGGTTTTTACTGTTACTGGACAATGATTTCTGATCGCCTGCTGGAGAGGAGCCATCAGAACATCCCCAACATCTCCCCCAACATCTCCTTGCCACCTTCTAGTGCTTCCTACAATTGGACTAAAATCCTATGATCACTTAAAACATTCTCTTCATTCCAGTGCACTTTCCTGCAACCTACTCCTGCGTCTAAACATATTTCCCGGTGATTCATCATTTCCCCCCCTATTCTTTCCCAAGGAGAAACCATCAAGTCTAAATCCTCCTCCTCCTCTTGACCGCACTTTAAGCACCTCTGTCCCATGCTACACACCGAACAACATCTCTTCAACCCTTTGTCTTTCTTTTCCTTTCAAGTTCTAAAATTAATGGACCTTGTGGGGTCCTCCCACATTCCTTTTGCCATTCTGGAGGATTTCTTAGGGTGAAAAACAAGTCAACATAAGGAACTTCATCCCACTTATTATTCCTTCTACAAAACAACATTAATTGCAATATGGTATTATACTGTAAGGTTCCATCCTTAGGCCACTTCACTTGATCTTCCAATTCGTAAAATGGCCACCACAGATTACAATATTTTATAGGTTTTTCTTGCCTGAGGGCATCACCCCCAATTTGTTTCCAGTGTTTCAAGATGCATCTCAGCGGTAACACCTGTGATACCTCTTTCAAGGTTTTGTTTCCCATTATAACCAATTACTATTTAGGAGCTCCTAGAAGGGACTCTAACACTTCCCTTTGAGGGGACTCTACTCTTCCCTGTTCCCACCTTAGGTACCTTTAAACCGAACCCTGAGAAGCTTTTGCTGCACCTTACAGGCAGGTTAAAAGTTAACACCTTTAAAGTAAAGTAAAGAATGCCTTTACCTTACATGGGGTCTTCCTCCAATTTCCTGTGGACTGGGAATCGAAGGTTCTCACCGAGAATCCCTTGGTGCTGGCTGGAAGTCCTGCAATCCCTCGGATGCATTGAAATTCAGGAGTATGTTCCACCTGGTTTGTCAAAACTGTTACCAAAAATTTGGTAAAATAAAAAAACTCCTTAATACCAATGTAGCATTAAGAAGCAGGCATTCTTTATTTGGCCGGGTGCATGAGGGAATAGCTCCTCCTAAAGTCATACATGCTGAGTACAGGAAAGTTTCTGTTTATATACTGTATTCTACATACATATTCATTGATTGTCCCAGAATAAACATACATATGATAATAATTTCCCCAAAATTATTAACATATTTTCCCTCCCCTTTACACATGCATTCTTCTGTCCTGGAGGTTGGTTCAAAGGAATCTACTCCACAGCAGGTACTGTAAAGTAAACACACCTTTATTGGGGCCAAGAGAACATGTAGGGGTTAACACCTCCACGTACATGTTTGGCTGTGGTTAATTTTACACAAGCTTTTACACCTTAACAATTCTGGCATCCACCCTTGTTTGTTTGATTTAGGGGGGCTGGAATTTACTAATTTAGGGGGACTAGAAGCTGGATAATAATTTTTTGGAACTGATTTAGAAGGCCAGAGGTTGGATAATGATGTACTAAGAACTGCTTGCTGAAGACAATGTATCATTTGCTTAATGATTTTGTTCCTACCTAGTAACAGGGAGGATACAGAGAAGAAAGCCAAATAATTGCGAAAAACTACTGAGTGTGACTGAACATCCTGCTCTCAGACCCCAGAACTGGTACAAGTTAGTTCTAAGGTTTGGATTTGGACCAAGAACCAAGAGAGCATGCGCAAGGAGACAAGGTGAAGAGTTCATCTCGAGGAATACACCAGTTACTTCCTCCCGCGACCACCGCCTCAATTAATTAAGTGACATTGCACTTGCACAAGCATATTTAAATGAACTTTGAGCTCATTATAATATGAAGTGGGGATAGGTAATGAACATGTATGGGGCTTTGTGTAACTTCATGCATATGTAACCTGTAACCTAATATAAACCTAGTGAAGTGCTGCTGAGGTGTGCATGCCTTTGTAGGGGCTACCCCCCATGCACTCCAGCTGGAATAAATGCATACCTACTTCATAACTATTTGAATTGTGGAGTCAATCCGTGCCTCAGTTTGCTTATTTAAAGGTACAGTTTTAAGGGTTGGGGTCTTACATAACTTTGTAGTTTCTTTATCTCAGGGTTACAAACATGGCACACAATACACACCTAACTTTACCTTTACAAGACTTATATTCTGTTTCTAGCTGTGCTTTATTGACTATGTCCTTCTGTTTCCTATCCAGTACAACATAACTTGTTTTTTTAGCCTTTTGTGTCAGTTTCCCTTCTTATCTTCTTAGCCCACCAGGGCTAGACCCTTGTTTACAGAAGTAGTTACAGTTAGACACAGCGGTCATACTGAAGCCTCTTCCTCCTTATCTTCTTAACCCACCAGGGATAGACCCCTGTTTTGCAGAAGCAGCAGCAGTTTCATTCAAGCTCTTCCCTTCTTATCTCCTCAGCCCACTTAGGACTAGGTCCCTATTTGCAGAAGTGGTTACAGTTATGCACAGCAGTCACACTTAATTCTCTTGCTAACTTATACCTTAGTTCTTTTTATACCTTAATTCTTTTGCTAACTTATGCTAAGGTGCTTATGCCAAGTGAGGTCTGTGTTTCAGGGTCTCTTTGGTGGTCCCTGGTGGTCAAGGATACCAATGTTACAGCTGACCTGGCCAAGTTGGCAGGGCACTGGGGCTGGTGAACTTCCAGTTCTCCTTCTTACAAAATGGGCATTGTGCAGTTCCATAGGCCAGTGTTTTTTGGAGAATAAGCATCGTGTTAGCTCATGAGGTGTAGACAATTTATCATCAGGTAACACCGGTAAAGATCATTTTGAAACCAGATGCCAGACCATTAAGATGTAAACAATACTCTTTGGAACTGGGGACTCAGAAAGGACTGGAATCGTTAATAAAAACTTTTCTTAAACACAAACTGACAGGGATCTGTGGACAATACAAAAAGAAGTATCAGAAATCAGGCTCATGAGAACTTTGTGCTGCACTTTTAGATTAAATGTCTCGGTTTGAGAAACAGGTATCTGCCAAGGAAGGCAGGAACCTCCCTTGGAATAGAGAATACAACCCCCCTTCCCTCCGAATTACTATAACTTTGAAATCAAGGGGCTTTCAGGCAAATATATGGGAAAAGGAATTACCGCTCTTTTCTAGTATTTATAACAAGGAAAACAAGCAACAACAATGGTAGTAACAACAAACGAACCAGAAACCCAGTAGCAACCTTCTCTGGGCTGTCACACACCCTCCCTTTTGGTACAGTTACAGTCAAAGCCAGCAGGGGCACTGCTGGCTCCTGGCTGAGCAGGGCAGGTGCTATGATTCCCCCATGGCTGCCGGGGGCGCTGTGGTGCAAGCTCAGGCGAGTATCCCTCATACGGTAATGGTGGACGGGCTGGATAGCAGGACGGGCTGTAGCAGGAACCTCAGAGCAGCAAGCTGGAACGGCAGGGCTGGCTCACCAGGGGTAGCAAGCAAGAGATAGCAGGAACTCCGCAGCTGTGGCAGGAGCCACAGTGTGTCCCGGCAAGCATGAGGTGTTAGGTTACAATGTAGAAAAAAATCCGGAGCAGTAGCAGAAAAAGGGTGGGAGCTGGACAGGGGATTGCTCCCTAGGTGAGAGAGGAGTGGTCAAATAGGTAACTCCAGTTAACTATTGAGAGACAGAATATGTGAATTCTAAAACCTAGAAAAACAAGATTCCCTTAATCTTATCAAGATAAGTGGGACAAGAATCTGTCTGAAGCCAGCACTGAAACCGCTGAATCATCTCATGAAGGACAGCGCATGCTCCAGAGAGAAACGTGAAAAGTGCATTGTGATGAAGACTACTAGGACCTTCATCCTGGGGGGGTCTTTGGGGATCTCCAAAGACCACCGGGACATACAGAGCATGCGTGGTGCACATGCTAATGATATTAATGACTTCCGAGAAACTATTTTTATAACCACTCCTATTCTGGGGAATGTGATGAATATTCATGAATTTTACCTATAACACTGTGTCTTTGGAGGTACCGAGGTGTGTGTTTGAGAACTCCCCACACCCGGTGCGCCAAATTAAAGCAAATACCCACTTCTCTGACTTTGTGTCTGAAGTGTCTCTGGGCTCGCTTGGGGTGAATCAAATTGGCACCTCCAGATGGGACCCTAACACTGCTCGGCTGCCAGATCCAGGGGTAAGCAGACCTCCCAGTCGCGACCCTGAATTTTCAGGGGGAGCTTAGCTGTGCTTTGGCTCACAGCAGGAGTAGACCGAGGACCATCTGCACCAAATTAAGGTATTTGCTACTTTTACGAAAACAGAAATGCCTGCAGGTCCAGGGTACTAGTCCCTGAGGGTGGGTTGAGACTGGGTCTCCCAAAATTAGTCCCGGGCAAGGGGTTGGACCCCCGGGAATGAACCCCACTATCAAGAAATGTACCTGTAAAGGGTTGAACCCCCACTATAGTGAAATGTATCTTTAAGGGGTTGGACCCCACTGTACTGCACCATCGTACTGCTATTTTTGTTCTGTCTGTCATTATTTTGTTATTGTGTGAGTGTGAATGAATGAGACGTGTCTCTGACACGAGGTGACAGTGGAGCTCTATCTGCAGTTCTGTTATCCGGTGACAGAGAAAAGCAAAGCGACTCGCAAAGAGTGAATGAGTATAAATCATATATAAACCGTTGGTTTGGAGTATCTGGAGGGGGGCAGATTGTATTATTGGAGGGGAAAGGTTTTAGTTACTGAACTGAGAACACCCAGACCCCCAACACCTTTCCAATGCAGCTCCATTCGATTTTCCTTTTGAAATCCTGTGTTTTGTGTGTGAAAAGTTGTGTGGCTTGGACTTAGTGCACTTGTATTAATTGTGAGAGGAAGTGATATTGTCTATTTGCTCAAGTGTTTTTGAAACTTTTTTGGAATGTGTGTGCTTGTACTGTGTGTGCAAAATTTTACCTGTGTTAATTTGTATTTTTGCCAGCATATAAATTCATGTGGGGATGCCCGCGGGATAAAAATAACTAGTTGAATCTAATAGGTACCTCTTTGGAACTCCTGTGTATAGCTTCCAAAATATGGTTGTGTAAAATGTAGTAGAGAGAGTGGGCATGCAGATAGAGTAAAAGAAAGAAGGAAGAAGGAAGAGAGAAAAAAGAAAAAGGATTGAGATGTTTTTCAGCACCTTCTCCCATCTTGCCCAAAATTTTGGCAGCTGACCTAGGGCCACCTGCAGTCCCCTGTATCCTCTGCTTTCGGAGTGGCAGGAGCGAGCGCAGAGGTGCGGGGCTGGGAGCATGGGCTGGGAGCCTGTGGGGAGGTGCAGAGCTGAGCTGAGGCTGTGGGACAGCTGCAGGCTCAGCATCGGGCAGTCCCTGACCCCTCCACCCCCGGGGCAGAGGCGGCTGTGGCCTCCCAGCCTCCGTGAGGCTGCAAGACACCCCGGTCAGCTGTGGTTCTGTTAGCCGTGCCTGCTGGGAGCGCAGGAGGGGGCAGGGCTGCTTTTGGACGCTACGGAAAGAATATCTAGAAAATGCGAATTGTACATGGAAGTGTTGGGGGTCACCCGAGTCTGACACACATCCTCACAGAGGTAACGGTGTCATCTCCCTTTATTTTCAGGAAGCAAGCATTATTATAGACAAAAGCACTGTTCACGCGACACACTGGTATATATGATTGGATAAAAGCTTAAGTTCATGCACCTAATCTAACTTGCTAATTGGCTGTAGGCTTTTAATCACGCTCTCTAAGCATTAGCTAAAGCTCTGTCTATGTAACTTCTTTATCTTGTTTAGAATTCTTTTATGATGTTCACATTCTTGGCTCTTTACGTTTTGTTATCTCCTGGGAAAGAGACTTCAGAGTCAGTCACACAGGCTGAATTGTACATAAAAATCTCATTTATATGGCTTGTTCTGCAACAATTCCTCTTTTATTTTTTTCTTTTTTTTTTTTTTGCACAAGCTAGGCTTGGTTGACTGTCTTTACTAGTATGTGCTGTAAGCATTTTGCACTATGCATGGCAAAATTGTTAGAAATAGAAAAACTACAATTAAAATGAGTACAGCTGCTTGGATTGGGTTTTTGAACTATTCAGTAATTCCCAAACTTTTCAGCTACTTGGCAAGCCCAAGGCCATCGGCTACTCGTAGCTGCCTTGACAGGTGCTGCAGTTCAGTAAGTTGGTGAAATGGACTTTGAGTGGTTAGAAAGGTTCATACAGCACATTTCTTCAAACTCTTCGCAGCTATGCCCTTGGGCTAATAAGAGAAAATCTATTGCAGCTCTATTAACAACATATCTAGAATCGTCAATACAGTAACAATAACTGCTCTAAAAAGCAAAATTACATTTTCTCACACATAAAATTTTTTGTGTAAATATGGCATTGTCTAGTTGCTTGAGGGGTTATACCCCCCCTCTTTTTGTTTTTGGCAAGATGTGTTTCCTATTATAAGAAGGTGAAAATGACACAAAAGTGTAACAATACATGGAATGAAACAATAAGCTTACTTAAGAAAATACATTATTAATTGCTTAACTACTTTGCCATCACCCAGGGGCTGCAATTACTGGGGAACTTCATTCCATAGGCAGGGCTTGGAGAACCTTTCTCGAGCAAGGATTCTAAGTTTACCTGGAAGAGAGTCCAGCTTTTATAAGCTTAATTTAGCAAGTCAAAGTGACTCGATCACATTTTTAGTGCAGAAACAACTGGGACTGATGGCATATTTCCCAACCAGCTAAGACCAGGGCTTGGCTAGAGCCTTAACTGGGAGGATTTCCCTAGAACACTTTACAAACAAGCTTTTATTAATATCAATTAGGAAAGTGTCTTAAAATGATACAATTTTTGCAGATAACTACACAAGGTAATGTGCAATATTTGAAAGCAGCCGGCATTATTATTTAACTTTAACTAAACAATCAATGGTACTATAGACAAATTTTTAAATAACTGAATTGTGCACGTGCAGCATTGTTTGAAACTCTCACTCATTTTTTTGTCTCACCTGTGGAAGATAAAACTGCAAAGGTTTCTGTGAATAGTAATATTAACTAACAAATTTAGAACAATTGGATATACAGCATTCTTGATTACAGCAAGCATCCTCTAGACTGTGTGTTCACACGGTTAAATTTTCATCAGGAAGGTTTCTGTTGTAAATCTTTATCTTATCTCCACAGCTGAAGAACTGTGTTCTTTAAAATAAATGAGCACAACATAACAAAATGTAAACTTGACAAAACTTAAAGCTAACATCACTGCAAATGAACAGAATTCAATCTTAATAGAATTTAACAGAAGATAAAATAAACAGAACTTAAAAAATAATAAACATTAAACTGAGCAACACTTAAATTAAACAGACTTAGCCTTAATTGGACTCAAACTTAATGGAATTTCAAATAACAATTGCTTAATTTAACTTGACCTAAACTTCATAATGTACTTGTAATAAAACTTAAACTCACTTAAATTAACAGAACTTAACTTCAGTAGCACTTAACAGGTAACTTAAACTATTTAGTAACTGGTTCATATAAAATTTACTATAACATAGTAGGGCTTCACTTACAGGCTTAATTTACAAATTTAAAATACTTAAGAAGTTAGAATAGCATTCTTAGCATATTTGCTGAAACACTTTCACGCTAGCATGCACACAGGCATTGTTCAAGGTATCTTTGTGAAGAAAAAATTTTCTTGAATTTAGTGAAGGGGTTACTTTGAATGCCTTTGCATCTTTTGAACTTTAAATTTACCAAAACTAGATTCAAAGTTGAAAGTATTATTTTAAAAGTTTCAGATACAGCAGGGTTTAACTCATTTTGACTCTATTCTTACAAGAAAACTACTGAAGATTTATCACACAGCAATTAAACACGAATTAACAATATACAAAGGAGTAACTGAGCTGTAAATGAGACAGCAGCTACAGAGAACTTCATAGGGTTAAATTTTTGCAGGATTAACTGGAAGGGTCAGAAAAGTGTGGTAAGTAGATCATAATTTGTTTGATGTTTTGACATCAGGCTGTAGAGTTAATTGCTACAGCCCTATATTTTGTTCAGTTAATATTTGTTGGAAAACGCAGTTTTCCAGCAAAACTCATGCTAACTGAACAGAGCTGAGCAAGGCTTCAGTATTCCCAGGCCTCAGTGAAATTCCGACAAGCTGCAGTAGTTGTTTGCCTGAGAATGTTCTGTGGGAAGAATGCCATGAGAAAGATTAAGAGTCAGGAGTGTTATGAGAAAAGAATAAGGGAGTTAGCAGGAAGATCCCTGGGTGTGTGAGAACAGCTGCAGGTGTGTGTATGTATCTATGAATAGAAACTTCTGTAACAGTATATAAGTCTCTCGTTTAGTGAAATAAAATGGAGCTTACTTTATATCTCATATTGAGAGTGCTGTGAGTCTTCCCTCGCACCGCATCTCGTTAAATGGTGACCTCCGACGTGATACGGAGCGAGCAGGATTTACAATCGACGATTACGGACCCTGACAATGGAGTTTTACGACCCTGCTTGGGAGAGCGGTGCGAACGGAGAGGTGCTGAGGAGTGCGGCCTCAGCGTGTCGAGTCTTTGCCCGAATTGGGAAAGGTCGGAAGACACAGGTGAAATAATACCTGCCTACCGTGAGGGGCTATACTTCGGTAAACTGCACAACTCTGGCAATTGCGAGCCTCGATCGAGTGCTTAGACGGTGTTGACCAGGACCCTGGAAACCAGCTGGACCCAAAATGGAATCAGAGGTAGCCCAAATTTTATTATTATGCTTTTTAGAAAAGCACGAACTCAGTAGCCTGTTATATTTGGCTGGCCTGATGGCAGTAGGACAAGCTTATGGATTTTTTACAAATCCTATTACAGTATTCAGTGTAACAGAATGGTTGAATTACGGAGCTGTTTTGCTTTTGGACTGTGATAAAATTGCAAGAAAGCTTGGCAAATCATGGAGTAAAATTGTAGCCTGCTTACAAATACATGCCACAGAACAAAACCTTACGTGGCTCACGGCGCAGGACATAGTACCCGCATTAAGCAGAGAAAAGCCTGTGAATTACTGTGCCGCTTTTGATATGCGTAATACTTCGGCAGCCGCGGCACAGCTGCCAGGGAAACCCCCCCCGCCGGGGAGGGGGGGGGAGAGACTGCTGGTAGCCGAGAATACTAAGTTGCTCGATTGGATGAAAAATCTGTTCCTGTCTCAATATATCACAGAGTATGGCAATGTTACAGCGAAAAACATCTTAGCTGCTTTGTTTGAGAGAGTCACTGTTGGACTTTTGCCAGAACAACTGAATATTTTGTTAGAACGAGCTCCGATATCGCGGGTAAAGAAACAGAGTAACCAGAAATCATTCCAATGTTACCGATGTGGGAGTGGGGAACATATAAAAAAGATCTGCAATGAAAAAACTTGGTGTTCCCACTGTAACAAAGATACTCACAGCACAGAAGCTTGCAGAAACAAAAAGAACAAACGGAAAGTGACCAGTGACCCAAAAACAACAGCGGCCCCTACCCTGCGACACGCCACACAAAGGAGATCCTGTAGAGGAAGTTACTCCAACCGTGGCTTCCGGCCGAATGACAACCAGAGCGGAAGTCCCAGAGGGTGCCCCAGTAGACGGAGTCGCGAGCCATCCACGCCTCCTTCACTGCCCAACTGTGACGTCTGTGGGGAAACTCTAAACTCTACACCTCCTCAAGGCTGAGGAAATGATTGACAGCTTCAGCAACGAACCAGAACTAACCAACAGCGTTGCCAGCAGAAACAGTCTGAGCAGAATGGAGCAGATCGGCTCTTCCTTCAGCCTGGCTGCACTGACACCGAGACCAAAGCAATTTACTAATAAAGAAGCATTGTAACAAGAAATTATCCTGATAAAAAAAATTAATAACACCTTGAATACTAAAAGCCTTAAATGAAAATTGAATTTTGCTAAAGCATTTGTGTGTATGTGTGAATGTTGTAGGCCTACTGAGAGTGTGTTGAATGCTTTAATGTGTAAATGAAGCCTGATTGATGAGAGTGTGATTTTGATTTCTTGAGAGTTTTAAGGTGTGAATGAAAACCTGTGAGTGAAGTTATACTGAATAGTTTAAATTACCTGTTAAGTATCTTTAGTTAAGCATAGATTCTGTTAAAGTTAAGTAATAGTGAATTTAAATTCTACTAAGTTGTAAGTTCTGTTAAAGTTAAGATTCTGTTAAGTAATATTAAGTGATGTTAATTTTAAATTCTGTTAAGTTTTAAATCTTGTTAGAGTTAAGTTGTTAAAGTGATATCAATTTTAAATTCCATTATAGTTAAGTCCTAATTGTTAGTTTAAAATAAGATTTATTAAGATTAAGCTTTATTCATTTTTAGTGATATTAATTTTAAGCTTTAAATTTGTTAGTTTATATTATTATTCACAAAAGCTTTGCAGTTTTATCTCTTAGTTAAAGTTTAGTAATAATATCTACTGTTTTCAAATACTTCATTTCACCTTATATAGCTATCTACAAAAGTGGTAACATGTTAACATACTCTCCTTATTGATACTAATCAAAGCTTGTTTATAAGATGTTCTGAGAAAACCCTTCCACTTAGCACCTAAGCTCTGGCCAAGCTTTAGTTCTAACTGGCTGGGAAACATGCCATGAGTCCAAAGTGTTTTGTACCAAAATGTGATCAAATAATTTTCATTTACCAAATTGAGTTTATAAAAGCTAAACCTTCTTCCAGGTTAACTTAGGGTCCTTGTCCGGAAAAGGTTCTCTAAGTTTTACCTGTGAAGTGAATGTTTTCAGCAATGACAATTTCTAGACCATGGCAACATATCTAACTAGTGAAATTTCCTTAGGTAAATTTATAGCAATTCTAATAATAACAATTACTTATAGCAAAGCAAATTAATCTGATAACAAGACAATGTCTGTTCTCACAAGAGAAATGGGGGAATTGTTGGAAAATGCAGTTTTCCACCAAAACTCATGCTAACTGAACGAAGCTGAGCAAGGCTTCAGTATTCCCAGGCCTCAGTGAAATTCTGACAAGCTGCAGTGGTTGTTTGCCTGAGAATGTTTTGTGGGAAGAATGCCATGAGAAAGATTAGGAGTCAGGAGTGTTATGAGAAAAGAATAAGGGAGTTAGCAGGAAGATCCCTGGGTGTGTGAGAACAGCTGCAGGTGTGTGTATGTATCTATGAATAGAAACTTCTGTAACAGTATATAAGTCTCTCGTTTAGTGAAATAAAATGGAGCTTACTTTATATCTCATATTGAGAGTGCTGTGAGTCTTCCCTCGCGCCGCATCTCGTTAGGGGAGGAGCTCCAGTCCTCTGTATCAACTTCATGGCCCTCCTCTGGACTTGCTCCAGTGGTTTCATATCCTTTTAGTGTTGGTACCCCATAGCTGGATGCAGCACTCCAGGTGAAGTCTCACCAGAGCAGAGTAGAGAGGCAGAATCCCCTCCCTCACCCTGCTGGCCATTCTCCTTTGGATGCAGCTCAGGATTCCATTGGGTTTTTGGGCTTTGAGTGCACACTGATGGCTCATGTTAAGTTTTTCATCAAGTATCATCCCCTAGTCCTCCTCTGGAGGGCTGCTCTCAATCACTTCTCTGCCCAACCATTGGGTGTGCCTGGGACTTGCACTTTGCTTTGCTGAACTTCATGAGGTTTGCACGGGCCCACCTTTCAAGCCTGTCCATGTCCCTCTGTGTCGCTGTTGAGCAGCTAGCAGAGTAATGAAAGCACCAGTTCTCAGTGGCAAGAAGGAATGATCTTTATTGTTTTGATTTCATCACATATATAGAGTTCTCAAAAGTCACCCAGATTGGTCAGTCAGAAGCCTTCCCCCAGGCCTGAT